>NC_140489.1:119069671-119587171 GCF_964271855.1 Acomys minous
AAGAAGAAGAAGAAGAAGAAGAAGAAGAAGAAGAAGAAGAAGAAGAAGAAGAAGAAGAAAAGAAGGAAGGAAGGAAGAAAAAAAAACCCCACAAAGTAGACAGCGCCTGAGAGATAATGCCAGAGGTTATCCACACAACAACACCACCACCATGACCACCACCACCAACAACAATAAAACTGGGGTGTCCTGGTGCTGACAGAAGAGGACCAAAGCAAGAAGGGGCTCTCGCTATTGTCCTGCAGTGCACCCACAGAGCCAGCCCTGGCCATGAATGAACACTCTCAGGTCTGGATTTTCATACTGTCTCTCGGCTCTAAGGGGTCAGTCTGTCCTTAGCGTCCATCTGCAGCAGGGAGGGGCGGGGCTCCGCGCACTGGAGTGGCTCGGCTTCAGTCCTCGGTGGCTTGAGTGCCTTGATGGGGCACAGGACCTGGAGTCAGCCTCCTGTACCCACACCTGAGGTTCATAGCTTCCTGTAACTCCAGTGCCAGGGAATATGATGCCCGCTCATGGTCTCTTCCATCCATGGGCACCAGCACCTGCAGGCACACGGCACAGTTACATGCACCCAGCTCTGGGAGCAGGCCCTGGGTGTGTAGAGGCATCTTTTAGTGGGCGTGTCATGTTGCAGGCCCCCAGCCACTTGCCATTGCAGGGCTCACGGAGACTTCAAGGTCTCCAACTTAGGGGCACACCTCTCCCCCCTGACTGTGCCCCATACCTTATTTAGCTGACTCCTTCTCCAGTTAGAAAACCCCAAAATAGAAGAAAGCTCCACTTTTTATCTTTTTATCCTCTTGAGCCTCTTGTATCAGATGACAGTCACTTTGACTGGAACTTTTCATCAAAGGGGCCCTTGTCCAGTTGTGGGACAGAAGGAAGGCCTTGGATGACAGCCACCAGGAAGCTCTGCTCAAAATGCTGAGCAAGGAGACCTGGCAGAAGAAGTAGGGAGGAGGGTCGGAGCTTCCCCCCCACCAGGAGGGGCTGGGCTCTCTCTCCCCCCCCTGGGCAGCTCCTCTCTCAGCAAGTGTGCTATAGCTCTGGATCTGGAGGGGCCTGGGCCTCATCTTAGGCTACTTGGGGTGCCATACAAATGGCACGGATGGCTTAAACAATGGGTATTTTATCCAGTTCTGGAGGCTGGAAGCACAAGACCCTGGGCTTACAGACGGCCTTTCTCTCTGCAGACATATCCCAGGTGTCCACCTGTGTGCCTGAATATCCTTGCTGCATGGCTTTTCCTGGAAAGACGTAAGAAAATGTCTGATCAGCCCAAATAGGGTACCGGAGGCCAAAAAAGAATTGCATTGAAGTTTGGCATGGTGAACTAATGAATTTATTAGGATTACTTGCAGAAGCACGGGAACCCCAAAGTTTGCTACACAGCCCCCTCAGAAGTCCCCCGGTAAACCACTAAGAAGTCCCATCTCCGGCAGTTGTTCGTGTCTTACATGATCCCAGGCAGGAGCAGGGCCTCCTGAGACCTCCTGAAGGCCTTGCGAGCCGCCTGCCTCCCCCCACAGCGTGTGATGACAGGCCTGGTCTCACGCAGGGCTCAGATGGGCCCTCACAAGTGCTGTGCCTTAATGGTGGCAGCCATGTCCAGTCTGGAGGGAACTACACTGGAGACCCTAGTCAGGTTGTCTGAGGCCTCATCTCAAGTTTTTTTTAAAAGCCCTGACTCCAGGGGCTGGAGAAACAGCCGGCCAGTATGAAATACATGCCTTGCAAGAGCCAGGACCTGAGTTCTGTCCCCAGGGCCCAGTAGCAAAACAACCAGACATGGTGACACATGCTACAGTCAATCACAGGATTGGGGACATAAAAACATATGACACACAGACGCTATTCACCACACATACCCAGCACATACTACACACAGCATACATATAGACATATACTACATATACATCAAACATACAGGCATATCACACACACACACACGTACATGCATGCACACACACCAAAACGTAGACATACATCACACAGTGCACATACAACACTCATGCACACATAACACACACACTATCTCTACTGTACACACATAGACATATCATGCATATGCCACACAAACATTTCACACGCATAGTACACATGTATACACACATACCCTTACACCACACAGGCATACTACATACACACATCTCCCACACATGCACACCTCACATACACAATGCATTTTACATACAATACACACCACACGTGCCACACAGTACCTCCCCTATACACCATACATAGACCACACACTACTACATACTAATCTACACATACAGACGGACCACACACACCACACACTACTCACACATGTGTTATACACTGATAGGCGTGTTCTTCTGCTGACAAAATGAGCCAGTTCAAGCCAAAGTAGGCACTCTTCACTGCCCTCACAGGAGGAGGTCAGGAAGTCCCCATGCAGAGGGAGACAGAAAGGAGGGGGGGAGGGGGGGAAGTACTTCCACAGAGCGAGAGAGGAGAGAGGAAATGCAGAGAAGAAGGGAACCAAAATGTCTGGGTTATGTAGTGAAGAGCCTCTGGGGAAGAGGAAGTCCCGCCCCTGGGCAGGAAGTTCAGGGTGGAGGGCTGGGTATGTCAGCCATGCCCTGTGACAGGTCGGGCCCGGGGGGGTGCTAGGAGATCCTGGAGGCCAGGTCCTCTTTGCTTAAATAGGCCCCTCTGCAGTTCGTCCTGGGTCTGAATCCCAACAGCCACGTATACATAAAACACCGCAACACACATATACCACACACATGCCTCACATATGTCACACATCCCACACACCACAGCCCGTAGATCATACTACAGAGACTATACACACATATTGTCCATATCACAGTAGCAGACACATGTATATATAGCTCACACACACACCAGATCACATCACCTATATACCACATGGACACCTCAAATATATCATACATGTCACAGCATACACTGCTACACACTACACACACTCACCACACACACCCACCACAGTACCCCCACACACACACCTTACACATATGCCACATAAGCACACTACACATATATGCCACACATACAGTATACCACAAACACACACACACATGTGCGCGCACACACACACACACACACACACACACACACACACACACACTACAAGATACTGTTCTGCTGTACCTAGCAGAACAGCTAGGGTAAGCATTCAGACACCTGATGCCAGGAAACTCAGGTGCATCAGATAAACGGGGAGCTGGCTAGGTGTAGCTGGCGGGAAACAAAGCATCGGTAAAGCAGGCATCCCTACCCATCTCCCACCCTCGCTCTCCCTGTGTGGAGATGCACACACTATGCTTTGGTCCAGGGCAGCCAGATCCAGCTTTCATGTGAGAACTTGCTGGCTTTGAAAGGCTGGTTCAGCTTTCTTTGGTCACTCTGTGGCCCTGGCAGAAGTCTGCAGGGCCAGCAGCTCGTAACCCCCTGAACGTGCGACTCTTTCTTTTTGGGTAGTCTCTGTTTCCCTCAGAGACAGGCTGCGGGGGGGGGGGGGGGGGCAGTGAGGTCTTCTCAAACAGAAACACTCCCAGTACAAAAAGAGAATGTGATTCACTCCTAATGGTGTTTAAACTCTGAGCAGCAACAGGGAGGCCTCTTCCCATCCCAAACTGCCTCACCTTGAGGTGTTCCGAGGAGAGGCAGATTTCTTAATGCATTTCAAATCAGGTTAGAGTGGCAAAAATCTAATTTTCATATAACTTCCTATAGATGGGAGTTTAACTAAAGCCCAGATCAAGATTAAGGAAGGCTCAATTCAGAGGCTTGGGAAAAGGGAGATACGGTGGGAGGTGTTGGGAAAGGGGGGGGATGGGGATGGGGTGAGGGAAGCTGGGGACCCTGCCTGGGATGTGGGAGAGGCTGGCAGCTGCTCTTTGAAGTTGGTGAGACAAAGACAGGTGGGGTCTGGGGACTGAGGAAAGCCAGAGAGGAGGAGGAGAGGAAGGAGCATCATTGGTTGCCATGGTAATGAAGGAACAGGGGAAGGGGCGGGTGGGGCATCTGGAGGAAAAGCTGCAGCTTGCTGCTCCTACAGACTCCTCCCTTTGCCTAAGACACCATGGCCCCTCTGATTACAGTCATCCCAGCACAGATCAGCGACTGTGAAATCGCTGCTAGGCATGAAGAAGTGGGCAGGCACTTGGTGAATCTCTGAGTCCAAAAGACCCCTGGGATTCAAAGTGATTCCAGCTCTGCCTGGCCATGAAGCCTCCAAGGCCCCTGTTAGAGAGGCGTTTCCTAAGGTTTCATCCGTGCTCAATTGCAAATCTTTCCTTAAAAGGGTTGGTGTCTTGGTGATCCACGCATAGGCTTCCGGAAGGCGGTGGTCATTGTGTGCAGCATCAGCCTGCGAGTGTCCACACCAGGGTTCTGAAGGCGTTTGATACACTAGTGGGCGGGACTACAGAGAGCGCATTGGATGGCACCCTTGACAGTCGCTGCATGTTTATGCAAAGTTTACTCCCTCTGACTTTCTTTTGGGCAACTCCTTCTTCCTCCATTGAGGCTCAGGTGAGCCAAATAAAGTTAATTGCCTTTCTCGTGTTTGTGACCAAGGGACGGAAGCCACTTAAGGGAAGATGATGTGTTCACTTCAGCCCCACAGTTCAGGGGATAGATCCATTGGGGCAGAGGAAACATGGTGGCTGGAATGGTTCAAAGAGTGACTAAGCATCACTGTGAACACGATTGATTTGGACTACCCTGGGGACACACCTCTGAGTGTGTCTTTGAGGGAGTTTCCAGACAAGAACCTTAAATGAGGAGGAAAGACCCACCCTGCGAGAAGGTGATCCCATTAGTGAGCTGGGGTCCCAGGCTGAATAAAAAAGAGGTGGTGGGGGGTGGGGCTGGAGAGATGGCTCAACGCTTAAGAGCACTGCCTGCTCTTCCAAAGGTCCTGAGTTCAACTCCCAGCAACCACATGGTGCCTCACAACCATCTATAGTGAGATCTGGTGCCCTCTTCTGGCCTGCTGGCACACATGCAGGCAGAATACTGTATATATAATAAATAAATGAGTAAAGAAAGAAAGAAAGAGGCGGTTGAGGAGAGTTGCTGGGCTGCAGCATTAGCCTCTCAATGCAGTGCTAAGCTGGGGTGGGGTGGGGGTAGGGGGAAAACTGCCTAAGTGCTGGTAGGTATCTTTTTTCACTTTGGGAAAGCTATCTGAGAATGGAGCATGGAGGCAATTAAAACAAAACAAAACAAAACAAAACAAAACCTGGAGATGAAAAGGGCCCAGGGAGAGGAAACAGGAGACAGAGAAGAGAGAATCACAGTGGGCCTTGGTTGGAAGGCAAGTCCACGGCGCAACTCAGGCTTGACAGCAGATGCTGGCCACTACACAGGGCACTGTGCAACTTCAATGTCAATCACGTGATAGATGGGTCATGACATGTGGGCCACCCATATATTATCCCACAATGAAGAGAAATAAAGTGCTTGGTTCTACTACAGCACGGACAGATCCTGAGAACATTCTCGGCAAGTCAACCCCTGCTGCAAAGACCACATCTGGCCTAATGCTGTTTGTATGAAATAAATACCGAGGGTAGGAGATGGGAAATGTATTTGTAGTTGCCTAAGATTACAGAAACAGGGAAAATTTGGGGTGACAGCTAAAGACTACAGGGTTTTCCCTTGGGGTGTTGAAATGTTCTGAAACTGACTGTGGTGGTAATTGGCTGTACATCTCTCTGAATATACTAAAAGCATTTCAGTCGTACGTTGTTAATGGATAAAACGCATGTTATGTGAATAATTTCTTAGTAGAGCTGTTACCAAAAGAAAAAAAAAAAGGCAAGGCTGTTGAGGTTCTCAGTCTGTGTGTGGTGGGTTGGGGCAGGGAATGGCTCCGAAAGCCTCAGGACGCGTCATGCAGCTGCCATGCCCGTAGGCTGAGCTCCTGAGACCTTGCTATAGGCTGGTACTCCAGCCAATCACTCCAGCCTTGGTCATTCTTATGGGAGCTACCTCACCCAGGCGACATACCCAACCACACATGCTTTCTCATCCCCAGGAGTCCCCGCCTCAAAGGCCTAGAACCTGTTTCTAAGGACTCCGGGTGCTTCCCCAGGCTCACCCTTCGTCTGGGCAGACTGTCGCAAGCTCTCAAAGCCTGAGGCAGAGCTGATGTGGAAAGAAGAAGAGCCACCGGACGAGGGGACCAAGTCCCGGCTGGAGGCAGCTGGCCCCACAGCTACTGCGCTCTCATGAAGTCACAGGAGGAATATGCAGATTCTAAATTTAAACTGCACCTTCCAGGTCATCATGGAGTGTGATTCACCAGGGTAAGAGGCTAGAACGTTGTGTGGGCCCATGTGTCTGTCCACTTCCGGCTTGTATTTAAACTCCTGGTTTTTGTGGCACTCCATTTGTAAGCTGCTCCTGGGCGTCTATAAATGTGAGGTGCCAAGATCCTAAAAAGTGCTACATCAGAGAGAGGAATCTAGCCCAGCTGTCTTTCTAGTGACTCAGGGTGTGAGGTTTCCCGGGCTGTGATTACAGATGTTGAAAACACAGTTCATAAATTCCTTGCTCCAGGCTAAACAGAAAGCCGCCACACCGCTGCCTGCAACCTTGAAGTCTAATGATTTCTCTCAGTGAGGTCTCAGCTGAGCCTAGAGATGTGGGAATGTGAGGCACAGGCTGACTGGGGTCCTGTGAGCTGAACTAAGGGGTCCCGTGTCTGTCCAGCTTTCTTGACTTTCCCTTTTTAAGATATAAGAAGAGTCAAGCTGACAGAAGCTCCCTGGAAACCTCTAAGAACAAGGCTCAACATGCTGCCCAGTGCCTCCTGGAGGCCACCCTCACCCCTACTCATGCTAACCCACCCTTACCCCTACCCATGCTAGTCCACCCTCACCCCTATCCATGCTAACCCACCCTCATCCCTACCCATGCTAGCCCACCCTCACCCACCCCTACCCATGCTAGCCCACCCTCACCCCTACCCATGCTAGTCCACCCTCACCCACCCCTACCCATGCTAGCCCACCCTCACCCCTACCCATGCTAGTCCACCCTCACCCCTACCCATGCTAGCCCACCCTCACCCCTACCCATGCTAGTCCACCCTCACCCCTACCCATGCTAGCCCACCCTCATCCCTACCCATGCTAGTCCACCCTCACCCCTACCCATGCTAGCCCACCCTCACCCCTACCCATGCTAGTCCACCCTCACCCCTACCCATGCTAGCCCACCCTCATCCCTACCCATGCTAGTCCACCCTCACCCCTACCCATGCTAGCCCACCCTCACCCCTACCCATGCTAGTCCACCCTCACCCCTACCCATGCTAGCCCACCCTCACCCCTACCCATGCTAGTCCACCCTCACCCCTACCCATGCTAGCCCACTCTCACCCCTACCCATGCTAACCCACCCTCACCCCTACCCATGCTAACCCACCCTCACCCCTACCCATGCTAGCCCACCCTCACCCCTACCCATGCTAGCCCACCCTCACCCCTACCCATGCCTGCCCAATAAGAACCGCTCTTGTCTAGCTTCTTGTATCTGTCTTCATGAGCCCGGCTTCATGGGAGGAGCCACTCTAACTGATCCTCAAAGGATGGAGAAAAACTGGCAGATTTAGCTGCACAGCAGCATGGATACCATGCTCCAGGGCGGAGAGACACAGACCAGCAGCACACTGCACATGCTTCTACAGCTGTCTGAAGCCGAGTGTCCAGCTGGAGACACAGTGCGGACTGCAGTGCTATCTCTTTAGATGAGCAGGTTACATTATCAGCCAAAAAGATGGAGAGCCCCACCCGCCTCCACAAAGGTGTCTTTGGACTCTGCATTGGCCTAAAGAGGACTTTTTCCTTAATGATGAAAAATGTGCCACAGAATCCAGCAAAGCGTCCTCGAATGGTATTCCTGGCTATGACAAGGACAGCATATTAGTTACTTCTCTGTTGCTATGATAAACCCCCATTACCAAAAGCAACTTTAGGGAGCGTTCATTTTGGTTTATGGCTCCAGAAGTTCAGATGCTCATACTGGTGCGGAGGACACGAAGGGAGGAGCGGGGTGCTGAGAGATCATAGCTTCGCCACACACAGGAAGCCGAGTAACCTGGAAGTGGGGTGATGTGATACACTCTCAGAGCCTACCCCACTGAAGTGTTTCTTCCATCGTGGCTGTGGCCCCGAAAGGTCCCATAATATCCCCGAAATAGCCATGAACAAAGGTATTCAAGCTACCCCGCTGACCAAGAGCCGAGGGAAGCAAACCAGCCAAGAAGGCCAGCAGGGCTCCATGAGCGTCTGGTTTGTTGTGTCCTGGATGCTCTCTCTGCCCCTTGCCACTCTGACTGGTAGGAAACAGGCCCCGCCCCGCCCGGTCCCTAAAGAGGCAGGTCCTCCAGAACTGTGGTAGCCAACCATCATCGAAGAAGACAGACCGCAGCCAGGACACTAGAACTCAGAACGTTCACTCCCTCTTCTACCCACTCTGAAAAAAGGGTCTCACGGAGCTAAGGCCGTCTTCCCTGCAGAAATGAGAGAGAGCGCCTTCACCCCTTCAAGTGCGGCCCCTCAGCCCACCACCTTTCTTTGTTCACCAGTCAGCAGAGGCACGCGAAGGTTTCAAAAGGGGGTATGTGTTTGGACCTGGGTCATCTTAAGAGACTCACATGAAAAGCCCTCACAGCCCCAAGGCTCTCCCACGGGTGACCTGAGACCATCTGAGAAGACAAGGCTATGGCTTTTTCCTGTCTTCCCTTACCTTCCCCTACTTCCTAGACACACAATTCTTTCTCATACTGATGTGTTAACTTGGGGTGAAAAAGCTGGAGCAACAAAGGGCCGATCTCAGTCTTGGGGTGTGTGCTGAGAAAGAGAGGAGCAGCTCCAGTCGTTTCCAGGTCCCTGCTTCCTGTACGGGATAGAATCTACTGCCATGGCTCGGCTGACAGGTTTTAATCACCTTTCTCATATAACTCAGAGTTGAAAAGAGTAAGTAGCAGTAATCACAAAAGTCTTTTCATTTCTTTGTACTTGCTTGGAAAATGTAACCTCTTGTGGTCAGTTTTTTAAACTTTATTTATTTATTAATTCATTCCTACTACATCTCAATTGTTAGCCCATCCCTTCTATCCTCCCATTCCTCCCTCCCTCCCACTTTCACCCTATTCCCTTCCCCTATGACTGTGACTGAGGGGGACCTCCTCCCCCTGTCTATGCTCATAGGGTATCAAGTCTCTTCTTGGTAGCCTGCTATTCTTCCCCTGAGTGCCACCGGGTCTCCCCATCCAGGGGACGTGGTCAAATACGGGACACCAGAGTTCATGTGAAAGTCAGTCCCCACTCTTCACTCAGCTGTGGAGAATATTCTGTCCATTGGCTAGATCTGGGTAGGGGTTCAAAGTTTACTACATGTATTGTCCTTGGCTGGTGCTATAGTTTGAGCAGAACCCCTGGGCCCAGATCTGCCCATCATAATGTTCTACTTGTAGGTTTCTAGGACCCTCTGGACCCTTCTATTTCCCCATTCTCCCATACTTCTCTCACCTAGAGTCCCAATAGGATGTCCTCACATCTATCCCACTTTTCTGGTAGGTGAAGACTTTCATGGGACATGTCCCTTGGGCTAGTGTCTAGTTATATGTGAATATATACTATTTGACTGGGAAAGATCTTCACCAACTCTACATCGGACAAAGGTCTAATATCCAAAATATATAAAGAACTCAAGAAATTAAACATCAGCAAACCAAATAACCTAATTGAGAAATGGGGCTCAGAACTAAACAGAGAATTCTCAACAGAGGAATATCGAATGGCTGAGAAACAAAGAAGTGCTCAACCTCTTTAGTCATCAGAGAAATGCAAATCAAAACGACACTGAGATTCCATCTTACACCCATCAGAATGGCTAAGATCAAAAATTCAAGCAACACCACATGCTGGTGAGGATATGGAGAAAGAGGAACACTCCTTCATTGCTGGTGGGAATGCAAACTAGTACAGCCACTTTGGAAATCTATCTGGTGCTATCTCAGAAAACTGGGAATAGGGCTTCCTCAAGACCCAGCTATTCCACTCCTTGGAATATACCCAAAAGATGCTCCAGCACACAACAAGGACATATGCTCAACCATGTTCATAGAGGCCTTATTCATAATAGCCAGAACCTGGAAACAGCCTAAGTGTCCCCCAGTAGAAGAATGGATAAAGAAACTGTGGTACATTTACACTATGGAATACTACTCAGCTATTAAAAGCATGGAATTCCCGAAGTTTGTGGACAAATGGATTGAACTAGAAATGATCATAATGAGTGAGTTAACCCAGAAGCAGAAAGACTCAAATGGTATATACTCACTTGTGGTCAGTTTTTTACAATCCACAGTAATGACTCAGCCGCATTTAACACCGAATAAAGGGCTGCAGAGGCAGCTTGGTGGGTAGCAGTTAAGAAAAGCCTCTGCTTTTCCAGGGGGCCGGAGTTGAGTTCCCAGCACCAGTGTCAGGCAGCTTACAACTTCCTGTAACACCAGCTCCAGAAGATCAGACACTCTGGACTTCCGGGAGTAGGCAGGCTTACATGCACACACACACCCCAACACACACACACACACACACACACCCAGAGTCACACATCTTCTAAAAAGCAATAACCAGTTACAGGTATATGAGCTAACTGAAGTGGGAGAAAGCTCCATCTACGTATGCAGGCGTTTCCAATTAGAGTCGTATGCTTGTATTCGCTTACTAGCTATGAGTTTGAAATCGCACTTGTTTTAGTTGGGAGCAGGTTGTTGTGACACCAAGTCAGACTCTATGGTTGGAAGAGGAAGCCATTTTCATCAGTAGTGTAGCCACTGACTAAGTAACTGTCCATGCTCAAAACCTGAATTCCGGGACACATACACACACATACAAACGTATGTGTGTGCGTACACACACACACACAGAAACAGAAGCAGAACTTGTTGGTAAGAAGGGGCCCAGTGGGATTACAGAGGGTGGTAGGGGTATGTATGATCAAACATAAAGTAGTCAAAAATAATTTTTAAAATGACAAAAAAAAGTATACAGTCATAAGAAATGTTTTAAACTCATTTATATGAGTACACACACAGGTATACGACAATAGCGTTGCTGCAGTGAGCGAGGCTGTGATAGGGGATGCCTAAGGCCGCCATTCATAAAAGTGTGGGCTAAAATAAGAAGTAGAATAAGAATGTATGTTGAAGGAGAAAGAAAAATGAAATGGTTCCAGCTTGCTCATATATTTTTAAAACGGATGGTGGTGGGTAGCCAACCACTGTGGTATTGCATTTAGAAACATCTTTCAGAGTACTGTAACCATTTTATTTTAAAATGTCAATATTTGCAATGTACCAGACCATGTATTTCATGTAACTATTTAAACTTAAGAAAAATATTTGAATGCTGGAACCTAAAAATGTACATGAAGCTACATGGGTTTTTTTTTCCTTAAGAAGCCAAAGAAAAACATTACGGCTCTGTGTGTGTGTGTGTGTGTGTGTGTGTGTGTGTGTGTGTGTGTGTGTGTGTGTCTGTACCGGCATGCACACTTGAGGGAGGTCGTAGGGTGCATTTGAAGGCTTGTTTGCCAGCAATGAAACTGGCATTTGCATGCAATAGGAAGCTGTCTAGAATGCATGCAAAATCTAGGGCTGTAAATGTTCCCTGGGTCTTTGCCAGCCTGGCACAGGCTTTCTAGAGGGGCAGGCGTTCTAGAGGGAAGTGCAACTGCCACAGGCTCTGGGCAGGTGGGAAGGGAGCACTCCTTCACTCTGCGAGTGAATGCTCTTCAGTCCTTTGGGCTAGTTAATATTAGAGTTTCTCTCAAAAATGTCCCTTGTGCCCTATAGATTCGAGTAAGTTCTGTCTGCTGTTCTGCACTGTCGCATCTTTCCTCTCTCCCTTTTTTGTTAGGAAGTTCCCGCACCTGGCGCAGGCAGAGGTGGGGGGGCTGGGGGCGTGGGGGCTGCATATCCTGCGCTCACTTTTTGGCTGGAATCTTAAGTTTTCTCATTCTGTTTCCAAGCCTATTTCCTGAGCAATAAGATGTGGATAATGAGAGTGCAGGGAGAGGAAATGGGCAGATAGCCTGGCACAGGGATGCGCCTGCAGTCGGAGGTGGGCACCCAGCTGCACGCAGCAAACAGTTGCTAATGAAGCAGCGAAATCTCATTTCCAGTCCATGAGAAAAGTCGGAACATCTCCCTCCTCTACACTCAGGGGGCCCAAGAAGAGTTCCCAGACCTGCGAGTCTCCTTTAAGTAACTTGCCAACTTGGAGTGATGCAGCAGCGGAGCTTCCCGCCCCTCCTCCCACAGCTGCTGGGCCTGGCACAAGCCCGGAGCTATGAGGTCATGTTCATGCCACGTGACCGCTGCTGCATCTGTCAACTGTGATACAATTACTAAGACAGTCAGTCAGGGCGATTATGACATTCAAACCTGCTCTTGCCTCCTCCTCCTCCTCCTCCTTCTCCTCCTCCTTCCATTTGCTGGCCCCTTTCACAACCAAGGGATCGTCTCAAAAGTGCAGGAATCCGAAGTGTAAGCCTTCCAGCCGAGACACCTTCAATTTCAAAATAGGAGGTTAAGAAGGGATGAAAACCACCAAGATTGCAGTTCCTGCTGCTGCCGTTTGAAAACCACGCTTGAGCCCTGATCTCAAAAATATTTTCTGTTGACGCAATTTAGCATATGCTTTAGCAGTCTCTTAAAAACACAAGTGGAAACAATTCAAACTGGGGCAGGACTTTAGGTACCCCCAAATCAAATATAGAATGACATTGGATAAATCAAGGTATATAAAACAACGCAGAACCAGGAAGTCACTAAGAACGGCTCAGCCGCTCTGCCATTAAGGACACTGGCTGCTCTTCCAAAGGACGCCCCCCCCCCATTGGATGCTCAGCAGCCACATGGTGGCTGACCACTGTCTGTAACTCCAGTTCCAGAGGATCTGACACTCTCTCCTGGCCTGGAGAGTACCAGACACCACCCACACAGGCCACATACATACATACAGGCAAAACTCAAACACGTAAGACAAAAGTTAAAGGAAAGCAATAAAAACTCATCTCCAAGAATGCTTTGTGACAGGGAGCAAGCATGAGACACGGGGATGGCTGGTATGGAGGAGCACTTGCTGACGAATTCTTACACTGGAAGAGGCAAGTACCACAATTATCCTTCTAAAAGTGTGCCTGGAAGAAGGAAGCTGGCCGGGGTTAACTAGCCTACTAACATATGAATACTGAGACTTACGGTTTATTCGAAGGGTGAAGTGGCAGAGCCAGGATTGACTTAAGTTTCATATTGGTCTAGGCTCCAACCTTCTAACCCTCACGTACTTAACTGCTTACCACAATAGCAGTGAGTAAAGCAAGTAAATAATGAGGCCATTTTAAATCATATAATAGCACTGCATATGGACCATCAGGCCAACAGTGTGCATATCTGTACAAACCTAAGTGCCCCATCACAAAACACAGAAAAAGAATGGAGCTTGGTATGGTCCATGCCTAGCACTTGGGAAGTAGAGGCAGAAACATTAGGAGTTGGTCAGCCTTGATTACACAGTGAGTTTGACACCAATCTCTCTCTCTCTCTCTCTCTCTCTCTCTCTCTCTCTCTCTCTCTCTCTTTCTCTCGTTCTCCAGATCTCCATTTTTACTATGATATCCCTCAGTAGCATAATTAGATTAAACATTACATACAGACCCATTTTACTTTTTTTTAAAAAAGATTTATTTATTTATTATGTATACAGATCTCATTATAGATGGTTGTGAGCCAACATGTGGTTGCTGGGAATTGAACTCATGACCTTTGGAAGAGCAGTCAGTGCTCTTAACCTCTGAGCCACCTCTCCAGCCCCCATTTTACTTTTTAAAGTGTGTTATAGTGTCATATACTGTAATGGAACCTTGAAAGTAGCTCAGCCGTCAACTACTACTGGATCCACTAAATTATGAAACATATTATTTCCAATAGTTTATGGACATTGAAAATGAAAATTACAGCTGGGCAATGATGGCCACACCTTTAATCCCAGCACTTAGGAGGCAGAGGCACACAGATCTCTGTGAGTTTAAGGTCTGGTCTACAGAGTGAGTTCCAGGACACCCAAGGCTACACAGAGAAACCTTGTCTTGAAAAAAACAAAAACAAAAACAAAAACAAAAAAGAAAATAAAAGTTGCAAAGACCCATAATCCCATTATGTGAAAAACCTGGGTATAAAATGGTAAATAAAAATAAGTATATTGTGCACAATCATTTAAATATATCATTTTTTTTATTCAGCAGAGAAAGTGAGCAGATGGCAATTTGAAAAGGCTGGTCAAATTTTAAACATCAAAGACTAAACTTTAAAAGTTTTAAGACTTTTTAAACTTTCTGAACTTCCAAAATATTTTCCTATTTCTTGTATAATTCAGTAATAAAAATAATCCCACTAAGTTAAGGCTGTGTATCAAAATTAGCACAGAACACATAGAACTCTCTGGCTTTTTTAGAGCACTCTCTGTGTTGTCTTGTTTCACTGTCAAAACACCCCAGGGAAAATAAGCATTTCTTTCCTGCCTCACTAAAAGGAAAGCTGGGGCAGAGAATGAGTGAGTTACTAGATTACTCCAGTGAATGGCCTCAACCCAGGGCTGGAGAGATGGCTCAGCGATTAAGAGAGCCTCCAGCTCTTCCAGAGGTCTTGAGTTCAATTCCCAGCAACCATATGGTGGCTCACAACCATCTATAAGGAGATCTGGTGCCCTCTTCTGACATACAGGTATACATGCAGATAAAGCACTCATACACAATAAATAAATACATAAATAATCTTAGCCGGGCAGTGGTGGTGCACACCTTTAATCCCAGCACTCGGGAGGCAGAGGCAGGCAGATCTCTGAGTTTGAGGCCAGCCTGGTCAACAGAGAGAGTTCTAGGACAGCCAACGCTACCCAGAGAAATCCTGTCTCAAAACAAAACAAAGTCTGTTGGTGATCTTCCCATCAGTGCTCCTGCCTCTCTCATTCTTATATTCTTATGTCCTCATAATAAAAGGCTGCTGGAATACAAGCTGCTGTTATGAAGACCCCAAGGCCCTAAGATCCTAGTGTGGTGCTTAGGCAGGAAGTGCCCTATCCATACTCTCTGGGGACACCTATGGCCTGAAGCATTCTCCTGCCTTTCTCCAATCCCATGGATCATTGTGACCCTTGTACCCAAAAGCAGACTTTCTGGGAGAAGCTTGGGTTCCATATCCTAGGCTTTGTGGTGACAAAGCAAATCAACAATGACAACAAAGTACAGCTTGGGGGCGGGGCGGGGGCGGGGCGGGGATGGGGAGATTCATCAGTATCCACTGGGAGACAGCCCCCCAACCCCCCACACCCCCACCCCCACCTCCCGGACAGGTGCCACGGCCTAGCCTCACCTTCCTACCATTCTCCTACGAGGGCTCAGTATCTCCCCAGCCCCCTCCAGTTACTCCTCTTGTAGCCACTGTAGCGTGGGTCCTTGTTGTGACCATAAAAACGAATGGTGACAACCTCAGGCTTTTCAGACTTGTTTTCAATCCCAGGAGCTGTATTAGCTGCACTGCTTCCTTGCTCTCTCGGGACTTCAGAGTCAAGCAGGCATTTGGCAATCTGGGTGTCCTGGGCTCCTGGGCCTCCTGTAGCGTCCAGGACAATGGTCGCCTGTTCTTTGGGGGCCTCCAGGATGACACTAATGTCACCCTCCACGGGCTCAGAGATGAGTTCACTTTCATCGCTCTCAGGAGATGCCACCGAGGATGTAGGTCAAGAGTCCCAAGGCCTATATCTTAGTGCCCAGGGGTTGGGGGTGGGGGGCAGGGACCCCTTTTATTGTGTCTTCAGACAATAGTGCCCCTTCCCTGTAAAAGAGGGCTACTGCATGGGAAGGGCCCACTGACCTATGAGCTTGCTCAGGAATGGGGTTTAGCATGGAAAGGAGATAAAGAACAGTTGGTCAAACAAGGGGCCACCATCGCTCTTCAGAGATGTGAGTAGGGCCGCAGCTGGGCCCAGAGTAACCTGGAGGCCCATTTCTAAGGGTCAGTCCCAGAGCCCTGCTGCGTTTGCATTGTTGCAGGTCTGGTCTCTCAGCTTTCTCTGGAACTCACCTCAGGTCCAAAGCATCCAAGTCTGCTATACTCCAGGAAGCAGAGCTAAAACTATTTTTTTTTCTTCCTCTACTTGCTGACAGACCACTTTTTTTTTTAAAGATCTATTTATTTATTATGTACACAG
The DNA here is from genome assembly GCF_964271855.1 of Acomys minous. NCBI lineage: Eukaryota > Metazoa > Chordata > Mammalia > Rodentia > Muridae > Acomys > Acomys minous. The sequence goes on from NC_140489.1 coordinate 119,085,961, forward strand.
TGCTCTGCCTGCACATACACCTGAAGAGGGCACCAGATCACATTATAGATGGTTGTGAGCCACTATATGGTTGCTGGGAATTGAACCCAGGACCTTTGGAAGAGCAGTCAGTGCCCTTAACCTCTGAGCCATCTCTCCAGCCCCAGACCTAACTCTTGATGAAGCACTCATATGTGTGGTAGCAGTGGCAGCAGTGGGCTGCTGGGCAGGGTTCACATTCCCCAGCTTCCCTGGGAGGGGGCAGGTGTCTCCACAGTATCCAGGCCACTTTCAGCAGAGCCTTTCTGCCTTGCAGCCACCAGTTTGCCTCACACCTCAGGAGGATGTGCTAATGAGAAGAGCTGGGGGGTGGGGGGGGGTTGGGGAGGGAAAGGCTGTGCCTGCTTGTGGGTTCTCACAGGTGGCCCCAAGAACACCCTTTCTTTTGGGGGGGAGGATGTGATTGCTAATAAAGAGTGCAACCTGCTAACAAAAAGAATGGACCAGCAATTCTAAAGCACAGGCTCTGATGGTACGGCACATGCAACTGTCAGCTCCACGGCAGGCCACCACCCACGGCAAGTTAGTACTGGAGCCACGCAGATTCGAAGGCTGGAATATGCATTCCCACTGCCCCCGTGGGGGCCTCTGGCACAGGCCCTCCAGAGCACCCCAGTTTGTTCACACAGATACAAAGCAAGGCCCTGCCTGTGGAAGACAGAGGTGCAGAAGCCCCAGAGGCATTCAGGCAAGAAGCAAAGCAGGAAGAATAGTCTTCCTCAAGTTCAGCTGTAGTTCTTTCTTGTAGGAGCAGTAGAGATGGATTTTCTTGTCAAACTCTGATTCTAAAATACCACAGAGGTATTGTTCCTTAGACTTTTGGGTCATAGCCCCTTTCCTTCTTACAAGCCAGAAGAGGAGAAACTCCCCTCCGGGATGTCTACGAATGCTCACGCCGAGCCTCTTGTGTCACCCAACCCCGGATGAAAAAGCAACATGCGGCAGGGCTACAAAGAACGAAGATGGCCCCTGCCTGGAAGGCAGTGTGTGGGGGGAGGGACGGGTGGGAAAGTGATGCCAGTACATAAAGGCCTCGCATGCTGAATCATCAAAGGGATACGGTCCATGTGGCCGGGAACTGGCAAGTATTAGGGCTTGATTGCCCACCCCCTTTTGTACTGCTGAAGGGACAGAGTGTATGATTATACTGGAGCCATGGGGGGGGGGGCTAGGAGGAGGAGGGGGAGGAGTCGGAGGAGGGCAAGGGTAAATAATGTGTGGAGTGTCAACTCTGCGAGTAAGAAAATTTGGCAAAACATGGAGACATGGAGATGGGACTTAGGAGAGCGAAGATTCAGTGGCCCCTCTGATCCAGAATCCAAGCCCTTTCCTGGGGCCCTAAGAGACTCTGCCCCTGGACTTGGCAGAGCACCTCAGCTTCCTAGTAACCTGGCCCCAGATGTGTTTGAGTCTCAACGGGGCTTTGACTCAGTACATGGTCCTAGCCAGACAGGGCGTAGCATTTGGTCCAGAAAGTTGCTTGGAGTTTCTTCTGTTCCAAACCTTTTAATCAGTGGCACGTTCTCCATCAAGCACAGAATAAACTTGAAAGCATACACACCCACACAGAACTAAAGCACGGAAGTAGTGGGGTCCAAGTGTAAAGTAAAAACGAAGGCTCCTTTGTTTAAATAGCAGAGGGAAGTGTGTTGATGACGTGGGACGTGCTTTCTTCTGCAGTCTCTCCACTTTTCATGCTTGTTTACTTTTTAATGTCTTCCTAAATAAAGCAAAATTAACACAGACTTTACTGTTCATTTATGAGTGTTTGCCTCATATGTGTGTACACCAGGTGTGTGCCCGGAGCCTGTAAAGGCCATAACGAATTGGGTCTCCTGGAACTAGCGTATTGGTTGTTTTTATACAATTGTGTTTGTTTCTCTTAGCTTATCTCCTAACCTGGCTATCACACAAGTAATTGAGACTCTTTTATATGTGTGTATAAAGCTTTACAACACAATCTTGAGCAGTTTTAGTCTGTTCTTAACTCTCTATGCTATCCTGTCTTACTCCCAGCAAACATTGCATCCATACTTGCACTTCATAGCTTTCCTAGACTCCGGTCTCTTGATCTTCCTCAGACCTCTCCCTATGCCTGAATCCCCTGCTTCCTCTCCTAACTCCTCCTCCCCTGCCTGGCAGGAAGTCCAGCCCTATTCTCTCCTCTGTTCATCCATTGGCTGCAAGCTGTTTTATTGACATATCAGCGGGACAATTGGGGAGCAGAGTTTACACAACAGTTAGACAGGAGACCAGAATTTAAACTACACTAGAGTTACAGGCAGATGGTTATGAGCCACCATGTGGGTGTTGGGAACTGAACTCAGGTCCTCTGAAAAAGCAACAAGCTACGTAACTACTGATTATGCACATAAATCCAGCCCCACTATTCATTTTACACTATGTAATGGCCTCATGTAAACAAAGACGAGCAGAGTTTGTGTTTCTTGGCTTCTCACAGAAAGTGCTTTAGGCTGTCTGGGAGAGAAAACTAATCCCACAGGCATTCAACTATCCAGGGGTCTGGGGATTCTTTGCAGGCCACGGGGATACCCTCGGGGTCGCTGGAGGAGACTACCTTAAACCTTGGGCCCAGAATGTGAAACAACGTGTGGGTTTTCTTTTCCATCAACCCCCAAAGCTCTGCACTGCGTCTGAGCTGAGATCAGGGATGTCTACCAATGCAGACCCTGAGCTCCGTAGAGTATTGACAGCCCCCTCTGACCCACCACGCACACAGGGGTAGAATGTTAGCTGGTTGTGTAGAAGGCTGGGACTTGGATCAGCAGAAAGACAGGAGAGACAGGCCACGAACAAATCCCAGGACCCCAGGCAGGCTTCTGGAGTCCCATTACACATACCCCAGGGTCCCATTGACACTTCTCCTACAGGACGTGTCTCCAAAGATGCCATCAGGAACCTCAAGGCAGTAGCTCCAGGAACATTAAACCCAAAGTGTAGTTACTGATTGCCTGGGGCTTTTCTGAGCATGAATCAGGGGAAAGTGTACAAGACACACATCCATGATGTTGGCCCTCATTAGCTACTACTGTCATAAGTTACTCTAGCTGAAACGAGAGAGGAAAAGCACACTTCATATTTGAATAAGTGTAGAGCCTGGGACAGACACACAGGTCAAAGGCACAATTTGCATCTCATCCGAGATGAAGCTGACAGACATCTTCACTTCCTTCATAAACACAGATGAGCTACAGTTTGATTTCTGAGCACAATTTGGGCTTTATTCCAAAAGTTAACAACATGTAATGATTTTAGCTATTCTAAGCTAGGAAAGAACTACAGAGGAAGATGAAGGTCCCTAGCTCCCGTTGTCCAAATGATATAGGCCTTCACAACTTAATGGTTCAGTGCAAGATTCCCAGAGACTTACATAAAGAACTTTCTATTGGCATTATCTCCAAACAAAGCTCTTCGTATCTCTGGCATCATTTCCAGGGCTGCGAGATTCAGCCGACTTTCCAGGGTATTGGAAACCTTTATTCTCTGATCGCTACTGTATACCTCCACACCTCCTGCGGCGCGGGAAGCTAGGTACGAGACCTGATCTACCTGGACATCCGAATGTTTCCGGCAGAGCATCACGTACTCGGGGACCGCTCTCTGCACCGCAGCCTCCACCAGGTGCAGGTCCTGTTGCCTGCAGCGGACAATCATCACAGGCTCCAGCAGCCGGAGCAAGGCTTGGAGCACGAGTTTATCCAGCAGCCCCTGGTAGGTATCCACGTCTGACACGATCCGGCTTAGTCTCATCTTGGCGTCCCTGAGCAATTCCAAGATGAGGTTGTCTCGGGCTCTCAGGACCGCGATGCGTGCCTGGTTCCTCATGGTGGACAGCTGGATCTTTTTCTGCTGCTCTATCTGTTTCTCCTTCTTCTCGTAGTAATCCATGATCTTCAGGCGCTGGGTTTGCACCAGGCGGCCTTTCTCGATGTTGAACTCCTCCTCCGCCTTGGCGTCGATCTCCTCCGCCTTCTCGTTGGCTTCCTGCTCGATGAAAGCCATCATGTGCTTAATTTGCTTCTGCACGTCGATGTCAGTCAGGGCCATGGCTGCTCCCGGAAACGGGCAGAGGGAGGACTTGGTGGACCTTCTGGTGCCTTCGGTTTAGAGCTGAGTTTCCGGAGTGCCGCTAATGTTCCAGTCCCTCCCGGCGGAGTACATAGAGAAGGAAAGGGGAAAACGGAGTCTGAAGGGAAGGATCCTAAAGACGGAAAGTGAATTGTAGGAAACTCTTCCCTGGGAACGGAAGCTTCCGCCTCTCTTCCATCCCTCATTCACTCACTGTAGCCCAATACCAGGAAGTTAGGGCCATTCTAGGGCAGAATTATCTAGGTGGTGATGACCTAGCACTCAGATCCAAGCCAGTGGAGTAGAAATACCAAATCAATACATAAACACAAAGAATGTCTCAACGTGGGGGCTGGAGAGATGGCTCAGTCATTAAGGCCTGAGTTCAATTCCCAGCATTCACCCGGCGACGGCTCACAGCTTCCTCTAACTCTAGTCCTAAGGGGATCTGACATTTTGTGATGTCGTCTGCAGTCACTGCACATATGTGGTGCGCAGATATATATGCAAGCAAACCCCCAAACATGCAAACTTTACAAAAACAAAGATTAAAAAGTAAATAAGCACATTACGGTGTGGGAGGGACTGAAGAGAATCCTGAGACCCTGTTAATGCAGGATTCAATCCAGGAAGCCTGCTCGGAGGCAGAGGGCTTCACATAACCTATAAAGGTGCCAAGAGAGCATGGCTAAGCGGATAATAAAAGCCCTCTGGGGAGAGGTGTGGGGTTGAGGAGGCCAAAGGCAATCTTTTCACCAGGATGGTTTCCAAGCTCGTATATGTATGTGAACCCCCTGGTGGACCTTTAAGAAGAACTCCACCTTTGAAGGTCTCGCTCCATACTTGCTGCTCGTCATACACCTGCTGCCATCCAAATCTCTGCCAGTGTTGTCTGGGATGCTGTATCTTAAAAAGACTTCCTCAAAGTCTAGAGAGTAAGCGTGCTTGCCAGACAGCCCTGACAACCTGTGTTTGTCCCCAGAGCTCCCTCTGTGGAACCGTCCTCTGACCTCCATGAACGCACTAAGGTATGTGTGCGTCCACACTCACAAACCCTCTTCATAATATATCCTAACCAATAATAATAGTGAGGGGGAGGGGGAAGGGAGGGGAAGGAGGAGGGGAAGGAGGGGGAGGGGAAGGAGGGGGGAAGGAGGGGGGGAAGGAGGGGGAGAACCCTCAGACTTGAGATATGATTCAGTGGTAGAGCATTCGCCTAACATGCACATGACCCTGGGTTTCATCCTAACACACCAGAAACAAAACAAAACAAAACAAAACAAACAAACATAAAAACACAAGGAGCAAAAAAGACTTTTCCTACCAGGGCCATAAAATGCTGTCCTTTGGACATGAAATGGCCATGACACTCCTGACCTTATAAGAGCCGTAGTTGCCTTCATGGGACCCACATAAGACTAAGCATTCCATCATAGACAGATGAGGGGTTGGTGGGCTTCCTGCCCCACCCCCCAGGAAAGTTAATGGTAGTTGCCAGAGGGGAGAGAAAGCCATTTTCTTCAGTAATATAGGCATCTGTGAGTGACTCATGAGACAGTAGATCGCCCCACCCCCACTCACATGAGTGACCTGGTTAAACCCAGTGGGTCACAAAGCAAAACAAAACAACAAAAAGACAAGCAAGCATGGTGGAGATCTGTTGAGAGGGAAGAAAACGGGGTAGGGGAGGAGAGGAAAGAGGATAAGAAAGGATAGGATAGGAAATTGTCAAAGAATAATTTGATTTTTAAAAACTCTCCAAAAAAAATCTCATCAAGCTTGGGGAAATATCTGAATGAGAATATTCAAAAGAGAAAATGTAAAAAAGAACTAAATAAAATTTAGAGCTAAAAAAAAAATAATTGAAAAGATATTAGAGGTCTGACTATGAGGTGGCTCAGTGGGTAGTAATGACACTCGCCACCAGGCCTGAAACCCTGAGTTTGATCCCTAGGACCCACACGTGAGAAAAGAACCAGTTCTAGGAAGTTTTCCTTCAGACTCTACACCTGTGCCCTGATATACATTTGTGTAACTTTACTTCTTCAAAAAGGCCAGGCATGGTGGCACGGGCCTCTCCTCCCAGAGCCTCGGAGGAAGAGGCAGGTAGGGCTCTGTGAATCTGAGGCCAGCCTTGTCGACATAGTAAGTTCCAGACCAGCCAAAGCTAGAGACCAATTTCCTAAATAAAATAATTTTTTATCCAAAAAGAACATCATTGAACTCATGTTATTTGGAAATATCTGTTTGAAAGCCAAGGTTTTTCATCAATGGCTGAGGGTTCCCTGCCCCTACATCGATTTAATCCGTAATAAAAGGCTCCCAAAGTGACTCTGCTGCTCCTCGGCTTTTGGAGCCACTCTGGATGAAAGGACAAGGGGTGTGAGATGTAGGACACCCCCCAGGGCATGTGTGGAGGAACAAACACACCAGGGCAGCTCTTACCCCTTCCCTGCCAGGAGCCGCCTTTGGTCTGGCGCCGGGAGTCTGACACAGACTGTGGAACTTGGAACACACACTGGAACCTGGCACTGCCGTACCCTTCTATACACATGACTTTGGCTGTCGGACCAGGCAGCTCGACTTCACAGAGCCAGGCCGCCGCCCCTTAGGAGGGCTGGCCAGTTCTGCCAAGAAGAGTCCAAGACAGGACTCCTTGGCACCTGGGCTGTAGCCGGGGGCTTAATTCCTGCACACTCAGAATTTCAATTAAGTTGGCACAGGGTTGTTGGCCCCATCCTGAGTTGGGCTTCCCTCAGCAGACATGTGTATAGACCCAGGCTGCCAGTTTATTAATTTACTAATGAAAAATTACAGCTGCCGTGCTCATGGGTCACAGCCTCTTTTCTTGAAGGCGAGGTGCCTGGGGAGACAAATCTGAAGGCTGTTAAACAAGAAAGCTGTCAATGACCGTTCGCCAGATGGTCTTCAAGAAAGCCACTCCTCCTATCACATGGCCGCAGGGTGCCCTTTCACGTTGGTGGCACCTCTCTGTGCGCAGACGGGGGGGGGGGGGGGGGGGCACCTCCCCGCTGGCCGCCACCTGTGCGAGCTTCCCAGCAAGGCTGCCTGCTGCCGCCCAGCTCCTCACTGACCATGCACGTGAGTTTCTGAAACAGCTCGGATTCTCCCCTCATTGCCAGTTTCCGCAGGAGCATGATGGGGATGTGATGGCATCCATATCGTGGGGCCGTTGCTTAAATCAAAGTGAAGGTTTATCCCGGTGGTGGGCAGAGCCAGTCTGTACACATGGTAACCGCTATCAACACACTGCTCCTATGACCTCTCTTGGGTTTGCGTGGCACTCCTCATAGCAATCCCTCTTTTGCGGAAAGGATCTAGATCAGAAGTGACCTTCACTCACTAGCCGTGCCCGCTTTATTAAACTTAGCAGGCCTGGTGGCCTCATGCAGAATCCAGCCACACCCTCAGAGATGGTGGGTAAAGGTCTGAATTTCAAAGCCCTGGGCTCGGGCTGGGGGCGTGGATCAGTCTCATCACGAGCCCCCGGCCAGGCAGATGCAGCAGGTCCACAGGCCTTGTGGCTCGCTCCCAGTGCACCGACTTTTACAGCATTCACTCAGGCTGGCCTTGGAAGCAGCTGCAGGGTGCGCTGAGCGAATGTGTCATGTTGTCCGCCTGTCTGGGGTAGAGATTATGAGCTCACGACGACGGCTTGGGGATTTAGCAAAATGACAAACCAAACTGAGAAATCTCTTGTCTGCTTTGGCACAAGGGCTTAAAGTGGCATTGGCCCTGCCCACACCTGGGGCTGGGGCGGGGGCTGGGGCCCCTAAGACAGACAGACACCTCCCAGCACCTACCCCACGCACAGTAGTGGGCACCTTCACTGCTTCAAATCTGAAATACGAGCCCAGCTTCACCTAGCAGTGTGTGTTGAATCTGTTCCCTCAGGCAAAATGTCCACTTGGCTAAATCCCACCTTCACTTTCAGATTCCTTTGAGAGTGACATTACTTCTTGGGCCTCTGGACTCCTCCTTAGAGTGACAGCAATCCTGAGCTGGGCCCAAGAAGCCAGGACTCCATCAGAGGCAGGGGGAGATGAACGCTAATCCAGTGCGATTGATTGAACTAAGGGCTTGGAGTAAGGGGGAAAATGTCCTTTCTTCTTCTTCTTCTTCTTCTTCTTCTTCTTCTTCTTCTTCTTCTTCTTCTTCTTCTTCTTTGTCTTCTTCTTTTCTCTCTCTCTCTCTCTCTCTCTCTCTCTCTCTCTCTCTCTCTCCCCCCCCCCATCTTCTTAAATTGCAAAATACAACATAGATTCAGAAAAGCGCACAGAAGGGCAAATGTGCGTCTTAATGAATTATTACTAGGCAAATGTTTGGTAACTACCACCCAGGTCAAGAAAGGAAACATCAAGGGCCACTGGCCACCCACATTTCAGTGGGTGAAGAAGGTGCTTGTCACCAGACCTCTTGACCTGAGTCCTATCCCTGAGATCCACATGACGAAGGGAGAGACTGACTCCCACAAGCTGTGCTCTGAACCCCCAGACATGTGCCATGGCATGTTCACAACGATACACAAACAACACTGTCACACAAAAGACGTTAGTTAAGTTTAAAAAAAAAAAAAGAAAGGAATGCTGATAGCCCTCGGATGCTCCTACTGTGTGTGACTGTGGAAGGGAATTTTCAGAACTTGTGATTTTGTATCTGTGGGTGTTGGAAAGGGCCTAGGAGGAAGCATGCGCTTGGAAGTTTCTATTTCTTCCATCCCTCACCTACCTGAAGCTGTGTGCATCCTAGAAAAGTGAGGAATCCTGCACCCAAGAGGAAGCCAAAAGCCTTGTGCAGCTGCCCCATTCCAGCTGTGTGTGGAGGCATGTCTGAGGTCAGCTGTGTGTGGCATGGTTTCTCTGCCCTGTCAAAGGGGAAGCAGCAGCAGATGTGGCCGTCCGGACACTTGGCGATTGCCAAGTAACTAACAAGAAGAAGGGGTTTTCCAGGCCTCGAAGCACGGGACAATGTGTAGGGGCTGGTAAGTAGGGAAGAGATTTAGGAAATCCTTTGGGGGGATTTCAGAATTAACTACATGGGAGGTGGGCATCCCCTCCTCTGTCTTTAGTAAATATTGGTTAAAGCAGGGTGTGAGGCACTGTTTGGGAACCTGCGACAGAACGGACAATAAGACAGGAGCCAGCGCTGGCTCCCAAGCCCTTGGTGTGATGGGAGACACGGTTTGTAAGCTGGAAATCACAGACCAGAGGGTTAGGCATGGGCAACGGCAATAAAGCTACACGGATGACGGGATCTAAGCCCCGTCCTCTGGAGCCCATGGCAGGCTCTGCTATCGTGTATCGCTCTGCAGACAGCTCCCTCTTGCAAAAGGGCGGTTTCAAATGTCTGGGTGTTGACAATATAAGGGGAGGGGCGAGGGGATGGAGATAAATGGAAAGGTATGCAGACATTTAGAAACACTCAGACAACAAAGAGCGAGGTTTTGGGGGGAGACCCAGTACAGTGCCTTAGTTTGGAGTAAGTCACCAGAAAAAGACAGGACATGGGTTGAATTCACAATTGGGGATGCATCCAAGTTGACAGGAATGGCCCAAACTTCATGCAGACCCAATTCTTTTTTTTTTTAAACTTGTTATTCTTTGTGAATTCCACATCATGTACCCCAATCCCACTCATCTCCCCATCCCTCCATATCTGCCCTCTGCCCCTGCAGCAGCCCCCAAGAAAACAACAGCAACAACAACAACATCAACAACAACATATCTCTCCATGGAAGCTGTGGTGTGTCACACAATATACCCCTTTGCTTTGCTTGCAAATGTTCATCTCAATGAGTCATTAGTTAGGTTCAAGGCCTCTGGCTTCTGCTACACTTTTAACACTAAACCCTCATGGGGACTCCTCTTGGATGTATCCTGTTGTTGCCGTGTCAAGGAGACCATGCAGCTTTGGATTTGCAGAATGGGTCCCTCCACGTCCTCCAGCTCCATACATGGGCTAGATGTTGGGGTGGGCCAACTCAAAGCCCTAGATCTAGGCCTGGGTGAAGTCTGAGTTGGTCAGCTCACCAGCTCTCCCATACCTGTACTACCAGGGCTAGCTCTCCTGCACTGCCCAGGTGAGGGGCGGGGCCAGCTCTGTGTTCCCTAGGACATTAATACTGCCCGGGTGGCAACCCAGACCAGGGATGTCCGCATTGCCTTTGGTGGTAGTATGGGGCATGGACATTAACACACACACACACACACACACACACACACACACACACACACACACACCTCGCTGCTGAAGGGCCATGGATCCAGACCGGGCCCTTAGCAGCAGCATGGGCCAGGACATCACAATGGCCTCAGCTGCTGGCATCGCAGGCTACTCACACCAGGCTGTTCCTCACCACCCTCTTGGTAGACCCAATTCTTAATAGTGACTTGACCTTCCCAGAAAGGCTTTTGGCTAAGATATGTGGACAGGTACCTACCACTCAAGGTAAGAAAGGATAAAGGGAAAAGAGAGGCACAGAGAATGTGGCTATAGATTTCAGCTGAGTGACAGATCCTGTGGCTTCCAAATAGGGATGTAACTTGACCAAACTCTGGTCTAGGAAGATTCACCAGGTGGTGGCAGAGGCAGAAGAGACCACCTGGCTAAAGCAGATAGGCACTGTGCACAGATGAGGCCTGGGGTGAGGGACAAGCTGCCAGTAATGAAGGGCAGGAGAGATACGCAAGCTATCAGGTGTGCCCTTGGACGCAGCCCTCAGCTGGGCTGTGGGACAGCAGGAACTATATACCACTGCTCTCTCAGGAGCAAGCTGGAAAGAGGGAAAGTAGGAGCAGAGCACACATTTGATCCAGAAGTAAAAGCCTGCTCTTGGAGAGCAAATCCAAAGTGTCTGACAGTGTGGACCACATACAGTCTTAGAGACTCCAGCCTGGTGCCTAAGCAAGTTCTGGTCCTGGCTGCAGAACATGAAATGCCTGTTGGGGCCAGACAGAAAAGGGAAGAGTGAGTCAGACAAGGCCAGGAAACATTTCTTCAAAAAATAATTTACATTAAGAATCCACAACTTCTGTGTAACAGAGAAACCCTGTCTTGAAAAACCAGGAAAAAAAAAAAAAAAGAAAGAAAGAAAGAAAGAAAATAAAAGAACCCATAACTTAGCTTCATCCCAAGACATCTGGAAGACACACATTTCGAAGCAGAGAAGTTGGGTTCTCCCCAAGAGCAGTTTGCTTCGAATTATCATAGCTTGGTTTCCAGGGACAGTGTCCTCCACAAGAAAAGCCCTTGAGTTCTATCTCACCTCTGGGTGACACAAACGTTAACAACCTTGAAAAAGTAGGGCATCTCCAATATGCTGGGTTCTCCCCTATGAGGCTGCAACTTCACCAATGGCCTCTCCTGGCTTCTTCAGGGACTCCAACTGTGCCACACGGTGCCAAGCCTTCGTTTACCCCGCTCTGGGGTTCTCAGTGCAGCTGAAGCTGGCCTTCACCAGTGACCTCTCCTGACATGTCATGTACCATGCCTCAGCTCCCCACCTCCCTTAACCCCTTCAGTCCCAGTCTTTCACGTGGGATACTTTTACAAGTTACCAAGTTCATTTGCCAGCTCGAACTGCAGGCCTGGACCCTCTGGACCACAGCTTTGCATCCTGTCCCTGAGGAAAAACTTGACAGCTTCACCTCAGTGATGCCTCTCTCTCTGTCTCTCTCTGTCTCTCTCTGTCTCTTTCTCTGTGTCTCTGTCTCTGTCTGTCTCTGTCTGTCTGTCTCTGTCTGTCTGTCTGTCTGTCTGTCTGTCTGTCTGTCTCTCTCTCTCTCTCTCTCTCTCTCTCTCTCTCTCTCTCTCTCTCTCCTCTCTCCTCTCTCCTCTCGGTTTTTTGAGACAGGGTTTCTCTCTGTAACCCTGGCTGTCCTAGATACTGGCTTTGTAGACCAGGCTGACCTCGAACTCACAGAGAGCCTCCTGCCTCTGCCTCCTTAGTGCTGATTATGCTGGTCCTCTTCTTAATCGTGGATGCTTTTTCAGCCCTATGTAACCAGCATTGATTGTCCCAGTAAAGCAAAGATTTCGCTTTATGGGTGCTGGTCTCTTACTAATCACAGCTAATTCTTCAGTCTCAGCTGACCAAGACCCATAGATTCTCAATTAAAAATATCAACAGCCCTGATAGTCTTGGATTCCCTCTGAAATGTCCCAGCTAGGCTTGCACCGTCTGCATTGCTCTCAGCATTCCCTTCCGCTTAGGCAAACCCCAAACTCCTGACAGCATTTCCAGACAAAACTTAAAAATGCTTCCGGAGTCCTCGCCTAAACAGCATGGCCAGGTCTGCCATAGTGACGACCCATTCTCTGATACCAGCTCCTGTCCTAGCTTGCTTCCTATTCTATGATAAAACATTGACCAAAACCAACTCGAGGAGGACAGGGTTTATTTCCCCTTACAGCTTACAGTCCGCCATGAAGAGAAGTCGAGGCAGGAAGCTGGAGGCAGGGGCTGAAACAGACGATGGAGAGGACTGCTGTCCCAGGCTTGCTCACTCAGTCTCCTTTCTTATACAACCCTGGACCACCTGCCTAGGAATGACACCACCCACAGTGGGTTGGGCCCTCCCACATTAATCATTAATCAAGAAAAAGCTCAACAAAGCCAGGTAGTGGTGGTTCACGCCTTTAATCCCAGCACTTGGGAGGCAGAGGCAGGCAGATCTGTGAGTTTAAGGCTAGCCTGGTCTACAGAGTGAGTTCTGGGATAACCAGGGCTAGAAAGAGAAACTGTGTCTCAGAAAAACAAACACACACACACACACACACACACACACACACACACACACACACACCAAAACAAACAAACAAACAAACAAACCAGAAAGCAACAACAAAAGAAAGAAAAAGAAAAAGGGAGGAAGGGAGGGAGAGAGAGAGAGAGAGAGAGAGAGAGAGAGAGAGAGAGTTAACAGATGTGCCCATAGGCCAGTCTGATAGGGGCATTTCCTTAAGTGAGATTTCCTCTTCCTAGGTGACTCTAGTTTATGTCAAATGGACAAAAATTAGCAAGCATACGTCAGAGGATGTGACTCTGACACCAAGAAATGGCATCTGAAAAAGAGACATGTTGGTGAGCAGTCTGCTGCCCTCACAATGGAACTGAGAAGGCCTGTCAGTGAAGGTTGAATAAGTTTGTTACTGCAGAGCTTAGCTTCCCTGCCTCAGCTCCAAGGCCCTGCCCCCTGACCTCACACAGAACCAAGCTCCTCTAACCACTAGTAGGGAAGTGGACCTAGGTCATCAGGAAGTCTCCAGGGGACCAAGCCTAAGGGTGAGGTGGGTGAGTATCTCTGGGATATAGCTCCTCTGAGGGAGCTGTCTGTCCAAGATCCCAGCCTGCAAGCTGACAACGGCCCCAGGAAGGAGTACAGGCGTTCGTCAACCTCAGAGACATGCGGCAGCCACGTGGGCTACGAGCCCTCAGCCTTACGTGACATTCCGAGCAAGCACTGCTCTGACACCAAACTCACTCTCATCCGTGTTTCCTCAGAGAAACACAACTCAATCTCTGGCGCAGGGAAAGTTCTGGTTTGCAAGGACGAGAGGGGAAATGTCTATCTCACATTGGCCCTCACCATGTCCAGGGGCTCTTCAGGGACTTCTTTGGAAAGAGACCTATTCCTCGCCCCCCCCCTTTTTTTTTTACCTGTGGAAGCCAGCACGATGCTGCAATCACAGCTATGCACTGGGCCCACACCTGAATGACTAGGTGGGGAAGACATAGTGTCCCCTGTAAACTGCCAGCAACCTTGGGGGTTTCAGCCCTCATGTCAGAATGAGAGAGGACTGGGTGGATGACAAGGGGAGGGGACACAGTGTCCCGCTCGCAGTCACTTCCTCTCATACATCTTCATTGCTGGAACACAGGGACCCACAAGAGTTTGTAGAGTATGCGGGATTTGGGTGGACTTATCTGGAAGGCTCAAAGACTATGTGACTATGAGGTTGTCGTGATTCTAACCTACACTCAAGAAAAAAGGAGAGGACAACCAGAGTGGTCCTGCCTCCTAGAACTGTGTCCCTGAGCCCCCTGCATTAACCCTCCAGATACCGAACCAGGAGGTCAGGGGGAGCCCCAGAAAGGCTTGGGATAACTTCCCTGGGGGAGCTCAAGGCAAAGAGTGTTTCCGAAGCAAGGCAAAATTATTTCAGTACTTTTACTAACCGTTTAGCCATGGAGCATGGGATGCTGTAAGCTATAAGATAGATCTGGATCTATGGAACCTTCTGGAAGTCCCTGCACTTAGCAGAAGGTCTATAGTGTAGGACAAAGATATTTTTGCCTCCCTTACTGAGAAGTATTCGCTGTTGATAAAATGAGATGATTTTAGTATTAAAGTATAAAGGCGGGTTTATTGAGGGCAGCTCTCAGGCAGGTTTACCTGTCCCAAGGGACAGGGACAGGGAAGTCACTGTGCAGACAGGAAGACAGAGGCGTGGGGTGAGAGGAGGAAGAAAGAAAGAGAGTGGCAAGTGGGGGGGGGCACCAAAATGTCTGGATTACGTAATGAAGAGCCTCTGGGAAAGGGGAAACCCTGCCCCTGGGCTGGAAAGTTCAGATAGAGACTGAGGGATGCCAGGAGAACCTGGAGGCCAGGTCCGCTTTGACACCTCAGCAGCTAGTCCTAAGCCTGAATCCTAACTCATACCATGCAGCCTGCTGCCACCAATGTCCAGTCCCCTCGTCCCTGTGGGACCAGAGAACCTGGACATGTGAGAGACCAGGCTGGTGGCAGGGAACAGACAGGACTGAGCAGAAGTCAATGACATGCTTGGGGTGCTCTGCATGGTTGTGGTAGGGCTGCTCCCTGTTAGGTGGTTACTTTCGTCTTGGGGACCCAGAATCCACCTTCCCTCATTCAAGAACAAACAAACAGCTTGCGTTTTTTTAGGTCCTGAAGCACAAAGGTCTCCTGTGTGCGTGCTCTTTCCATGCACAGGAGGTCTAGTTGCACTGAACCATCCCTTGGTGTTCTGAGATGTGACCTGCCCTTATGCCTGATGATTTAGAAGAGCAAAGCACACAGGCTGCATCGAGGGACTCTTACAAGAAGGTCTTGTGGGTTCAGACCCCATCTTTTCATTCTCTTTTTGCTTTTTCTCCCGCAGAGAAGATGCAATAACAAAGTCATATCCTGCTAGCGGAGGCTGAGCCCTTTCCAGACAGAGTAGAGTTGCCAGTGGTTTGACTCTGAACTTCCCAAGATAACTATATGAGCAGTACACGTCAACTATTTATAAATTAGCCGACCTAGCACGTTTTCTGAGGAATAGACGGATAGAGACAACACGCAAATCGCACTGCGCCTGTCTCAGTTTCTTTTCTATTGACGTGATAAAACTTGGTGACCAAGGCAGCTTATAGAGGAATTTATTTTGGTCTCTGGTTCCAGACAGTTGGAATGCATAATGGCGGAGTGGGGGGGGGGGTGCGGGCAGAAACTGAGAGATGAGCTGAGAAGGAAACAGAGTCCTGGGGGTGAGGCAGAGGGGCTTGGAGGCTCAAAGCCCATGCAAGTAGCACACCACATCCAACAGTTCTTCTCAAAAAAGCTCCGCCAACTGGGGAGTCTATAGGGGCCGTTCTCATTCAAAGTGCCACAATACTATTTAATGCATGATATAGGACATTATACCAGAATATACTTCTGTTTCTGATTTTTTATTGGTGTGTTACTCTTACTATAATGTTATTTCTATAGATATTGTAAGCCATGCAAAATCTTCTGTTTTTTGCTTTAGAGGTCAATTATCTTCTAAAAAAAATTTTTTTTAATGGCAAATAAAAGTATAGTGGAAGTTTTTGTTTCTTTAAAATCTGTTATGTTACATAAACAGGTTTTTGTTTTAAATCCCAAATGTGGGATATGAAGTTGCCTTTAGTTTGCCCACAGCTGATAATCACCTCGTGCAGGATGTGGTCTATGCCGGCTAGTAACAACCTTGCGTGGCAGAGAGAGAGGCGCAGTCTTTGCTTGCTGGACTTAGTGGAATTCTGAGGACTCTGGGAGAGTATAAATATCAGAGCCCAGAGAGAGGGGAGGGCTTCTAGGAGGAAGAGGCTGCTTGTTCGCCCTGCTCTTTGCTGTTGCTGGACTGCGAGATATCCTGGTAACTGAGATTGGTACTTTCCCGAAGAACCCAATGACCCCAACCAGCTGGAATTAAGTCCAAAGAGGTCTACGTCCTTCTAATCTTCTTCCTCTCCTACCTAGAGTCAGGGAGTTGGAAGAGAGGTAGGAGCATTAAGAAACCAAATAAAACTGTTAAAAATAATGCCAACAGAAAAGCGTCATAGATTTGTCTACATATTTTACCACTTCCGAGCTCTTAATTTCATTGTATAGATCTGACTCTTCAAATGGTATCAACGGCTGAAAGACTTTCTTGATATTTCTTGGGGTAAGGCTCTTATGATTAAAATTTTCTTTAAGAGCCCAGAGAAATGGCCCAGGAGTTTAGACATTGGCTGTTCTTCCAGAGGACCCAGGTTCAATTGCCAGCTCTCAGAACTGTCTGAAACTTTGGTCCCAGAGGATCTGATGCCTGCTTCTTGCCTCCTTGGATACCAGGCTTACATGTGGTACACAGACATATATGTTGGCAGAACATTCATACATATAAAAAGAAATAAAATAATAATTTAACTAGAAATATTTAAGGCTGACTGTGGAGTCTAAGCTACAGTGGCTTCTTCTCCTTCTTCCCAACGCTATAAAGACTCCCTTACACTAGACTCAGATTTGCATTATTTCTCTTACACTAGATTCAGATGATTTGTATTATTTCTCTTTATTTCAGATGAGGAGCTGGCTGTCCTACCTCTGTTCCATGATACCTAGTCTTTTTCTTTTTTGCTTTCAATTTTCTTCTTTTTATTACTGATTTTTAGTGATTCCAATATGACATGGGTTTTTTGTTCTGTTTTGTTTTGTTTTTTAAAGTGGTTTACTTTGTGGTTTCCTTGCTTTACAGGTATGGAAATTCTTGATTACTAATTTTCATGAAACTGTAATGTCTTCAAATCATCATTCCCCAGACCTTCTTAGAATCCAGATTTGTGTGCGTAGAAAATCATTTAATGTTGCCATGCATGTGTGTGTGTGTGTGTGTGTGTGTGTGTGTGTGTGTGTGTGTGTGTTAGTTTACATGGCTTCTATTGCTAGGTCTCTAGTGTCAACTATTAATGTTTCCTTTTCAATGTCCAGTGAACTGCTCCCTTCAGGGGATGAACATTTCAACTCTAAAACTTCTATATGGTTCTAAAAACAAGCCTTCTATTTGCCTCTTGTTATGTTCATACTTTTTTTTCAATCCTTTCTGCATATTTTAAACTTATATTTAAGTACTTGACTGCTAATTGCATTGTGTTGTCATTCCTGGTTTGTTTCTGTCGACCAAATTTTCTATGATTTTGTTGCAGCATCCCTCCCATTTATATGTGCAGAAATTTATTTATTTATTTATTTTTGGTTTTTCCAGACAAGGTCTCTCTGTGTTAGCCTTGGCTGTCCTGGACTTGCTTTCTAGACCAGACTGGCCTCGAACTCACAGCAATCCACTTGTCTCTGCCTCCCGAGTGCTAGGATTAAAGGTGTGTGCCACCACACCCGGCTCTATGAGCAGTAATTTTTTAACATTCTTTTTTTTTCTTTTTTCTTTTTGGATACCTGTATTTTGCTGCTAAAAATGAAGATTTCTTTTTACCCGGCTGTGTTTGTTAATGAACTTGCCCTCTCTGAGGCCTGTCTCTAACCCTTGTTGGGGAAAATGTCTGAAGTCACCTTGACACCAGAACTATACATAACCCTTCTACCGGAGTCACCACTGAAGTCCCTGGACTTTCAACACAGTCTCTTCATACTGGCTAGTTGAAGCCCAAACAGCTCCTGGGACACTGTGAACTCCCGTCCTTTGCTTAGCCTGGCAGAGGTTCACTCTACTCATATGCGACATGGTATCCAACAACAGACCCGGGGCCTAGGAGCCTTTTTCCTTCCTCATGTTCTCCTCTGTGGTGCCTGACCTTGGAAGGCCTCCCCAGAGATCTCAGGTGAGCATGGCCACTTTTCTCCTCTTGGTGCTACCCTTAAGAAGATGCTCCTGCAGAAAGTAAGCATCTTCTTAAGGGCTTTCACAACACCATCCCTTTCTTCAGGAACTCGGCCCTGTCCTAGCCACGGTCTGATATCAGGGAAATGGTGGTTTTATGCAGTTGGTGTCATTTCCACCAGGAAGAATAGTCTAGTTCACTAGTAGAAGTGAACACCACTTACATCACTTTCAACATTCAGTGTGGTTATCTTCTCGTCCACATCCTTCTCTGGAGGGTTCTGCAAGCAACAGAAACCATGGCCGGTCAAACAGAAAAGGCATGGGGGGATCTTAAGAAAATCACCGGTCACATACGGGGTTGTAGAAGGCCGGAGAAACTGAGGAAGGCCGGAATGGTGTGCATCACGCGGCTCGGGAGCTGCCCTATAAGAAAACCACGCCCAGCACCCTTGCTGTCCCCACCTTTCAACAAACCCGTGCATGTAACTGCCGTTCACTCTTGAGCCAGGAACTCAGTCACGCCACATCTACAGCCACTGCCCGCCCTGAGGTGCCACTTCCCCTGTGGCACGGGCTTCCATGCCCACCACCGAGGCTGGGCCTCTCCAGACTGTGTGGAGCTTGTATCACTCAAGCTCCACTAACTCATGAATTTGGCAAGGCCTGAAAGCCTGCAGTGTCTAGCTCTACTTCAAGGCGGGCGCTTCTCTTCCCTCTGAGACCTCACAAACTTAGAGCACTTGCTCCTCAACCTTCCTCATGCTACAGCCCTGAAATTCAGGCCCTCGTGTTGAGGTGACCGCCCCCCCCACCCCCACCCCACGCAGCCATAAAGTTATTTTATTTGCTACTTGATAACTACAATTTTGCTACTGTTACAAATCATAATGTAAATATCTGATGTGCAGGGCATCTGATATTTGCCCCCCCACCCCCACCCCCACCCCGGGGTCAGGACCCACAGGTTGAGAACCGCTGAACTAGAAGCTGATCCACATTCAAAATGTGCTTCTGATGTGCAGTGACCAAAACATCCGCTATGAAACAGTAGCCAGCCGTGAGTCTGGCTGGTAGATATCACTGACTCCACATATACCTAAGCGCCTCACGTATCTGCCAGTTCTGGACCAGGAACTCAAGTATACCACTCTTCGTACAGAAGCATGGGATAAGATACTCCCAGAGAACTCTGCGGGCCATCTTCCTTTAAGGCAGATGGAAGGGGACACTTTCATTCCAGCAGTGTCTAAGGCGGTGTCCTCTCCTACTGTTTAGCAACGGGCGGTGATACCACAGGGCACAATGACCGACACCGGCAAAACATTACTAAGCTTAAACTCTACACCTCAGTGTCTGGGGTACGGCTCTGAATTTCTGGGAGGTGCTGAGCTGAAAGGGGGGGGGCGGAAATCTGGTTACATCCACTTGGAAAGGAAATCCACGTGAGGCAATTTTATTAGATTTGGTCATTAAAGTCCAATGACGCTTAAGAAGTCGATGCAGTGTTTAAGCCATTAGTATCCCCCAGCTCAAAATGCGATGTATGTTACCAAAGAAAGCAACACAGATGGGAGGAGGAAGAGGAAGGAAAAGCAGGGGTCACACGTGGCCAGGTGACATGAAGCCAGCAGGGTATGGGTGGCAGGAGGGAATCCTCAGCAGTGACGTGGCTCATGCTGAAGATAAATGTGTAGGGAAGAAGCATCTGGAAGGATGATGATCGTTTTACCTTCCTTGCTGATGATTTCCCAGAAGGAGTTTCGGGGGGGGGGGCGGAGAGTCACAGGAGCACGGGCTGCTGTGTGGACAAACCTGGAATCAGCAGCAAAGGATGGCTTTGGGATGGCTCCGCCTCACCTTCCTCTGTCCTGGACCTGACTAGTGCCTGCCTCACTTCTCCTCACTTCTGTCTTCAAGACTGTCATTTCCACTGTTGCTTTGGGAGACCTCGGAACTCTGGTGAGCAAACCAAGCTGTAACAGATGCAAAGATTCTCCTTCATAGGCGCTGCCTATCACTTAGGAGGTGCAGAATGCAGTCAGAAGGAAGCCCATGTCTCGGTAGTAAGGGCTGACAGGAGCGATCCAAATGGCTCTCACAATGATGGTTCTGTGGACAAAGTGTGCCCAACTGTTAGGCAAAAGCCACCCAACATCTCACTGGCTGCCATGACTGGGTTAAGGATGAACTGAATTTATCTAAGCAGAGGAAGTCTAAGGCTTTTTTTTTTTTAACTAATGAGTCAAGGAAAAAGTGCTGATCAGAGTAAGAGGAAGACATGCCCCCTCCCTGTGCTGTTACCGACCCCATAGATGCTACCTTGACCCTCTCTCTCTTCTTCATGTTCATGGGGATGCTTTGTGATGCAGGTGATCTCACTCTGGCTTAGTCTCCCATTCTCCAAATCCATCCTCTAGCCCCCGAGGGGTCTCAATTAACAGATCTAAATTTTTGTTTTCCTTGTCTACAGTCTTTGATGCATTGTCATGGGACGTATAGCAAGTTAGCATGCATGAGCTTGGAAGACAGCATTTCAACCCCTGGCTCTGCTTCTTGGCTGCGTAATGGAACATGTTTCTTAATGTCTTTGCATATTCCCTACCTCAGCTGTAATAAGAATGCTGTAAGAGTGCAGTTCTTTTGGTTACCAGTGGCTGGAAAGTAACTTCAACTCGTTAGGCAAAAAGGAGAGATAGCTGTGCTAGCTCAATTTGACATTCTGGAGAGCCAGAAAGGCCCCAGGAACAACAGAGCCATGAGCTTAAATTATCTACACGTGCTTTGCCTGTGTGCGCATGCGTATGAGTGTGCGTGCACGCATATGAATGCGTGCACACCTATCTTGAGGGCAGCGCCTCTATTTCTCTCTCCTCTCGTTTCATTTTCTTGCACTGTCTAGTTCCTGAGTGGCCAACAGTTTTTGGACCCACACTAGCCAGCCATGAACCCGAAATTAAAAAATTATAGGAGGCCCAGGTGTGGTGGCGCACTCCTCTAATCCCAGCACTCGGGAGGGAGAGGAAGGTGGATTTCTGTGAGTTCCAGGCCAGCCTGGTCTACAAAGTGAGTCCAGGCCAACCAAGACTACACAGAGACAGAGAAACACTGTCTCAAAAAAACCAAGAGAGCTTTGCTTGCCTTGCCTGGGATTCAGTACCCATGCGGGGTTAGTCCTGGGAGGCGGGTGAGCTTCAGGCGGGACGTGTAAGATGAAAGTTTCCAGTCAAACCACATGAAATTACAAAGAATATTTATCAGAAACCAATGGCGCTGTCCTAGACAGACTAACTAAAAGCTACTGTCTGCAAATCATATCTCGCACAGTCATTTCAGAGATAAAATAAGACTATTTACATCGCTGACCACCAAGTGCCCAGCACAGCACAGGTACTGGACACAGCAGTGCTCTGCCAATCTCCCCCTTGTCCACCATATCCTCGCTCTTAAGGTCACTGGCCCCCCTGGATGGCTCCTTTGTCTCTTGCTGTGTAGGTAAAGATCTACCTCTCGGATTGTATGTACCCCTGTGGGAATAAGGTTTGACAAACAAGCCGTCGGCCTCGGCTCGCCATTCCCAGGGAGCTGTGTGCTGCTCTTCCTTGGCCAGTGTGTTGCGGCTGCTTTTCTGTCTCCTATTAGCCTCACAGGCCTCAGGCCCGTGATACCTCTTCTGTCTTTCCTTCCTCAGCACACCCACAGCCACGCACGACTGCCTCCTCGGCTCTCCCACAAGCTTCTTTATCCTCTCCTTGTACTCATTACATTATATAGCAATTATCTGTTTTTTTTCCCCGCTCCCTCCTTTGCAGCCCCCCCCCCCCCCCCCGCAGCCCCTGGTGATTGGGGCTTGCCAGCTCTAAGGCCCCTGCCCAGGAAGAAAGCCTGGCTTCTAGTCGGCATCAATTCATGCTTGTTAAATGAAATACTGAATGAATCAATGAGGAGGAGGAGGAAGGAAGGAGTAGAGGAAAAAAAGAGAAGTCTGCCTAGACAAGTTACTGTTCTCACACAGACCTGTGTCTGTTTCGATGTGCGCAGTTCAAAACAAAAGGAAACAAGCAGAGGCCTATGGGATGCTCAGAAACAAAGTTGTTTCCTGTCCCCTAGTCCTTGACATTTGAGAGCTGTGTTTGGTTTTGTTCTGTTTTGCCACTTGGGCATTCTTTTTTTTTTTTGCCCATGGGAAAGTGAGGGTCTTGCAGAGGTCTAAGTATTCCAGTTGAAGGGCGCAGGGGCTGACAAGGCAGCATCTGGATGACCCCGCCCCCCTCCTTAACCGGCATCCATACCATGTGTGACTGTCGCCAGAGTTCTGATATGCTTGGCGTTACTGTGGGCCAACAGAATGAGGTCACTGTTGCCAGTGAAATCATCCCTGCACGGCTTCCCAACTTGGGTTATGCTCTAAGAGCTTGCCACAGCCACCCAGAGGCTGGGGTCCCTGGGAGACGAGTCCACATTTTTAGAGCAGAAAACTGAGGCCAAGAGAAAAGCAGCCACGCTGCTAGCTTGCGGTGCTTGGACCAAATTCAGCTTTCTGGCAGAGCTGGCTCCCACAGCTCTTTAACCTCCTTTCAGAATACCAGTCTCTGCAAACCAGGCCTGAGCTGACGGTCCTGCAAGACGGCAAACTTTCCTCTCTTCCCCTCTGAGGAAAAGTGGCAAGCCCTGACTTCAAGGCAGTGTGCGCCCTCTTAAGCTCTCAGAATTTATGAAGTAACTTTCAGATTTATTAATGCAGTTAATGCAAGTACCTCCACTCAAATGCAATGATCCCCCCCCCCCTTACGTTCACAAGGAACTCTAAATAATTCTCGAAATCTCCCCGGTAGAATGAAACCCAAGTTTAGGATTTGAGAATCCGCACCTGGGAACCGTGAACATGAAATGAATGCGCGAGAGGAAGCGATTCTCTGTCAGCAGGCTGGGGATTGAGTTGTGGTGTGAGATCAGCGCAGTGAGCCTTCGCCCCAGGACCGTTAAGTTTAAAGCAGCACTCGCCACAGAACTGGCCCTGGCCAGACAAGTGTTTCCGGGCTTGCCAGACAAGAGGAGCAGGGTTGGCCCTGGACCACTGGCCCATCTCAAGGATCACAACATTTGGGACGAAAGGAAGCCTCGGACAATGTCGCCTCCAGGAGCAGCACAAATAACATCTGCGGTCTCCAGAGGAGGGCTCGCCCCTTTGTGGCTGGCTGGGGGTGCAAAATGCTGCATCTCTCTTAGTCACCAGTTTCACAGAAAATGACTCAAGCTCGTGCTGCGAAAGGCGTGGGGTGGCAATGCGGAAGAGCAAGCAGTAAGCCAGGAGTCCCAGCTTTCCAACTTAGAGACCCACCACCCTCACAGCCTCCGCGCGCCTTTCTAATTATTGTTATTAATTATTTTTATTTTTATAACCCTCTTGGCCGGTGTTCCTGATTTCTAGTTGCGCGGAGCACTTGCAGGTCGATTCCTGCCTTCCAGGCAAGAATTTAATATATATACGTCTGTATAATTTTGCACAATTGCGTCACCGCTGAAGTCGTCGTGGTTCCCCGAAAGGCCTCCACGTCTCCTCCCGGCACCGGGGCCTGCGGACGCTTCCGGGCTCTGGCGGCACTTTCGCGAGGAGCCCTGGGCTCCTCCCGACCGACTGCCGGAGAGCCCCTCCCCCAGCCTCCATCCTCCCGGCTCCCGGGCGCCTCCTCCTCCTCGGCCTCCGCGCCCGCCTCCGGGGGAGTCAAGCTAGGGTGAGCGGCAGGACCGCACGGTGCGCGCGGACGCCGGGGCCCGCGGCTCTCGGGAGCCGCCGGGACCGCCCTCCTCCCGGCCCAGGCGGGCGGGGGCCGGGGCGGCGCGGGGCGGGCAGAGCCTCCTGGCCCCTCCCCTCCGCCGCCCTCCCCAAAGTTGCCGACTCCCCTGGGGCCGGACGGTCTTATGATCCGGCGGATCCTCCTGGGGAGGCCGGGCCGGGGAGCGGGTTCGGGCGCCGAGCGGCGGGGCCAGCAGGCGGGCGCGGGGAGCGGGGCAGCGATCGAAGCGGCGGCGGCTGCGCCCCGGGCCCGCCGCACCTTCCCCCTCCGGTCAGGGGACCGCTGCATGGGGCCAGGGGGACGGCCCTGCTGCGCCGAGCGGCGGCGACGGCGGACCCCCCAGGCGGGCTGGGGCTGAGCCCGGGGCCAGGGCGGGGGCTCCGGGGAGACCATGCCCCGAGGCCGGCCGGCCGCAGCATGGCTCACGGGCCGGGCGCGCTGATGCTCAAGTGCGTGGTGGTCGGCGACGGGGCGGTGGGCAAGACGTGCTTGCTCATGAGCTATGCCAACGACGCCTTCCCTGAGGAGTACGTGCCCACTGTCTTCGACCACTACGCAGGTAAGCCTCTGCCCTGCTGACTAAGGGGCTGATCCCGGGCCGGGAACTTTGGAGCAACTTTGGCTGAGCCCCCTGGCTGCCTCCCCTGAGCGTGCTCCCCTCCCCCGCTGTGCCCTCCGCCTGGCGGCCCCACCCCCCGAGACTATACCTCTGGTCACCCCTCATAGCAACTCCCAGCTCTATTCTGTCTCCCCCGCCTCCCTCGCCCCTTCTCGCACACTTCTCAGTGCCCTGAGTGCCGTTCTTGACCTTCCCACGGTCTCTTCCCTTACTGCCCCAAACCCCCTGGCCGCGAAATATTTGGGAGCACTAGGGTTGACGTGGCTACGGGACTTGGGAGAAGGTGGAGTGGACAGCGGGGGTGGTGGGTGGGGTGAGGGCGGGGGGAACATCGCACCTATATTTCATGTCACTTGGCAGTGAACTGGACTCAAAGCAAAAGGGGGTGTCCTCTCCCGGGGAGCACCCCACACTTCCCAAGTGATTTGGGAAAGGATGGTACTGTGGGGAGTGAAATTGCTAGACATCAGGTCATTGTGAGCTTCTCTCCCCACCCCCACTTCTGTCCTTGCAGTCAGCGTCACCGTGGGGGGCAAGCAGTACCTCTTGGGACTCTATGACACCGCTGGACAGGTGAGTGTCTTGGCCTCTGGCCGGTTCCTTTATCCCCCACCTTTCTCCAGTTCTGTGTATCTGTGAAGGGCCTTTGGAAACTGAGGTGTCTTAAGCGGGAGGGTGTGTCTTCCAGGGGGGCTCCCTCAGGATCAGGGTTTTTTTCCCCCTTAAGTCAGCAAAATAAGGCAACAAACCAAAAAAAAAAAAAAAGAAAGAAAGAAAGAAAGAAAAAGAAAAAAGAAAAGAAAAAAAGCAGGCTAGCGTGAACCCCCGGGATGTGAAAGTTTTTGACTGTGTGGGTCGTTATGTATGTTGCCTTGGCGTGTAGGTCCCAACTCCTGTTGCAAAGTGGCGGCAGCCAATGGCAAAGCGCTCTTATTTTTAGTTGCTGCTGACCAGGTCTGCCCCTCACAGCCTCTGTCTGGTCCCTCATTGGTGAGTGGTCTGCCTGCCCGCGGAGCCTGATTGGTAGGAAATGGCATCATCTAAGAGGATGGGAAGGCTTTTGGTCCTGGTTCTGTTTATTACAACATCATTGCGCTCTGGGGCTCCAGTCCCTGAAAACGTAATTTGTGGTGATACCAGAGGACCACAGGGAAAACGGAAAGAAACAACAACCATCAGCTGCTCCCTGGGGTTCGGGGTGTGCGGGGTTAAGAGTTCAGCTTGGGTCTTGGAGGAAGAGCTTTCTTACCCCTGGAGGGCCAGGTGACTTTGTGTTTTCTTTGGAGAGGTTATTGTGCAGAAAGGAAAGGAACGCTTCTCCCTGCAGCCTCTGGCTAGTGTTTGCAAACCAGAAGGGCCGGGTGGTTCTCCTGTAGGCAAAAGTCGTTCTCTGTCTCCCTGACCCAGCTTTACAGCCTTGCCAGACCCACTTTCTTTCCTCTGGGGTAAGGTGATGAAGTTTTGTGGAATTCAGCTCTGCAATTTGCCCTGAAGTCTCTGGAAGACGTTTCTGTGCATTATACAGAGTTGAGCACCCTGAGGACGAGTGAGCCGCTGAAGGGCCAAGAGTAGCTCTGCAGGAAGTCCCGTCTTAAGGTCTTTATTTGTGAACAGGGGCTAAAAGAAAAAGAAAAAGAAAAAAAGAAAGGAAGGAAGGAAGGAAGGAAAAGAAACACCATCACAGATACTATATGTCAAATATATGTGTCCAGATTTGCCTTTCAGAATTATATGTTCTCAGATTCTATTTTGAAGTCTAGAAATACCTTGTGGGCTTTGTGGGGGGGGGTGGGAGTGGGGGGAGTGAGGGGCTTGATGTGGCCCTGATTTCTCAGCCTGTGGTAAAAGGGGTCTCATATCAGATGTTTGCATTATAGCTCATAACTGTCGCAAAATTATAGTTATGAAGTAGCAGTGAAATAAGGTGACAGCTGGGGGGTCACCGCCCATGAGGAACTGTATTAAAGGGCTGCAACATTAGGAAGGCAGAGACCCACGGAGCTAGAAGATCATCTGCGGATGGAGAAGGGTGGCAGCTCCCAGGGCCATCGACGTTGTCCCGGGACAGAGCAGCCATGGCTGAGCCTGAGCTTTTGGGGCCTGTTTTGATTATTATTTATCCCCACTTTCATCAGTTGTGGAGGGCAAGGAGTGGGACTCACCTAAACCCACCAGTTCTTAAGCAGAGCTATTGATAAGGAGCTGGTATTAGTGAAAATAGTTTGTGGGTGGGGGGGAGGAGCCCTAATTTTAATTTCTCATACTTCCTACCTCACTTCTTGTTGTGGTGATCATGTTTGAATCACGTGCCTTACCCAGCAGGACATGTGAATGTCAGCTCTGTTTACACAGAGGTCCCAGTTATTATTTGCCTTCTACATATCAGAAATGGGGTGGGGCGGGGGGGGGAGCAACCATATGTACATGTATGTACAACTCAGGTCACACAGCTTACAAAAGCTTACTCTTGAGATTATAAAGACCCCTGCACCACTCCAGTCTGAAGTCCTGGGAAGTTCTGAGATGCACCGGTGTTAGTTAGTTTTTAATGTATATAGTACTTGAAGTTTCCCAGCCATTCTCTCAGTGGTAGTTGTCAGGGTGGGGGTGGGGAGGATGTGATCAGGGCCACATGCCACCTGATGGCGGGCACCAGTGGTTTCTCACCCACCGACTAGTAACTTTTGAGTTTAGGTTAGAGTTATTGATGGTACATTTCATTAGTAATAAGCAAGCTTGGCCATTATCAGAAAAAGTGGTGGGGCTGTCGTATCATGCTAAGCATCTGGGGTGTGCCAAAGAAGACGTTTAAATTATGGGCCCACCGGTGCTGGTAAAAGTACATGTAAGAGTCTGGATCATGTGTCTTGTGTAGGCTTCTGTGTTGTTTGTTAAGGCCCAATAATAATGGTGGTAAACAAATATACAGGCATACATGCATACACATAGATAGATGTCTAGGATTTTAGCCAGATAAACAAAAGAGCAAAGCCCATGAGCTTCAAAGTCTTGGGGTCAGATCTCTCTGCCTTGCTATACGAGGCTTGTAATTCTGGCTGAGTTATTTACTTTCTCTGTAATAGTAAAATGCGGAGAATTAGGATCTACACGGCAGAGATGGAGGCTGCCTTAAATTCATTAACCTTTGCAAAAACAGTTGGCACCAACAGTTCTTTGTATATAGTAGGCGTGCAAATGATACTGCAAGAAATTGCTGTGCTCTGCTATGGGTAGGTGGGTAGGGTATTTGTTGGGGGTGGGGGGATGGGTGGAGTAAGTGGAAGAGGACAGTGTATCCTGCCTCAAGTTGACAGACTCCACTAGAGGGCCAGATCTTAGAACTGTTAGCAGAGGTGTGGAGCCAGGGAAATAGTTTCAGGTTCTGTGTAGAGGCTGAGAAGCAAGGGGCGGGTGCAGTTTTCGGCTGGTTCTTTTTTCCAGAGACCGTGGGATGAGGAGATGGTCTCAGCATCTTGAAGGCTCTTGTCTTCTCTCCAAACTGTGTGCTCATGTGTGTGGGTGCTTGGCACACCTACTTAAGTACACACGGCAATGCCTCCCGCGGGTTGGCACCTCTAGCCCAGCTTTTTTTTTTTTTTATTCTTGGCTGTCTTAGCCACACCAGTCAAGTCCAAAGCCACAAGCATCCTTTGCCCAGCTGACATATTAGGAGTCTTATCAGTCAAATGGGGATGGTTAGCAGATGACCTTTGGCCTTCTTGAGCAGGTTGCTGTCTGCTTGACCTCTGCTGCTATCACTAGAGAAAGAGAAGGAGAGCACAAGAGCGTGTGGGCCATCAGTCCTCGTCAGGGACATCTCTCAGTGTCCCACTCACTCACAAGCATTGCTGCCCAAAGGAGCCCCCCACACCACCCACCTCCCCACCCCCTCACCCCCGGCGCCTGTTCTTGTCTGAACCTCAGAGTGGTCCAGGAGTAGTGTGCCATTTTGACTGTCAAAGCATGCATTTTGGAGTGGGAGTCGACACAGGCCCCTTCCTCTACCCCGGGGGCCTTGCAGGGAGGTCTGGCTTTCTGCCTAGGTCTCTGTGGAACTTCTCCTTCTGTGCCTGGCCTTGGGCCTTCATTGTAGCTCTGCACTAGTCCTCTGCCTGCTCTGGGAGGGAATTAGGTGTGATTGTCCCCACTGCCTCTACTGTTGGGACTGGGAGGAACTTCCCCTCTGCCCAGACAAGCCACCAGGGATCTGCTTGGCAGGCCGCTGTCTTGCCACTGCCGCCTCCAGGCCCAATCTCTGCATCCTTGGCGGGAAGGCAGAGCTTGATACTCTGAAGACAGAAAGCACCCAAGTCCACTTTACCCAGGTTGCAGACTACTGACGCTCGGGAGGGTGTGTGGTGGGGGTGAGTTTGGGATCCCTACGGTTCTAGATTTAGCCATGATCTCTGCGTCCAAGTTCACACATATGCTTTAGGCACGCTGTTGCTATATCTGGCCATTTAAGCATCCAAGTTCAGGGCTGCATGCCTGAGAGCTATAAATATCCTTGCTCCAGTATCTCCTGGGGGTAGCTTTTCAATGACAAATGAGATTTGCTTCACACTTGGCATAACCCAGCAGCTGTAGTTCCCCCCCTTTTCCCCCCAAAGCTCTCTGAGTACCTAGGAAGGCACTTCCTCCAACAAAGGGAACCCCAACTGGAGGCAGTGGACCCTCCCCTCTTATAATTTTCATAGGACAGCATCCAAGAACCTAGTGGGAGGGGGCAGAGGTGGTGGGGGGAGAGGGTACTTCTATCTTTTGGTAGAGTTTTTTTCACAACACCTTGGCAGGTAGACTTCCCAGAGAAGAAACAGCAGGCGAGTGAGCCGAAGGGAAAGAGATATGTGAGTCTGAAGTTAAGTTTTCCTACTTCAGTGTAGGCAAGCATAGCACAGAAGTAGGATACAGGGAATGACCACGGGCATCCCTCAGCCATGAGGTTTCCTTAGCCTCACACTCCACCCTTGAGGGACTAGAGTGTGAGAGGAGCCTTGAGGCTCTTTCAGCTATGAGCTGCCACAGGTAAGATATGGCGCCAAGCATCTGGTTTCCCGTGGTAACCCACTGTAGATGTCTTGCCTGCATCTTGCTAACCTTTGTGGGAGCTATTTATACCCCAGGCTGCAGTGTGCCGCACAGGCCACGCTTGGTTTCCTCCGCTGTACTGAGAAGATGGGTGCCCTGTCCATTCATAAGCTGTTGCTGTTTAAAACACACTGTTTTCCTGCGTGGGACTCTGCTGGTCACTTGCAGCTCAGGCTTGGGTCCACAGGCAGGGACCTAAGGGTGGGGGCAGTCCCGACTGAGCCTCGTGTTGTGCCTCAGCCTTTCGGAGCCCTTTGATCGGCTTCCAACGTGATTCTCCTGAGGTCTTGTGGCATTTCCAGTCTTTAAACTAGTGCTTCCTGACTGGGATGCCAAGGATGAGTGCTACAGACATGACAGAGATGCTGCCCTGCCAACCTCGGGGAGCTGGGAGGTGGAGGGCCTGGGAGGGATGAAGGGAAGTGTGTTGCTATGTGTCCATGATATGGCCACAGAGCTAACTTATTTCTTGTACTGGAGTTTAAACTTACAACCCCATGCCCAGGTCAAGGGGCTCTGTTGGAGGATTGGACTTTTGTGGTTTTGTTGTGGAGTTTGGAGTTCCAGGGGTTGAGAACAAGCGGCAAAGCCTAGCAGCTCTCCACGGAGATCAGTCTTCAGCAAGGACATGTGTTGGTGGCAGCAGGTAGCCCTGAGGTTTCAGACACAGTGGTGCTGTGCAGAGAGGGAAAAGGCAGCGGCAGAGAAACCAGGCAAAAAAAGAAGAAAGAAAAAAAAAACCTACAAATGCAGCTTAAAAAAAAAACCCAACAGTTTATGACTGTGATAGGCTGGATTTCCTTTTTCACCCCAAGGAGGTTGATTTTGCCCTAATTTGGCCAGCTTTGGTCAGGGAGTGGCTTTCTTTGCCCTCAGCACTTTGCTGTTCCTCTTTCAATGCCTTTTGCAGCTGCTCTGCACCCAGGAAAGTCTGCAGGTGGCAGGTGGCCAGCTGCCCCGGCCCTTCATGCACCCCAGTGAGTGGTGGGGACCTGCCATTGCCTCTATGGATGCTTTGTGCCCTGGATGAGCACACTGTGTGTCCCAAAGCCTAGTCCAGTGCCTCATGAAGCTGAGTGCATACATCTTAGCATGAGCTCGCTGGCATTTGCTCTCCATTGGCCCAGCTAAAGGCTAACCAGTGGTTAACCCCCCCCCCCCCCGCCCCCCGATGATTTCATCTCTTAAGAGGAGTGAAGCTCGCGTGCGGATGGTGCATCGAACTACCAATTTGTCTCCGACTTAGCTCCCTAGGCTCGACGGTTACCAGGCTCTGGCCTTTGCATCTTCAAGGTCTTTGGCTCCTCAGGCTCCTGACTACAAAGTAACTTGGCAGTGGAACAATGGGTTTTAGAATCTTCAGATGAACACCAAATCTTGTTTATGTTTTTATGTGGCTAGGCTGAGTCCACCAGCCAACTCCTCCCACGACCTCTTTCCTTCTGATGTGTTGGGAGACAGTTTCTACCCTGCAGGCTGACCATGAGGCTTACGGTTACCTATGTCATTGCCTCAGTCTGAGGAGTGCTACACCACCTCAGCTCTGACGATGTCGATTTGGTGCCTGCTCTATGTTCCAGCCTTCTGTGAGACACAAGGAAAGGTGATGGGCCCCTGGAAAGTGGGTTGCCCAACTGGGAGGCTGAAAAAGAGCTGTGCTGCCAGATCCTCTGCAGGGCGAGGGGATACAGGGAAAGGTGGAGGGGCGGGGGGCAGAACACCACCAGCCAGGGTAGGCTGGCTCACTGGGCCGTGGAGTCCTGGCCGGGCTCTGCCACTTCCCACCAAGAAGATTCACCTCTCCCAAACCGATGTGCTCGTCCATAGAATGAGCGTACGATGGTAACTTCTATCCCAACAGAGGCATTCCCCCCCCATTTAGGGTGACCAAGTGGGGCTTGGGACAACTGTGTGTTTAGCTCTCCCTTGGGGCCAGTCACCCTTCTTGCTTCTTGTCCCCACTCAGCATATGCTGGGCACAGCAGCTCTTTTCTCTGTGCCACCAAGTGCACGTCTGAGAAGCCACGTGGCAGAGAGGGGGTGGAAAAGCTCATGTCTTGGGGGTGGAGGGGGTTGGGGGGGAGGAAGCAGGGTGGAGAGGGCAGACATAGGAGGTGTCCCACTTGTGTCTTTATGGGTCTGGGATCCCTGCTGTCACTGCCAGCTTGAGGTGCGGGCTTGATAACTAAATTACAGATTTTTCCTCTTCTGACTGACAACTTAGTAATTAGAGAGATATTAATCTGCAGCCTTATTGCTTGTTGGTTTTAATAGAAAAGTAAGCGGAGGAGGAGGCTTTTATTGTTGCTGTTTCTTTTGTGGTAACTGGCCAGCAAAGTGAGCCAGCCTCCTCTCCTGATCCCCAGATATGTAGAACCTTGGGGTAGACTTGGGGGTGCTCAACCTTGAATGGTGTTTTCCCACAGTGCAAAGAGTGGGGCCTCTCTTTTTTTCCCTGACCTCTGTGAGGTGGAGGCTAGTGGTGTTTGCCCCCTTTCACAAGGTCTGGAAGGTCAAGTGGTTTGCTCCAGGCTGTGTAGTTGGTGAAAGTTAAAACCCATTTTTCCAGGGCAGGACTTGGGATTGCAAGCCTTGGGATCTTTGTGTTAGCTGATGCTAAGCAGCTCGCCAGTAAGCGAATGCCTTGTTCCACAATACATGCTCCATTGGTGACTATTTCATGCAAAAAAAAAAAAAATGCAATCACTTTTCTAGACAGAAGACTTGATGGAGCGGTTCCTGTACCTAGACTGTCAGGGGCAGGTGCGGGAATTGATCCAGCAAATGCTGTTCCCATCAACTCGAGACTTTTGTCTGTTTGCCCACACATCGCTGTACTTCCTTAAAAGGGGCTTGCCTGGGTGGGGCTGATGCTACCCTGCTGACGAGTGAGTAGACTGAGCAGGCTGCCATTTGCTTATGTCCTTAGTGGACTTCCCTCAAGCTTAGGGGGCAACGTCCCCCCACCCCATGCCCTTTTCTGCTTCTTGTGCCCTGTTCTGCCCACTTGACCTGCTGCCGGTCTGCTGCTTGGAATCTGTCCTACCATGGCCACTCAGAACCCTCTTGCCTCTCTTTCAGAGTTGTCTTATTTAGGGGAAGTCGCCATGTCACAAACATGTGTCTGGGGCTAAGGGTGTAGCAACAGTGACAAGCCGGGCGTGGTGGTGCGCGCCTTTAATCCCAGCACTCAGGAGGCAGAGGTAGGCGGATCGCTCTGAGTTCAAGGCCAGCCTGGTCTACAAAGGGAGTCCAGGACAGCCAAGACTACACAGAGAAACCCTGTCTCAAAAAACAAAAAAACAAAAAACAAAACAAACAAAACAAAACAAAAAAAGCAACAGTGACAAGGAGCTTGCCTATTGTGTACACTGAAAAGAAATAGTCTCTCATCTAAACGCATCCGATAGCTCCCTGCAGGTGCTCCGTGCTGCCTATATAGTTTACCTGCTTGTGCCGCCATCCAATTTCGCCACCAACTTGTCCCTGGGCATCTAGAGCTTCTAGCATCTAGCTTTCCACGGTGGCTGTCTAGATGCGAGCATCCCTTTAGCCAGTAAACAGTCCCTGAGCACCAAGTCTGGGCTGGGGTCCGTGATGGAAGTACAGTGGGGTCCGTTTCTGGTGGGGGTGGGCGGTGCTAAGGAAGCCAGTGTCTGCTCCTCTGATTCCTAGTGAGAGCTAAGTCAAAGCAGGCCTGCTGAGGGGCAGAGTACCGGACTGCATGCCTCCGTGTGCTGGCTTCTCCAGGTGTGGTCCTCAGCGCAGCGGCCTGCCTGGGAGCCGGTTAGACACCTCGGATCTTAGGGTCTACCCCGTCTCCTAAATCACAAGCTTGGGGGAGTCGCTGTGGGTCCAGGCTGGATGAGTGAGTCTGCTCTAAGCCAGAAGGTCAAGAGCTGCACAATGTTTGTGAGTCCTGGCATCTCTCAGCACGCTGCCTTCATCACCTCCGTACACACTGTCCCAGTGGCTGGGGAACAGGACAAGTGTCACGTTTGGCCTTCTTCCCTCCTAAACATTCGCCCGGCCTCCTTCCTCATTTTGAGTGTGTTGGGACTCTCCACATTTGCTCAATAAAAGGACGCCTCCCACTTGCCTGTGGACACAGGAGAAGACTGAAGGCCTCTGTGAGTGTGATGTCTGTCTTAGGGGTGTGCAAATAGTAGGCTCCTTGGATATTCCTCAATGAGGTCTACATGCCAAGCTATGTTCTCTCATGGTTTTGGGCCGTCTTAGATCCAGAGTAGCGGGTGGGCTGTGGTGTCTTTGTGGCACGAAGCCCCAGGTAGGTCACCACGGCCAGAGGTAGAGAAAGTGCCGTGCTGCTCAGTACCCACTCAACAGGAATCACTCTCCGTGGCTGACCTCTATTCCTTGACGTGACCTCCTCTTTCTCTTTCCGGCTGCTCCCTTCCTTTCAAATGTTACCTTTTTGTTTCCCTTAAGAAATGTTTTGGTTCCAGCCTAGCAGTGACATTCTTCAGAGTGTCATGGCCAGGAGTGTGAGCGAGCTGGCTGGAGGGGGCCCCTTGTGAGAGCTGCCACTGAGCCAGCCCGATTAGAACTCCATTTGCTGTAGCTAACGGCTAAAGGCTGTCCTCTCTGGGCAGCTGGGTCAGGACTCGCTCACTCTTATTACCTGAAGGTGTCTCTAGAAGCTTCCTTGGCCCTGAAACCCTGGGGATGGTGCTATATGTGGGGAGAGGACAAAGGGGGGGCAGAGGTGGCCTGGGAATTTATGCTTCTCACACCAGGGACTCTGTCCAAAAGGGGGAGTCACCCAGGCCTTGTCCAGAGATCAGAAAGTCATTCTGAGGTGGCCCGCTCAGCAGCCCCCTCCCATTTGAGGTTAACATATACCCCACTTTTGAATCTGAATTAAGTAACTGACTGAGCTACAATCTGACATTTGGCTTTGTTCCTGGGGTAGGATCTTTATCACCCAGGAAGATTGGTGAAGCCCCTGAGGCAAGCTATATGTGAACAACATTTTACACAACGTTTGAAATTCACCGTAGGAACTAGGCAAGCGTTGGATTTCAGAGAGTCTGTTGGTCAAATTACTTACGGGAAAAACCTGACTTTCATAAACACTCTGCCCTTTGCAAGAGGATTCTGACCTGTCTAGACTTGGAGACTTTAGAATCAGCGTGCAGGTGGTGGTTTTCAGTGCATTGCCTGAGTAAGCACTGTGGCACTCACCGCCAAGCCCGGTGTAGACAGACTGCCGGGTCTTGCTGCATGTACCACTGCCTGGGGGTTTGAACTGTAGAGTGGGTGGGCTGTGGAAATGTGTTCTCCTGTGAGCCTGGACTGACACAGCTAGGCATGATGTCAGGCGTGCCTCCAGAGTGGCCTGTGGAGATGCTCTAGAGGGAGCTGGCAGGAAGGCTGGATTGTCCAGGTGGGCCTAGACCAGCATGGACATCTGTGCATTTTACGTGGCCACTTGGGTAGCAGAGGTATCAGTGACCAGGAACGTGGGCCAGGGGTGTTCGCGGTAGATCACACTGGCCATGCACTCTTGCTCTAATACTTAAAGCTGCTGACACGCTGTATATCACAGACCATTTTTTTTTATCATTCCCCCTGCACCCAAAGAAACTTCACACCCATCATTGGTCACCCCCCCCCCCTGTATCCCCTTTCTCCTACCTCCTAGCAACCACTGGTCCACTCTGTTCTACAGATTTGCCTGTTCTGGGCATTTTGCATTAAGTATTTGGTCTTTTTATTTAATATAACGTTTTCAAGCTTCATCTGTACTGTGGAAAGTGTCAATATTTCATCCCCTTCTAGCTGGGTTTCCTCTCTTTCAATCTTCCTTCCTTGGCCATTCTCCCGCAGACACGGGGGGGGGGGGGGGGGGCGGGGGGGCGGGGCGGGGAGTCACACGGATGGTGGAAGCAGAGTGCAGGCACAAAGGAAATGGCCTTATGGAGCCAGTCGCGGATGCTCTGGTCCATGGGTCCTTCTGCACTGTGCTGTTTGATAAGAGGCCAGAGTCTAAGTGAGGTTGCCAGCAGGCACGTAGTAGGAAAAGGACAAAGACATAAACCAGTAGGTCACAGAAGAAGAAAAGCAAGTAGCCAATCACAACTCACCATGCAAAGTTATGTAAATAAATTGGATAAAATAGGAAAAGGTGATTCCCAAGAGACAGGAAAGTTAATACCCTATCAGGCATGACCAACCTACGGCGGCGTGTAGGCTACACGTACCTCAAGGTAACTATAAATGTGGCCTGGAAAAAAAGCTAGAAATGTATTCAAAACATTCTGGAATCTTTGTGTGTGCGAGATTTCTGTTTAACTCAATTACAGAGTTCTTGAGTGTGAACTTCGTGGATGACAGCATAGTGTTGATGCATCAAAAGGTTGGACACACCATGATGCTGCGAGTCAAAACTGTCCCAGCTAGCTTGAGGATACTTGACAAAGCCCCTTGAGTATGCAGGGATCCATTTCTCTGAGTTGATAACAAGAAAACAATCTGAGTGCATAGAGATTTACACAACGTGTATTCTTCATGGCATGCCTTAACGCAGGACCAACTGTGAACGCATTGATGAGTGGTGAAAAGACGATTATTGAGCACAGGACAAAAGTATATTAGGGTAGGGAAAAAAAAAGTATACTAGGATAATAGCAGCCGTTAAAAACTGCTCTCACAAAAATGTAAGGGTGTGTAAAAGCTAATGATGTGCGCAGTGTGAAAAGCGTGGGTCGAAACTGTAAGCAGCAATGATTACATTGAAAATAAACACGTGTATAATAAATGGGGAAATTGGAACAGAATGTCAGCGTGATTGGCCCTAAGTGATACTGAATGGTTTCAGAAATCTACTTGATTTGGTTTCCCTGTGTTGGTTTTTTTTTTTTTAAGTCACTTTATTTTTATTAGAGTTTTAATGTGGATGGTTTAGGAGCCAACAGTCCTGAGAGGGCCCATTAAGGAGGGACAGAAGGTCTCGCCACGCTTGTCCTGCAGCGTGGGCATGTCCCCTCCCTGTGGTAAGCACTGCTGACGGCGCAGCAGGCATCATGGCGGGACCCTACGCTACGAACGAACGCTCCAGTTCTCTCAGGATGTGTCCACGTTCCAGGCGCCCTTTCCAGTGGCTTCTTTCACAATCTCAGCCCGAGCAGTGATGAATGCTTAACTCCGCGGGGTCGCGGAGGGCGCCATGCTCAGTCATCCTGTCTCCATCCCGTGTTTATGTAGAGTTGGGGACTGCCATTCTCTCTTGCTTAGTTTAACCTCACCTTCAGCCCATCATCTGTCAGCCTCTCCTTGGGGGCACCCTCCTGAGCCTTCCAGCCTCTCCTGGTGGCCTGGTGCCTTGCACGTGCTACACACTTGTGATTTTCCTGGCACTATCCCCTAGCTCAGTCCCAGTGTTCAGGGTTTCCTGGCTTTGGTTCCTCATTCTGATGGGGGACATCCTTTAAATCAGTTTCCTGAGTGAAGGCTCATCAGGGGCAGGGGTTTTGTTGACACCTAATAGGTTTTGTTTGTTTACTTGGTTGTTGTTGTCCTTCCCCCCCCAAACCCCCACCCCCCCACCCCCCTCCCCCGCAGACAAGATTCCTCTGTGTAGCCCTGGCTCTCTTGGAACTCACTCTGTAGACCAGGCTGGCCTCGAACCACTGCCAGACCTAATAGGTTTTTGTTGTTGCTTCTTTCAGAGTCAATTCAGAATTTCAGAGGCATTGCTTTGTTCCCTTATAGTTTCTGTTCAGCTCTTTGAGACTCATGCTAGCTGGGTTCTTGAGCTGGCTTCAGGAACCTGTGTCTGGAAACAATCGGAACCATTGATTTCACCTCACCCCCTGCAAAGCCGCAGGCGTGAGCTGTTGGGACCTGTCCAGCTGGCAGCTGCACCCCTGCAATGCCGCAGGTGTGAGCTGTCGGGGACCATCCAGCTGGCAGCTGCACCCCTGCAATGCCGCAGCCGTGAGCTGTCTGGACCTGTCCAGCTGGCAGCTGCACCCCTGCAGTGGAAATTCGTATTTTGCTTCTGGCAAACTTTTTAGTTCATTTCTTTGATTTCTTCACTTCCTGTTACTTCACTTCTGTTACCTAGATTTAAATGCCTGAGTTCCTGGAATGTCTTCTTGGTTTTCTTATATTTTACTTTCTCTGTGTCGTTTTGCTCTATTTTAGGTTTGTTTCCTCAATTTTATTACTTCCCAGTACATCCCTATTTTGGTAAGTGTAGTTCTATTTTAATGTTCAAGGGCCTTTCTTGTTTTGTGGATGACCCTTCCCACCTCTTTGCTCTTCTAAGGGTTTTCTTCTTTGAGACCGGGTCTCACTATGTGGCCCTGGCTGGCCTCAGACTCAGGGACCAACGTGTCTCTGCCCCTAAGTGATGGGATTAAAGTCGTGTGCTGCCACACCCAGCATTTCTTTCTTTTCTTTTCTCTTCTTTTCTTTCCTTTCCTTTATGAAATATCCTCTGTAATATCTCTTAAGGATACTCTTGGGAGGCAGAGGCAGATGAATCTCTGTGAGTTCCAGGTCAGCCTGGTCTACAGAGCGAGTTCCAGGACAGAGAAACTCTGTCTTGAAAAACAACAACAACAACAACAGCAACAACAACAAAAAGAATGTTAGTGTAATTCCTTTGAAGTTTTCCTAACTACAGTATGTTGATCTAGTTTATTATTTGTTATTGACTTTTCATTATGCCTAATTTATAAATTAAACTTTACCATAGGTATGTGTATAGGGAAAATACAGGATATTAGGTTTGGATACCTCCACAGTTCCCAGTGTTGGAGAGTCTTAGACACTATGTCTATAGATTTGGGAGGCCTATGCTATACATTAGGGAGTGACAGGGTCTAGTGGCCATGCTATACATTAGGGAGTGACAGGGTCTAGTGGCTGTGCCATACATTAGGGAGTGACAGGGTCTAGTGGCCGTGCTATACATTAAGGAGTGGCAGGGTCTAGTGGCCATGCTGTACATCAGGGAGTGACAGGATCTAGTGGCCGTGCTATACATCAGGGAGTGACAGGGTCTAGTGGCCGTGCTATACAGTAGGGAGTGACAGGGTCTAGTGGCCGTGCTATACATTAGGGAGTGACAGGGTCTAGTGGCCGTGCTATACAGTAGGGAGTGACAGGGTCTAGTGGCCATGCTATACATTAGGGAGTGACAGGGTCTAGTGGCCATGCTATGCATTAGGGAGTGACAGGGTCTAGTGGCCATGCTATGCATTAGGGAATGACAGGGTTTAGTGGCCATGCTATACATTAAGGAGTGACAGGGTCTAGTGGCCGTGCCATATATTAGGAAGTGACAGGGTCTAGTGGCCGTGCTATACATTAAGGAGTGACAGGGTCTAGTGGCTGTGCTATGCATTAGGGAGTGACAGGGTCTAGTGGCTGTGCTATACATTAGGGAGTGACAGGGTCTAGTAACTGCTATACATTAGGGAGTGACAGGGTCTAGTAACTGCTATACATTAGGGGGTCTAGCAAAGTACAGTCTTTCATTGAGTCCTCCTTTGTTTCTATGGGTGCTTGCTGTAGATGTATCTGGGTCCTTTGAATGGACCTCACTCTCTTGTACGTGTGCTTTAGGAATTTTTGTCTCCACCCCTGCCACTCAAGAAGCATAACTTGGCTTCTGCAGGCACTTACTCATATTTAGCACATGGGAGGCAGGTGTACGAGAGGTCTGTTGTAGGTCAGGGTTTCTTAACAAATACTATTGGTCTGGCCTGAACTATTTTCTTTATTGGGAAGGAGGCTGTCTCATGCACTATAGGATGTGTAAAAGAACCATCCATGGTATCTCCTCCATAGATGCTAATAATACTTTTAGTTGTGGCAGTCCAGACACTGATCTGTGTTCTTCTGGGCAACACCACCAGTATGTTCCCCCCATTTTCAGTTAAAAAACCATGATCATATGGTGACCTGTCTAAGCCTTTCCATTTGGGGTTTCTGTAAAGTCAGCAGGTTTTTGTTTTTCCTTTAGGGATAGGACCATATTCCCCAGAAAAGAATTCTCCATTCTCCAGCCCAAGAGCTCATACGGAGGTGTAGTGTCGTGAAAGCAGGTGGAAAAGCAGCTTGGGGGGGGGACTTGATTTTATGCACACACTCTCCATCTTTTGCAAGGGTAAAGAGTATATCACGGTAGAGAAGGGGACCAGAAATTAAACCATGTCTTCACCTTTGTCCTATATCTAGACGTGCACACTGCTCCGGCCCTCATACCTTCAGCTCCCTGGGGCATGGTGGTACTGCAGAGAGCTGCCCCCGAGCCCCACTCTGCTGGCCCAGGAGCTGCAGTCCTGGGTCTGCTAAGCAGGTTCACTTTCTTCTTGTTGCCTCTGGATTCTAAAATTTCATGGCTCCTGTCTTCTTTCCTATTGGTCTCCCACCCCCCAACCCCCCCGCCAATGTGACTTTATGCCTTTAAAAAAAAAATCACAGTACGTCTTAGAGGATTCTGGAGAGATAGGAGATAAATGTATGTTCAGTCAGCTGGGATCTAGCTGAAGCTGTCCCCTTTTATAATTAGAAACATAAATATGTCCCCGCAGCGGCTCCTTTTCAGCTCCTGCCTCAACACTGGGAAGTGAATTTGCAAGAAGCTCGCTTGGCATTCGGGTTTTGGAGCAAAAGTTATTGGGTGTCTCAGAGATTTTGTGCTAGAGCCGCATCCTGGCGCTTTTCTTCCACATGAGAACTTGGCTTTTTAGTGACCAGAATCTGTGTCCACCAAGTCCAGTAGCCTTCTCTTGGACTGGAATGCTGATGTAGACCAGCTAAGACTGGGATCTAAGGTCTGTATAGACCATGACTCCCCAGTGAGCATGTTTTTCAGGCAGCCCCAAAGACTGTCTTTTATCTTTCAGCTTTCTCTGGTTGCAGTTGAGTCACCTTGGTTAGGTGTGATTGTTTTCATGTCCCCCAGTCACCTTAGTCACCAGCGCTACTGATGACTAATAAACATAGTTAGATTTCTGTTCATTCAAGTCTCAAGAGTGTAGCCTTATTGGCCAGTGGTTAGATGATTTGCTCTGAAACCCCCCCCCCCCTTTACACTAACTGTCTGCAGTGCGGTTGATAGTGGAAGGCAGGAAAAAGCACTTCTTACTTTGGGTCAAAACACTATAACCAAAAGCAACCTGGGGAGGAAAGGGTTTATTTGGCTTACATGACCACACAGCATAGTCCACCATCAAAGGAAGTCAGGACAGGAACTCAGGCAGGGCAGGAACCTGGAGGCAGGAAGGCCCTGATGCAGAAGTCATGGAGGGGTGCTGCTTACTGGCTGGCTCAGCCTGCTTTCTTATAGAACCCGGGACCACCAGCCCAGGGATAGTTCTGCCCAAAATGGTCTGGACCCTCCCACAGCAATCACTAATTAAGAAAATGCCCTACTTTGGCCTGTATCCTATCTTGTGGAGGTGTTTTCTCAACTGAGGTGCCCTCCTCACAGATGACTCTGGCTTGTGTCACACTGACACAAAACCAGCCATCACAACTGACCCCTTGTCAGTTCGACACACAGACACCTCACTGTCAAGCCATAACCTTCCCTTCCTTTTTTATCCCCAAGATCACACTGTAATATTAACATTGCAATAGAAAACATTTTAGGAACTTGAAAAGCCTCCACAGTATTTACAAATTCAAAGACATTAAGATTCAGTTAAAATTCAGTTCTCTTGTAAAACCATACTTTCTTTAAAAACTCAATCATTCAACTGTGGATTCCTGGGGGGAAAAAGTTACATACTGTTGGTTCACAGGCTGGTCTGCTAACCTCCTAGCCAGTCTGATCTGCCTCTAGGTTGCTTAGCAAACGCTGACATCATCATCTGCTGCCCACCACCAGGTGTGTGCACTCTCTCTAAGGGGTGCCCCCTTTCCCTTTCTTCCTCCCGCACCGTCTCTCTGTCTCTGTCCCTCATGGCCCACTCAGTCCCTAACTCCTCTGCCTTTCCTTTCCCCCATATAAATCTCTCTATAAATATTTGTTGCATGGCATCTCATTCTTAATGATAACACAGACTTCCTTACTTCAAGAGGGAAGAGCCAGGCGCAGTCACAGTCTGAATAAAGTAAATCCAGACTTCACCTGTGTAAACAACTCAATGCCCGATGACTGGATTCGCTCGCAATATTCTGGTCTCCTCCAAAGGATTTGGGGCTCCTCCTCACCGCTGCTGCTGTTCTTGGTGGTCATTCCCTGGAACTGGCATCTCCAAAACTGTGGGGTCGCCAGCTGCAACTAGGCTGCACTGTCACCAATAGCCTTGGTGCCAAGCCTCAACTTTCTGCATCAGCCCCTCAACCCTAGGCCTTCAACTGCTACCAGGGCTGTTCTTTTACCAGTGCCTCTCTTGGCCTCTCACAGTGCCAGGCCTTATCAGCTGCTCTCCATGCCCCGCCCCCTTCCTGCCTTCAAAACCAGTCGTGCCTGGGACTCTTACGCTACCAAGTTCCCCAGCAGCACGAGGCACAACTGTGGCCACCCCTGGAGCACAGCTTCTGTATGTTGACGCCAAGGAAATGCTTCCCAGAAGGTGTCATTCACCTCAACGATGCTGGTCTCTTCTTAATCGCCGCTAATCTCAGCTCCTCTGACCTGAATCGATGATCCTAGCAAAGCAAACTCTTTAGTGTTTCTGGTCTCTTGTTAATCGCGGCTGATTCTTCAGCCCCAGCTGACCAGAGGTCACAAGTTCTTACTTCACAACACGCAACGACCCTGACAGAGGTTTTAAGTCACTCTCAAACTTCCCTCTGGAAACTTCTCGAGTCCCACTCCATTGTCAGGGTTCCTCTCAACACGCTTTTCTTCCAAGCTCCCACAGAACGGCTCATAAGGCTCTCAACACCCAATGGGCAAAGCCCTTCCCCAGTCCTCCCCCAGTCAACATAGTCAGGTCTGTCACAGCACTACCCCACGGTGCTCGTACCATTTTCTGTCCTAGTTAAGATTTCTCTGTTGCTGTGATGAAACACCATGACCAAAAGCAACTCGGGGAGGAAAGGGTTTATTTGCATTATGCTTCCACATCACTGTTTGTCACCTAAGGCAGACAGGACCGGAACTCAAGCAGGGCAGGAGCCTGGAGGCAGGAAGGAGCTGGTGCAGAGGCCACGGACGGATGCTGCTTACTGACTTGCTCTTCATGGCTTGCTCAGCCTGCTTTCTTATAGAACCCAGGACCACCAGCCCAGGAGTAGCCCCACCCACAATGTGCCGGGGCCCTCCCCCATCAATCACTAAGAAAATGACCTACAGGCCTGCCTGCGCCCCATCTTATGGAGGTGTTTTCTCAGTTGAGGTGCCCTCCTCACAGATGGATGACTCTAGTTTGTGTCACGTTGACATAAAAGTAGTTAGCACGCAGACTTTAACAGTTTCCTGGGTGAGGAGATAGCATGAGCATGTGGGTTGGGGTGTACAGGGGTCACCCTAGGTGGGTGAAGTGTGCCAGGCTAAGAGGAAAGCAGAGGGGTTGTGCAGGAGCAGTAGGGGTGAGTGAAGGGTGTGGGGGAGCATCCTGTGTCCATTTTGGTCAGAATGGGCTCTGGAAACTTAG
This sequence comes from Acomys minous, assembly GCF_964271855.1. Taxonomy (NCBI): domain Eukaryota; kingdom Metazoa; phylum Chordata; class Mammalia; order Rodentia; family Muridae; genus Acomys; species Acomys minous. The sequence goes on from NC_140489.1 coordinate 119,129,265, forward strand.
GCGGGCAGAGGAACGTGAGGTCAGCTGTGGCAGGTCTGGAACATTCTGCTCAAGAGCGTGGTCTTTCTAAAGGGTCCATCAGGAGAAAGCAGTGCCCAGAGATCAGTACCTTTTAAGTCCTCAAGAGGGGACAGATGTTCTGCTTTTTTATGTCCCGTGGCACATGGCACCTTGTCTCTTATCATCAGCCGGTACCTGCACTCAAGGATTCAAGAGCTTTTGTGGACCTGAGTACTGTTTAATCACAACAGAGAACTTATCAAGTCCAACAAGGATCTATCCCTTTGCTTTAAAAGATAAACAAACAAACAAACAAAAACAGTGGATGATGTGGTCTGGTGAGACGGCTCAGTCAGTGAGATGCTTGCTGGACCAGCACCAGGTCCTGAGTTTGGATCCCGAGCACTAGTCCATTAAATGCCGAGGGGATGGGGCAGATCTGTATCTAGGACTGGAGGCTTCCTGGGGCTTGGTGACTCCTAACCAGGTTAGCCAACGTGGTGAGCTCCAGATCCTAACCAGCTTAGCCAAAGTGGTGAGCTCCAGATTCAGAAATAAGGCAAGAAGCACCGGGAAGACATGTGATGATGGCCTCTGGCCTCTGCACACGTGCACAGCAGCACATGCACATACATGTGCACACTTGTGCACGCACACTAATGATGAGGAGGGAGGCTGAAGAACACTGAACTCATGGTTACACCTGTGGCTTCTGAGAGTCAGCGCTCACCCTCAACCCAGACCCCACACTCTAGATCTGCAGCCCACAGTTTACAGACTCCCTGCCACCAGGCCTCACCAGCTCCATTAACAAGCCTTGGGAGGGATGGAGGCAAGAAGGTCAGAGGTTCAAGGTCATCTTCAGCTACGTAGCACATTTGAAGAGTGTCAGTATAGTCCGGCTACAAGAGACCATCTCCAGAATCAGTACCTGAAGAGCAGACTTGGAGCCGCCATACCCCTTGAAGCTGCCTATCTGCTACTTTCTAATGGTGGTTGGTTGCTCATCCACTGAGGTGCTGCGTCACTTTGGCTCTTAGTTTGTGTTCAGTCAGTGTTACGTATGTATCTCCCTATATAGGTTCCGTCTTGTGAGAAATCCAGTCTGGACTGGCTAAACATTCACATCCGTAGGTGAGCATCCGCCCACATTGTGTACATGTACACGGAAGCCAGAGGGTGTCAGCCCTAAGCTAGCGTCGGCCTTACTTTTTGAGACATGGTCTCTCACCGGACTGCCGTTTGCCAAGTGGGCAGGTCTGGCTAGCCAGTGAGAGGTCTGCCCATCTCAGCCTCTCCAGTGCCGAGAGTACAAGCAACACCACCACAGCCAGCTTTTTAAAGTGGGTTCTAGGGCTAGAACTCCGTACGGGATTCCTGTACTTGTCAGTGAAGATTTCACTGAGTGAGCTGTGTCCCTACCCCTGGGAGCAGGTTTGGTTTTGGTTTGGTTTTTGGTTTTTCAAGACAAGGTTTCTCTGGGTAGCCTTGGCTGTCTTGGAACTCACTCTGTAGACCAGGCTGGCCTGGAAATCAGAGATCCACCTGCCTCTGCTTCCCCAAGTGCAGGGATTAAACGTGTGCGCCACCACCCAGCTGCGCAGAGAACTTTTTGAGGTTTATTGATTTGTGTTTTTCTCAAAGTCAGTTTCACTCACAATTCATTCATTCATACACACACACACACACACACACACACACACACACACACACGCACGCACACACACATCTATTTATACCTCTGCCTCAAATCCGACACTGAATGAGGAAGAGACTCCGCTGGTGGGCTGCTATAGACGAGCAGCCACTGTGTGCTAAGTGCCTTTCACACCCCGGCTTTTCTACTCTCACTCCCACACCACTTGCTGTGAGACTCTTTAGTAGTCTGGATAAAGGGAACAGGAAAGGTGACCTGCTGGAGACTGCGTAGCTAGCAAGCCCAGCTCAGGCTCCCAAGGCCAGTGTCTCAAACCTCTGATGTATTGCCGCCAAAAAATCGCTGTGTAGAGAACTCCGTTCGGCCTAGAGTTTAGCCCGGCTGTCCATGTAACATTGGACAAGTGATAAGCTTCCTTGAACCTCTGTTTCCTCATCAGTAAGCGGGGAGCAGCCCCATTACTAGGGCTAATGGTGAAGTCCAGTGGGATGGTTGGAGCGTATGTGAAAGCAAGAACCAGGTAGCCTTCCCCAGTCCGAGGATGCAGGTCTCCATGGAAACCCTTACAATACAGTAGGTCAGAGCTGAGGAAGGCGATTCGCACGGGTGGGGTGGTATCTTACGTGTGCCCGGAGGGTCATCCATGCTCCACAGTGTGGAGGTGCACATAGCGTTCTGACTACTGCGCCTCTGTCTCCTTAGTGCTGGACCGCAGGCGTGTGCACGGTGAATGGCTTCTGGGGCACTGGCACTCTAACTCGGGGCTTCTTGAGTGCTAAAGCAATGACTCTACCAGCTGAGCTGCACCTCTAGTGCTCTCCGTGAACTTTAAGTTATCTCCAGGTCTCTTAACAATACCCAACACAACAGCTGGTTAGGTCACTGTGTTATTAAGGGATAGTGATGGGGAGGAGGGGTTAACGGGGGGGGGGGGGCATTCTGGAGCTGGGCACAGGTTCTGTGGCTGAGCTATCACCTATACAGAATTCGACTTTTGGCACTGACCCATTACTAAGACACCCTGGCCTGACTCCATGCACTGCAGAGATCAGAGCTGTGAGTGGTAAGTCCTTACATTTTGGGGAGAGTGCCAGAAGGGATGTCCAGGAAGCAGCGGGAAAGGCAAGAGCATCTTGGACTGGTCAAGTGTTGCTTCATTCTGAATGGGCAGTTTAGGTCACGTGCAATTGCAAGAACGAGGGGCAGGGAGCAGGGAGCAGGGAGTGGAACTCACCACGCAGTTTAACCCGTGTGTCTAACCGGAAGTGGATGGGCCTTGATCCGAACCCTGATTGGGTTCTGGAAAGAAGGAAAAGACAGGATGCTGGGTAGACAGTGTCCTCCACATCTCGACACATAATGTGAAAATGGTGTCCAGGCGCTGGTGGGAGCAGCAATAACTATAGTGCTGGAAATATCTCCGTGTGAGGCCCCTGGGCTATGAGGTCACTGCTGAGTGAGTTTAGAGCAAATATCAGTCAGCAGAGAAGTGGCCCCGGTCTCAGGAGTCAACTTGACCCCTCCTTAAAAGTGGCAATAGCAACCGAACAAATCAGCATGTCACTTGCGAGTTCAGACAGTTAATATACTTTCTCCAGCTCCAGCTAGCATACTGCAAGCTCCCCAGGACCTGGAAGCAGGCCCACTCACCCTGCAGACCTGCTCTCAGGGTGCCTGGGGTGGGCACGGGGGATAGAGCAAAGAAAAGAGGCAGGTACCGTTGCAGTGCCAGGAGCAGCCCACTGGGGCAGGTGCAGGGCGGTGGATCCGAACCGGGCGTCCAGCTGAGATCTGTCAGATGAGATGATTTATAGACCAAAGCTTAGAAAGTGAGAAGGTGCTGCCCTGCGAGGAAGTGTGGAGAGAGACGGCTGTAAGCCTCCTGCGGGCAGCCAGTGGGTCGGAGACGTGTGCTTAGATTCCGGTGTGCATTTGAGTCGCTACTGAGGATTTCCGGGTTTCTAGCATGGGCATCTTGGGTGGGTGGCAATTTCTTTTATTGAGGTGATGAACTCCTGAATTGCAGATTTGAGAAGTGAATTTAGTTCAGAGGTGTCAACTCGAGAGGTTCTGGTTTGGCCAGAAGGTGCCCCTTGGGTACAGAGGTCTGTCTGGAGCTACCCATAAGACGTCCCAAGCTTAGCATGGCAACATGGCCCTCCAGTTTCCTCCCTAAAGTGTTTGCCCACCTCAGTCTCCCTCTGCTCTCTAAAACCTACCGGATGGGGGTACTAGCAAGAGCCCCATGTTCAACCTCTCACATCCAGTGGAGCTTGCCTCCTGACTGGATTGAGAAGCCACCAGGTCTCTGGGCCAGTGCTTCCCACTTGATCCAGGGCACCAGAAACAACGCCTGTCTGTGTCCCTCTTCAGCTCCAGCCTTTAGGGAAAGTGCCTCCAGGGAGTCATGACTCCAGTGACGTAAGCTTGACTTCCTGTCCAGCTCTCTGTCCCCATGGCCTTTGCCAGGGCATCAGTGGCCATCAGGCCTTGGGGCTGGCCTCGAAACCTGTTCTCAGACCCTGAGCTCTTCCTGTCAGAATCCATCTTTCCAGTTAAACCTAGGCCTGTCCCTTCCCAGCAGCTACCTCAATCTGTGCTTGGCATCGTCCTTGGGACAACTTTCCCCAAGTCAGTGCCTCAACTTCATCAGACTCAGCCTCCCCACCCCCCCACCCCCACCCCCCCACTTTATAACAAATGCTTCTCTTCTGTTTATGCTCAAGCGAGAGCTACCGGTGACGCAACCTCTGTAGGCTCATAATTTCACATATCAGTGTTTAACATTACGAGCATGAAGGAGGGACACAGGGAAAGGAATCTATCGTGAACCCGTTATTTCAGTTCTAAATTCCTAGAGTCCCTGGGTGCGAATATTCCTGAAATCACAATTCTGTATTCAGGTACCTGTAGAATTACCACAATAATCATGTTTTTATTAGCCATTTAGATGCTTAGAGCAATACTACAAGCAGCCTGTGACCTTGGGCAATGGCAAGTCATCCAGTGATGTTTCAATGCTTTGAACAAAATTGTCTCTCTTCTTGAGTTTGCCTTGAGATTACCTTCCTAGACAATTTATTTAAAGGCTTTGTGGTGGTGGCGCATGCCTTTAATCCCTGCACTTAGGAGGCAGAGGCAGAGGTATCTCTATGTGTTCTAGGCCACACTGGTCTACAAAGTGAGTGAGTGAGTGAGTGAGTGTGTGTGTGTGTGTGTGTGCGCGCGCGCGCGCGTGCATGTACATCCCAACATGAAATTCCTGTCGGAAGTCAGGCAAGACATACCCCCAAGAGTGAGCTGGCATTTAACTCCTTTCCTGGTGCTGGAGGCCAGCTGACCTCTGTTTTAGTAAAAAGCGACTTGTAATTATAGCTCCAGACAGTGTAGAATTTCATCTCCAAAAACCTCTCCACCCAGGGGGGTCACCTCACCCTGCACAAAAGAGGCAGCACTGGCCGCGAGGTTGTGGCTTAGCTGGTCTGCAAAAGGAGCTCAAAGCACTTAGCCAGCTCTCTGCTCTCAACATGTGTGTGCTATATTTACTGTCCCTCCACGGATGGGGAAAGGAAGCTTGCTGGATGGAGGGCCATATTTAGCTGAAGTCTGCACCCTTTGCCTGGTGTAGTCAGCTGAGATAAAACAGACCCCTGAGACGTGAGCTTTATGGGGGAGCATAAGCCTTTTCCTAGGGCTGTTCACAGAGTGAAAGATGGAGATGCAGGACCTCCTGGTTCAGTCCCTTTTAGAGAGAGGAGGCACTGGCCCATGAAGGTCCTTTCACGGTCCACCCCACCTCATTACGCACATTTTCTGTCCTCTTGGGTTAACTGAAACTGGTGTTATAGGCAGTCAAGTGGCGGCAAAGAAGGTATCAATGGAACAGCCTATAATTTGGATCTGTAGTTCCAAAATAGTAGATAAATTAATGGTAAAGACTAACACACACACACACACACACACACACACACACATACACATACACACACACACACACACACTTTAGAAGTCAGAATACAAACCTTCAAGTTCAATAATTCTTTGACTAGAGCCAATCGGGCCCGTGACTTACAAATACTATCTCATAACTAAAATGAAGACTGAAAACAATAGGGAGAGAAAAGACGGAATACTCAAAAAGGTTTTGAAGAACAGTCATCACTTAAGGAATTTATATCAGCCTAAAAGTCATTTCTTCTCCCTGAAGTTTTTTCTTGTCTAGCAGTAGTGGGAGGGAGTAGAGACTAAGTAGGTGAACTCCAGACACCCAGCGGTGATGACCTTTGAACCATATTTATCAGTACAGTTTCCAAGGGGCAAGGGGACTCGACTCAGCTTTTTTGAGTAAACAAAACCAAACCAGTTATTGTTTACAGTGCTGAGGGGGATCACGTCTCTGCTACGTGAGCATTCCACACCAGCCCTAGAGTTACTTTTTAAAGAATAATTTTAATTTGTAGTATGTGTGTGCGGTGGGGAGTGGAGTAGTTACGTGCACATAAGTTCACGTGGCCACGGATGACAGAGGCCTCGTATCCTCCTGGAGCCTTTGTAAGCTGCCTGCGAGGCTTCTGGGACCTGAGTTCAGCCCCTCCGGAAGAGCAGTGCGTATTATTTTGTTTTTAAAGTCCTGAGCCGTCTCTCCAGCCCCCCTGGAGTACTCTGAGATCATTTGTTGTTTATGCTGCTGGAGGCTCTAACCCAGCACCATGTTGTTCACCCTAGGCCAGTGCTCTACCACTACTTAAGGCGGGGGGGGGGGGGGGAGAATGCTGTTTTCATTTGACAAAGTTAAATAGGAAACAAACTCAAATGTGACAAGTTGACAGCACAAAGGAAATAGTTTCAGAAGCTGTTGTTCCCACAGAGCCCGAGCCTGCCTGGCCTCCCAATGGCGCCCGTTGAGGGCTGGGGTGATTCCAGAGGGCAGGGTGCCTATTTTGGGCTATGCATTGGAAACAGGTGTTTGAGACAGGATGACCGCTGCTGCACCCATTGGAAGGGACAGTTGCTGCTCTGTGTATAGCAGAGGCACAGTTGTCAGGCATCCGTGGTCATTAGACAGCCTTTCTGTCTCCAAGAATAATCGGCAGCTGTTTTGGACTTAGAAGGCTGTTGCTAGCCTGAAAGAATTAAGTCTCCTGTGGCCCCACTTTCCCATTCCGGGCTGTCACAGAGAGACGCCTGTACCACTTTGATACTGAACTGTAGCCCGATCACTGGGGAGCATCCTTTATCCCAACAGCATTCTTCTGGCCCAGAAGAAATAGGCAGGACCACAGCCGCTGCATGTGTTCAGCCCACTCCAGCTGTTAGGCCTGACTCACATGCACGGTCTGAGATCTTTTTGGTATCTCCTAATCACCACTTTGGGATACACAGCATTCTGGCGTGTGATGGCGTGTTCACACACAACTTGTTAGCCTTGCCATGCCCTGTCTTAAGAACTAAGGCGGGTTGACATCTGAGCATCACTCCCCACCCATGTAGTCCTGCTTGGGGCTAAGCTTTTTTGTGCTCCCGCAGCAGCCTGCAGTTCCATCCTTCTGTGGCTGTGGCTTTCTGCTTGTCAAAGCCCTAATGGGTTGCAAGGTCCATCGTGGGTGTGTGTTCATATAACACCACTGCCTGATTTGTATGGTTTTTTATTTGTTTGTTTGTTTTGTTTTGTTTTTTTGAGACTGGGTCTCTCTGTAATAGTCCTGGCTGACCTGGACTCACTTTGTAGACCAGGCTGGCATTGAACTCACAGTCTCTGCCTCCCAAGTGCTGGGATTAAAGGCGTCCACCACCATGCCTGGCCTCACTGCCTGATTTTGTAAATACACATCTTCATGAGAGAACTTTGTAAATGTTTTTTTACATATTTTACGGGTTGGATTTTTGAGTCTTGCTCTTTCTTCGTGTCCTGTTGGTCACCATTCTGAGCCCTTTGGAGCTGTTTAATGGGGTTTCTTGGATTAAGCATTTCTCTACTCACCTGATGTGGCCTCCACCTCTGTCTGTCCTACTGTCATACGTGATCATTCTTCTCTGTTTATGTCTTGAATCGTCAACTAAATTATAAGTTCCAGAAGGTACAGTTAAGTCCCTTATTTGCATATGTGTTTCCTTAGGACATCTTCACACAGTGTAATCTCAGCAAGTATTTGCTGATGGCTTTGCAGTGGCCAGGGCGATGGGGTGCTCTCTGGTGATGCACAGCAGAGGCAGCTTGTTGGGTACCAGTGGCTGATGAGAACTTTGCACTTTGGATATGTAGTGTAAACAGATATTCACAGAAGACCAGGGAGGGAGTACCCAGATCTTCAGGATTGATCAAGGACACAGCTTATGAGGGAAGGTTTGTGGCCATGCTTCCTGGGCCCGTGTGCTGCATGGAGTCTCTGACAGGGTCCCTGAGGTGAGGAGGGAAGGTTTGTGGCTATGCTGCCTGGGCCCCATGTGCTGCATGGAGTCTCTGACAGGGCCCCTGGGGTGAGGAGGGAAGGTTTGTGGCCATGCTGCCTGGGCCCTGTGTGCTGCATGGAGTCTCTGACAGGGCACCTGCTGTAGCTCACGTGGCCCCTGAACATCTTTGCTTTTCTCTCGGAGGGCATTTCTTCTCTTGTCTGTTATTCTTGTCAAGTATATGCTATTTTTTTAAAATCAGTTCTCGTTTTTAATAATGCAAAACCCACTCAGTAAGCGGTCAGAACATAGGTTTTTTCAAAAACCGAAACCTCTGTGATATAGCCACTGAGTAGGAAGCTGGAGAAATCCGTTAGCAGTCCAGAAGGCCTATGGACGAAATTCAGTATTTCGGTGTCGGGTAGTTGTCCTTTAATACACTTAGCTGTGCTCCTGAGAATGTTCTAGTTCAGTGTCCAAATGCCTATTTTAAAGATTACAACTAAAATGTATAATTGGTGTGCTAAATAGGAGGACGCAGGAGACTTGGTTGAGAGAAGTTCTGACTTGGATAAATGGTTGTTTAGAAGTTAAGGACACTTGCTCAAGGTGTTCCTGTTTACAGAGCCTGGCCCGAGGTGATGGGGTAAAAAGACTGGGCAGCTCGGTGCCCTTACCCTCAGACCCACCGTTGCACATTACGTGTGTGCAGACACGGGACAGTGGGAGGAGCAGTTTTTTGTGATCCTGGGTACAGTATGCACAAGGGATAATTTGTTTTTTTAATTTGTTCTCTATTATTAGCCTTCTAATTACTCAGATTGGATGAAAGCAAGAGAGATCTTGTTCTTAAAATAACCGACAATTATTTAGCCCAAGATGGCAGGCAGAAGCATTTCATTTTAGGGAGTCTAGGTTGAGGAAGCATCTTTCACTTCTGAGAAATTCTGTACAAGCTTTTATTTTTGTTGTTTTTATAGCCCTAGCTCCCCGTGTGTAATAATTCCTACCAAAAAAATGCAATTTCATAGATACCTAGAAAGGATTGATTCAACTGCCCTCCCATATGTTGGCATGCCTGTTACTGGGAAAAATCAGGCCCCATTTACTATGGTCACAGAAGTGTCCAGCATTTGGATTAACATGACTATGCATTTCTAGGGAATTTTGAATTCAACTTCTCTTTCTTTTCACAGCCCCCTAAAGAAAGAATACCCAGTTCTGTTTCCCTGATGAGGTAACCTTGGTTGAAAAATGAGTATTTAACCTGGCATTCTTAAAAACTACACATATATCTTTGATGTTTTCAATTTTCGTAAGCTGGTCAGGGCCCAAAGCACCCGATCAGCACAGTGATAACAAGCCATTCCCCAGGTGTTTTGACTAGAGTGTAGAGAATTTCATTTCTCAGTAAAGACACTTCTGCCAGGAGATAGTCAGGGACACGCAGCTTTTGGGACCTTGCAAGTTGGCGTGCCCGGGACAGGACTTCTGTTAAAGCGGCCTGCGGGTGCTCTCCGGCTCTGCGTGCAGTGCTGAGCGCTTCGGTGGCCTTGTCTTACATCTATGCCTCCGCATCCCGGGGGGGGGGGGCAGGGTGCAATTCCCATATTTTTTTGTGCCTGTGAAACTTGAAAATCTAAATGTGGATGAAGAGTGATTTTTTAATGACTACACCCCACCCTCGTGGAGGTCTGGCCGAAAGCTACGAGTTGCTGGGTGGGATGCTGAAAGCACCGGCCTCCTTTTCCTCTCCCTGTGCGCTGGCTGTGTGTCGAGGCTGCGGAGCGTGGAGCGCATGCGCAGATCAACTGCTCATCCTTCACACTCGTCCTAGTCTTCGGAAAATAGGTTTTAGGAATTTGTTTTAGATTTATTTTGTGTGTATAGATGTTTTACCTGCGTGTATGTTTGTGTACTACATCTGTGCCTGGTACCCTCTGAGGTCAGAAGAGGATGTCTTGTTTCCTGGGACTGGAGTTGCAGATGGCTATGAGCTGCCATGTGGGTGTTGGGAATTGAACCTGGGTCCTCTGAAAAACAATTGCTTTTAACCCCTGATCCGACCCTCCAGCCCACACATGTTATATTTTAAAATCATGACTATTAATATATACTAATTGCCTAGATCATGTTTTCCTATGACATTTCCATATGTTCGTATTTATATTTTGGTTGTGTGTCCTCTCAACTACACTTTTTTGTCCTCCTCTCTCCCTGGGTCTCCTACCCTCACTACTTTCCACAAATGAAAGAAAACATGTTGCCTTTATCTGTATGGCTTATTTGGCTTAATATGACAACTTTCCAATTCTACCCATCTTCCTGTAAAGGACATGACTTTGTTGAATGAAAGCCCGTACCTTTATCCCTGTAGCTTCTGATGGGCATCCGAGCTGGTTGTATAACTCAGTAACCATGGAGAGTGCCGCAGGAAGCATGGGTGGGCCTATCTCCATTGCATGCTGACTTGGACTGTTTGGAGTGTAGACTCCGGCACAGTAGAGCTGGCTCCGTTGGTTCTATTCTTAGAGGTTTTATGTGTGTGACTTAGGACTGAATGTCCTCCGTGGCTGTAGTAATTCACATTCCTACCCATGGACGATAAAGGTCCTGTCTCCCCCACATCCTTAGCAGCGTGGCTCCTCTCTGCTTTGTTGATGATAGCCGCACTCACTGGGGCGAGGCAGGACCTTAGTGTAATTTTGATGTTCCTTTCCTTGGCTGTGAAAGATGTTGAGGTTTTTTTTTCAGGCATTTATTGGCCATCTGTTTGGCTTCTTTTTAGATAAATGTATGATTTGGAACATTTTTTTCAGCTGGCCAGGGTATGGCATGCTTCAAACCTGCTCTATTCATTTTCTCACTGATACCCTCTCCTTTTCACCTTTTTTTTTTTTTTTGACTGGAATAGGAAAAGCAGTTAAGTTCGCTGCAAGAGGGCACAAGTTGGGCAGTAACTAGATTCCTGCCTATGGCCTGATTTCAAAGCCCAAGCCATAGATTTAGTTAAAAGCAAGTAGACACTCCCACATCGGAAGGAAAGACTTGAGGTCAGGCATGGGGGTGTACACCTTTAAGCCCAGCACTCGGGAGGCAGAGGCAGGAGGATCTCTGTGAGTTCGAGGCCAGCCTTGTGGAGGAGACAGAGAACCCCTGTCTTGAGGGGGTGGGGGAAAGGAAGGAAAGGCTTGGGGCTGGAGAGGTGGCTCAGCAGGTAGGAGCACTAGCTGTTCTTGGGGACCACCCACGTGGTGGCTCACAACCATCTATAACTCCAGTCCCAGGGTATCTGACACCTCTTCTGGCCGTGTGGGCACCGGGCATGCCTGTGGTTCATATACATTTATACAGGCAAAACACCCAGACACATTAAATAAATAAATACACAAAATAGAAAAAGAAACGTAAAAATTGTAGAGGTGGGGATGGCACTTCCCCACTGTCCTGTTCTATCAAGAGTCTTCACTGCCTATAGCTGTCGAGTATATGCCCGCTGATGAGCCACTGAGATGAATAAAGTTGTTTGTAGAGTATATTGTCATTTGAAAAGCTTAAAAAAAAAATAGATAAGTCCCACAGACAAGAACTTGAGATGCTATATAGTCAGCCCGTCATGCCTACAGATTTTAGATCCAGCTATGAAATTTTAGCCAACTATGGACTGGAAATATTTGATGAACATGTATGTACCCTGTGCAGATCTTTATTCCTGCCATTATCTTCTGAGTGTCTAACTCAGAGTCTCTATTGCTGCGATGAGACACTATGACCGACAAGCCGGTTGGGGAGGAAATGGCTCATTCGGCTCACACTTCCAACATTGTGGTCCATCACTGAAGGAGGTCAGGACAGGAGCTCAAACAGGGCAGGAACCTGGAGGCAGGAGCTGATGCAGAGGCCATGGACGGGTGCTGCTTACTGACTTGCTCCCCATGGCTTACTCAGCCTGCTTTCTTACAGAACCCAGGGCCACCAGCCCAGGCATGGCTCCACCCACAATGGGCTGGGCCCTCCCTCATCAATCACTAATTAGGAATATGCCCTACAGGCTTGCCTATGGCCACATCTTACAGAGACATTTTCTCAACTGAGCCTCCCTCCTCTCCAGAGACTCAAGCTTGTATGGGGTTGACATGGAACTACGCAGGACACTAAGAAATACAAAATAACTTCGTGTTGCATTAGGCATAGTAAGCAAGGGATCAGTGATTTAGGAGGTACACAAGGTGTACAGGCTACATGTAAGGAACAGCGCTGGTTTATAGAAGGGCCCTGAGCATCTGCAGATCTTGGTATCCAGGGGTGAGGGGTGGGGGGGGGGGGAGGGGTGGGACTGATCACTCACAGGCAGGGGGAGAGTTGCCGGAATTCAGAGTGATAGTAGAAAACTCTCAGGTGACGTGGAAGGACAACCCGTGAGTAGGGAAATAACGCTGCAGAAACTAAATGGCGGCTCTTCTGAGAGAACTCTCGTGGGTCCATGTTTAAGGTATTCTAGTAGTGACTAAGGTCGTTTAAGAAGGTAGTCTACACCGTACCAGGTTCCTTGAAACCAGACAAGCCCAGCCATGGCAGAAATGCAATCCTCACCCCCATCTGCTTGCTAGGATGTAAGTGGAATTTTGTGTCACATAAAATAATCCACGCAAATATGAAAGCCACTGCATTTTGTGGCAGTGGCTGTCAGGAAGAGAGCCATGAAGCAACAGTTTAATGCCCAGCGTCTACAGACTGATCAAGGCAGTCACAGAGCAGAATGCAGTGTGTGGCTGTTTGGATGTGTGCAGTTCTGGGTGTATACGTGCAAAAGCAAAAGCAAAAACAAAAAACTGGCGAATACACAAGAAAACCTTTAGGAAAGGAACAGGACACATTTCTGTCTTTAAATATACACGTGTGTGGGTGTGAGAGAGAGAGAGGCAGAGACCGAGAGACAGAGACAGAAAGACAGATGGAGAGACAGAAACAGAGAAACAAAGACAGAGACAGAGAGACAGAGACAGAGAAATAGGGAGAGAGGGGAATGAGGACAAGAAGAGCAAGAGTCTCCGTAGGTACTAAGAGCGCAGCCCCACACTCGGGACCCCAGTTGGAAGCGCAGCTTCTGTAGCCTGTCCATCCTTACAGAGTCTTCACCTTCAGTGCCTCCGTGTGTGAGTCACTCAGTTTTAAGAATGAAGTCCATGAAAGACCATGTTGGTCAATCCCTGTGCTGTGGTGCTAGGGTTTATTATTATGTTAGAATACTTAAGCATTGAGCCCGCTTCTTTGTGCAGACTTTGCAGTGAGAGCTATTGGAATCACAGTGTACCCCTCTCTCCTACCGTGCGTGCGTGCGTGCGTGCGTGCATGCGTGCGTGTATTTTGAGATGGGATCTTGCTGTGTAGCTCGGGCCTGCCTAGAATTCCCCATTTCCTTTAGCCACCTGAAGGCTGGAGTTACAGGAGTGTGTGCTACACCCCTTTCTATGCCTGGTTTTTATTTGATTTGTTCATTGTACTAAATTTTTTACTTAGAAGGAGAAAGCCCCAAACCAAGTGGAATCATCATATTTCATGGAGAGATGCAGTCCTGGATGTACTTTTTGACCACGTGACCTAATTTATTTATTGCTACTGATGTGTAGACATGCTAAGTGTAAGGAATGACTTTCCTTTTTTCCCCACAGGAAGACTATGATCGTCTGAGACCTTTATCTTACCCCATGACCGACGTCTTCCTCATATGCTTCTCTGTGGTAAATCCAGCCTCATTTCAAAATGTAAAAGAGGAATGGGTCCCAGAGCTAAAGGAATATGCGCCAAATGTCCCCTTCTTACTAATAGGGACCCAGGTGTGTCTGCTTTGATTTATATTCATTTAAGAATAAGCTCTACAATTAGTTAGCCTTGGGGGACTGCTCTCAGACAAGACCCCACGATTAGCAAATGATGCGTTAAATGTTTCAAATGGGTAATTCCTCTATTTCTACATAAAAATAACCCCCTAAATTATATTAGTACCTCTAAAATCTTATTTGGGTTTTTTTTTTTTTTTTTACTATATAGAGATTAAATGGGACTATATGCATTGGTTTCTTTTAAAATACATATTATAGGACATTATTGATCTTTCCTAATTAGATTGATCTCCGAGATGACCCCAAAACTTTAGCAAGACTGAATGACATGAAAGAAAAACCTGTCTGTGTGGAACAAGGACAAAAACTAGCGAAAGAGGTAAAGAGTCCCTGCTGGCTTTAACACCAATGTGCAGACAGCAGCAGGAACCAGCTGTGCTGTGCCTCTGCCCGCCCCGCTGCTCTCCCATTAGTCCCCCTTATTTCTGCACTGACACAGTGAGGAAGATCTGTCTCCCTGGCTGCAGACACGAAAGACTGTGGGCTTTTAAGTAACAGGAGCCTGAAATCTTCCAGTAAAAAAATGGCAGAGCTGGGCTTCCAGCTCCAGTGCTTGTCCATCTGTGCTATGTTTACACTAAATTGGCTTTCAAGGCATCTGTAGGAGACAGCAGGAGTAGAGGCCGAGACTTCACACCCTTCTTAATTATTTAAACATCTGTACTGTGCCAAATTAGGCTCTGTTTTCAGTTTACATTCCTGCAGAGCAGTTGAAGTGACATTAGGTGACAATTTAAATCTTTAAGAGATAATTATAGATTTCTAAAAAATATTTAGAGACATATATTTTCCCTTACCCTAAAGCTATATTCTTTTCCCTGCCATATGACTACAAATTATGAATTATCCTCTTCTTCCTCCTCCTCTTCCTCCTCTTTTTGGTTTTTTGAGAAAGGGTTTCTTTGTGTAGCCTTGCCTGTCCTGGAACTCATGAAGATCCGCCTGCCTCTTCCTCCTGAGTGCTGGGATAAAAGATGTGAGCTACCACACCCAGCTGCTGCTGCTGCTCCTCCTCCTCCTCCTCTTCTGGCTTTAGTAGGATTTTTGTGCAAGTGCAATCTAGTAAATCCTTTTTAAATGTACTACTAGGAGATAGAAAGAAGAGAACTTTCTGGAGGATGGGTTTTTCCCAAAGCAAAGATAAGTGATTTCACCAACAAACCACTTCTGAAATTCCTTGTGTTGATTTTATAATCTTGGGGAGAGAATTTCTAAATGCATAAAGGCAAAAGTTGTAAGTGCAGATGATCTGACTTCATAAATTTGTGCTATCACACTGGATGCCAGAAACAAGTCAGATCGGTGTATCGGCATTAACATTTAGTATACAGGAACCCCTTGCATAAAATGACTTAATCAGAAGAGGGTACATACCCCAGCAGAAAAGTGGGCAAAGAACTACCATCCAAAGTCTCCAAGTTTGAGGAAGTAAGCTTCCTCTCCAGAATGAATAGATAATTGTGCATTCTAGCTGGGCATGGTGGCACATGCGTTCAGTTTCAGCATGCAGGAAGCAGAGGCAGGCAGATCTCTGCTCAACCTTGAGCTGTGAGAAGGCCTCCCTGACTAGCACCCTCTTCCCACTTCCTTCTGTTTTGTCCTAACACTTATCAGCGTCTGCTCTGTATTCCTTTTCTTGCCACACAGCAGGACATCTTGGTCACTGACATGTCCTTAGCAGCTAAGCAGTTGCTTAATGTATAGAGTATGTAATATCTGATGAGTGAATTTTCCAGAGAAGTCTGGAAGGCCATACACTAGTGTTTTAACAACCATATCCCTCTGAGTATTGTGGATATGTGTGATGGGGCTTTCTTGCACAGCTGTATTTTATAACTCCCCTTATAATGTGTTGTTACAGAGTTGTGTAAAACTGTCTTATATAACTGCCTTTTTTTTTTCCTTCCCAGATAGGTGCATGCTGCTATGTGGAATGTTCAGCTTTAACCCAGAAGGGTTTGAAGACTGTGTTTGATGAGGCTATCATAGCCATTTTAACTCCAAAGAAACACACAGTTAAAAAACGAATAGGATCAAGATGTATAAACTGTTGTTTGATTACGTGAGAAACATCTTTAGTGGCCAAGGAAACTGTCCATTTTTTCCCAGAAAGCATTTGAAATGCTACAGCAATGTCCTGACCTCTTACAATGAAGCAGTTTAACTCGAGGTGGGAGGGAATGTGTCCTCTGCATTCTACAGAGTTCACTGAGAACGTTTCGTAAAGGTCTAAGCGGCAGCAAACAGCATCTCAAGCCACAATCTACTATAAATACTTTATTTCAACTAGAAAGTACAATCTCTCAGGGGTTTCATAGTTAAAAAGCTACAATGACATCATGTTAAAATGACATTAAGAGAACAGTGCTGTAAATGGACTGCTTGGCTTTGACCGTAGACATTTCTGCACAGCCCTTATGGAATCTGCACAATGAAATAACTTCTCCCCTTTCTCCTCTTAATTGTTCTTGTATGTAAGTTGCTTTCTATTCCAGTATATCCAGAGTGGTGAGACAGCCAGGCCAGCCACGTAGCCAAAGGTTGCTCCGAGTGTACAGGAGATGGGCCACACCTAGGAAAGAATCACGCTTTCATTAGTACTTGAGCACAGATTGAGTGTAACATAAACATTTCTGTAGTGAGGGTTAGTGTGCTTTCTTCCAGAACACCCAAAGGTTTAACAGACCATGACTGCATCCATCATAAACACTAACGATGTACACAGTTCAGTTAATGTGCATTAAACAGTACAAGGCTTCCGCGCTTGTACATTAGCTTGATGTTCCCCAAATTGCATGGAATACATGCTAAAGTAATATTGAAAAACTGGGACATAGTTCACCATGATCCTGAACTCAGTTTAGCTCTCTGAGTTAGTTGGCCATTTTACTAATTCCTGCATTTGAAACGAAGTGTGTCGGCTGACCAAACCTTAGAGACTTCCAGTTGTGCCATTGGGAAGATGGAGAATCTAAGCATGTTGTGTGGGATTTGTGGGTATCTGCTTCCATAGGAAACTTGATGTGCTCTTTGAGCTGCAGATACTGTATCCACAGCAGAAGGTACAAACCACAGCTTATGTATACACCTACAGCATGAGGCAAGCAGAATGCTGCTGACTTCCCACGACTGTTTGTCCAGCCAAACTGCATTTCACTATGCCAGAAATAAATAATGGTGATTATTTTATGCCATAGACAGGGTATGTGGGTCTCTAAGTAAAAAGTTCTGTCTAAAGTCTTGGAAACAAAGTTCCATGTTCCCCTATAAAGCTTTTTTGGTGTGCTGGAGCCATTTGTAACACTTCTCTGGGGAATAGGCCAACAGAGTGTACCGGAGGCAAACCATCTTTATAACCAAGTGGCTGGTACCTCATTTGGCTTCCTTCTTTGGTCTGCTATGGATCTGCCTTACTCTAAATGCCGTGCAACAGACAGTAGCAGTGTTAGGCGAAGCTTCCCTGGGAGCCACCTCACGCAGTTTTGGGGAGCATACACATTCTTACCAGCCTTTCTTAGGTTCAGATTTGCTGTTGCTTTAACTACGACTTCTCTGTCTTTAGCAAGCTTCTGTTATCGTCCACGATGTGTGCTCAAAGCTTTGTTGATTGCACAGATTGGGTAATGGAACACTAGACATTTATACTTGAAAATGACAGCCTTAAATGTTCATACAGTCACAAACCTAGATGTACTGTCTTGCATGTGAGCTTTGTAGGAGTTTTTAAATGTAAGCACCACACCCCCCACTCAATGGTGGGCAGTCTACTGGGCAAGAGCTTTCTTTCTCTTGGAAGTGGACATAGTACGTCTCTTCTCCGCAGCGGTGGTTCCCATTAAGTGTATCATGGCCTTATATATGCTCCAATGGGATTTCTGTAACTTTCCCATTTAGTTTTGATCTGTATTTAGGTAGAATTGAAGGAAACTGTATAGTCAGTTAACATGTTAGCTAAGCTGTCAAACCTATGATATGAAGGAATCAAGACAGTAAAGTATTATTCTTTTCCAAGTGGCCTATGGAGATTTGATGGGTTTCGTTTGCTGTTTTTCCTCCATCTGTGAAACCCTTGACACTTGGTGTATTAGCAACGGAAGTTAAAGTCACGAACTGTCCTGCTCCACGAGAGATGGAGTAAGCACCTGGAAATGCGCACTGGTGTCACCTCCGCCTCCTCATGTATGACCATGGGGACGGCCTCCAGGGCCCCTCCCGTTCACGAGCTCTCATCACCCTCTTTTGATTCGCAGCGTCACCTTCTCCGGATGGTAGGAATCATGTCTATAGAATATTAGAACCCTACGCCGACGATTGCATCACCTGAGCCTGAGGTGCCTTAGGTACTCTATTCACCTTGATGGGGTTTGGAGTTTCCCATTGCTTGTTAAGAGCTCTTTGTGTTGGTTATTTACTATTTCTTTTTGCAAAATCTTCTCTCTGCCACTTTAACCAGAAAACCAAAGATTTGTTTTCTATTCATGAGCAGATTATAGAGAAATTGCCTTATTTTCAGAAGCATATCTTCATTAGAGGCTTAGGTTGCTACAGAGACTCAGACTAATCTCTGGAAAAACTCTTTCAGACTGGTGAGCTATCTGGGAAAGGAAATGCTGTCAACAATATCTTATTAGCTTGAGCTATGCTAGTGAGCGCTGTGCTCCAGATACGGTCATGTGAGAAAGAACTTAGGAGAAATGAGAACTGATCAGTGTTTGCAGAGAAAAATTGTCCTAAAGTCCTTTAAAATGTGGAGGGGACCTTGAGATCTAATAGCACTTTGCTACTGTAAACCCTTACTCTGTCCTTACAGGCACCTTGTAGCTTACCGCAGTGAATTACCATATTTCCAATAAGCAGAGCTTGAGTTCATGCCATTTGTTATGAATTATCTTAGTTACTTAGACATTGCTTCCGTTTGACTTTTAATTATTGGTTTTAAATACCAAGTTAAATAACTGCTTTGTTGGTTGTTGCTTTTTAAATGATTGTTACTTCAACAGCGTCCCTTCCTAACGTACGGGGTCATAATAAAGTGAAATGCATAGTTTACTATTTATGTAACGCACTGTACTTCTTACCTCAGTGGTTTTTATTTAATCCCCTTCCCTCTGCTGTGAGACTGCTTGCCCGACCCTGCCAACATGTGAGCACCTGCCCCCCTAGCAGGCCCTGTTAGTCAGGTGTGGGGAATAACAATCCCTATGGGCCTCAGCCACACTCCAATGTGGGGCATCACATTCTGTTTTAATCACTGAGACCTCAGTGTGGTTCACTGTTGTCAAACACACACACAAACATTTGCACACATCAGACAGTTGCCAGGCTTTACTTCCAAAGAACGTGAAAGATGAAACAAATGTTGCTTTCATCAGTTTCCTCCTTGGAGCACTCAGCAATTCACTGTTATGTCAAGACATCCCTGCCATCAGCAAAATAAAGTGTACCTGCCTTTCCGATGGTTGCCTAGCAATGTCTCAGCCTCTACATACCAGAGTGCTGGTGAGTCTCCTGCAGTACACAAGGCATTAACTTTGAACAATCTTTTCTTCCCTAAGCAGCTTACAGGCTTTCTGATGATTGCTCTAAGATGTTTAAAGCCACACCACAGCATAGAATTCATCCTGATATGTCGAGCCAGCCTAGCTTAATTATATTTTAATAATGAGATATTAAGTTTTTCGCTTGAAACTATTTCCTTGTTTCACAAGGATACTTCTATGCTAACATTCTTTATGCCATAGTAGTATTTTTAAAATCTGTAGTCCTATTAGCTAGTTCACCTGCAGAGATATAAATAATTATCCAAATTGTGATCATCTGAAATCGCTATGTATGGTTTTGTTTTATATAAGGAGAATAGGAAGTTGAGAAGGAAGACATTCATGTTAAGAAAGCCATTCACAGCAGGTGCGCTGGTGCACACCTGTGGCCCCGGCACTCAGGAAGGCAGGGGCGGGCGGAGCTCTCAGAGACCAGGCCAATCTACCTGGTCTACAAAGTGAGTTCAGGATAGCCAAGGCTACACAGAGAAACCCTGCCGCGGAAAAAAAAAAAAAAGCTATTCACAGGTTTTGTCACCAAAGGGACAGTCTAGTGTCTTTTAACTTCAAATGTTTCTTAAAAGCCACTCAATGGAAGAAAACATCTCGTGTTACATAATACTGTAATGCAATGCAAGTAGGTAAAATTAGTTAGTTACAACAGGGAAAACCTATCTTAAGAGATGAGTGGCTGACGCAGCGGAAGAAGAACCAGCATCCTAGACATGGACGGTGCATGCACACGCCTCTTGTCTCAGCCAGCAGGAGGCCGAGGAAGAGGAGGAGGACTTATTTGAACCCAACCTAGGGCGCTGTCTTACAGATACTATGCTTAATGAAACACAGTATCCAAAAGCAACCTGGGGAGGAAGTGGTTTATTTGGCTCACACTTCCACATCACAGTTCATCCCCTAAGGAATTCCAGGCAGGAACTCAAACAGGGCAGGAACCTGGAGGCAGGAGCTGATGCAGAGGCCATGGAGGGTGCTGCTTACTGGCTTGCTTCTTATGGCTTGCTCAGCCTGCTTTCTTATAGAGCCCAGGACCGCCAGCCCACGATGGGCTGGGCTGGGCCCTCCCACATCCATCACTAATGATGAAATGCCCTATAGATTTGCCTACAGCACAATCTAATGGAAACCTTTTCTCAACTGGCCTGCCCTCACAGATGGCTCCAGCTTGTGTCATGTTAACATAAAATCAGCACAGCGGCAAGGCAAGACTTTATTTCATAGAATGCACCCTGGGCTGGGGCTGCTTGCCTATGGCCAGGTACCTCAGAGGCTGGTGAGGTGGCCAGCAAAGGATGGTCACCATGAGTTCGAGGCCAGCCTGGGCTATAGGGCAAGATACCATCTCAAAAAAGAAGACAGAAACCCAACTCAAACAACCCTCAAAATAAATAAAAATGTCTCAACTTTAGGGCACCATCATGATCCTTCCTATAAATCAAGTCACTGTGGATTTATTTCTTTACCACTTGAACCAAAAAAGGCCAGTTTTCTCAAAGTAATAAAAAATCTAGCATAGGATCTGGTAAAATGAAACCTATAGTAAGGTTTTTTATTCTTGTTTTTTTGTTTTTGTTTGTTTGTTTTTTGTTTTTTAAGAAATAAAATAACGGGCTGGAGAGATGACTCGGTGGTTAAGGGCACTGGCTGCTTTTCCAGAGGTCCTGCGTTCAATTCCCAGCAACCACATGGTGGCTCACAATCATCTGTAACGGGATCTGATGGCCTCTTCTGGGTGTGTGTGAAGAGATTACTCATATCCATTAAAATAAATGATGTATTTTTGAAGAAAAAAAAGAAATAAAATAACTTTATCTTCATAAGCCTAAAAATATTTTAAAAATATAAATAAACTGTGAATGTAGATTTTTTTTTTAATGTCAAGTAAAAGTTGTTTAAGAGGAAACCTATGGCCTGGGGCACATGGTTCAGCAGTTACGACACTGGCTGCTCTTCCAGAGGACCTGAGTGTGACTCTGAGCACTACGTGACAGCTCACAACCATCTGTAACTTCAGTCCTGATCCAACACCCCCTTTTGTCCTCCGTGGACATGCAGCTCCATGTTATATGTACATAGAAATACATGCAGGTAAAACATGTAAAGTAAGTACTTTAACCATAGAAGATACAAGTGTGCGTATCCACTCTGGCTTAGGGAGAGGCCTGCCTATGTCTTGGGAAAGAAAACATTCCAGCACACCTCAGAGGGCTTAACAGTCCTCGAATATAGTTTAGCCAGCATAGGACAGTGGTGAAAAACACCGACGTTCATACTAGGCAGACTGGATTTGAATCTTGGCTTAGTAATCATGCAGTTCTGGGCAAGCCGTCTAGCTGTTCTGTGCTTAGTTTGTGTTTGCTACACACTCTGGTACCTGCAGGTGTACAGGTGTGTGTGCGCTCGCGCGCGCGCGCGCGCGCGCGTACACACACACACACACACACACACACACACAGCAATAATAAATATAAATGTAAAAAAAAATCTATGATTCCTTTTCTTCAGTTTTACCAGGGTAAAAAAAAATATTTATAAAACATTTATTTTCTAAAATCTCAGATGCCACAAATTATTACATAATTTGAAACTAGAAGTCATGGGATTATAATGGAATTGGTTACTTGCAAATCCAGAGTAGAGATAAAATAGGTCACAGATTTGATTGAATGTGACCTTAGATTACTTGGTATTTTCCTTACCAAAGGAATTGTACTGTATTAAACTAAAATGCTAATGTACAGTTTACATGTTGTAAGACTGGGAAAAAGCAATTCTTACCAGAGGTTCGGTTTGGATTAAAGATGTGTTCACCGTGGCAGGACTATCACGACAGGCTTTACTAACAGGCCAACTTAGTTGTGTGTGCATGTGTTCAGATGTACTTCCTGTCACTTTTGACAGGAGTCCTGACTAGGAATTCACCGCTCCACTGTAACAGGCTCCTAACTATGTGTTCTTTGTAGTAGGAGAGCAGTTAGAGTAAATGCAGGTCAGTGTGCATTTACAGTTAGCAAACGAGAGCCAGAAGAGCAGGTGCCATTTGTGCGTGTGCTCCTGCACCAGGCTGCAGCATTTGCCCTGGGAGTATTAGCAAAACATTCAAGGCAGGACTCCTTTATCGTCCTTCATATCTGGAGAGAGAGTACCCACTCCTCTGCAGATTCCTCAGGTTCCCTCTATTTACTCGGATGGCACCCACATCTGCAGGCTCTCACACACCTGTAATCCCGCTAAGGGATCCAATACCCCTTCTGAATTCCATGGGTACACACACACACACACACACACACACACACACGTATCTGCATAG
The DNA here is from genome assembly GCF_964271855.1 of Acomys minous. Classification (NCBI taxonomy): domain Eukaryota; kingdom Metazoa; phylum Chordata; class Mammalia; order Rodentia; family Muridae; genus Acomys; species Acomys minous. The sequence continues at coordinate 119,152,080 of NC_140489.1, forward strand.
ACACACGCACACACACACACACACACGTATCTGCATAGACACACGCGCACACACACACACACACACACACACACACACACACATACATAGAATACAAAGGAGAATGGTAGAACATGACATCTATCATCTTCCTGTAGCCACATGCTACACACATGTGCACACACAAAGAAAAAACACGAGTTTTTCAGACACAAAGGCACACTATAAGTTAGCTTTAAATATGCTCCTACAAATTATTAAATTTTGGTCTAAAAATAACAGACATCCCAGTCACCATGAAGCTTAGAAGAAACAATGTGGGAGAGGAGCAATTTAATACTTAAGCTGTTCTAAAGAGAACAAAGCTGTGGCTTTAAAGAAAAGCAAACACCGTGTTCCCGTCTCCAGCAGTGAGGAGAATCATAGTGTAGGTGGGGCTCTTGTTTAAACCCCAAATCTTCCTCCTCCCAGTCAAATAACGGTGAACACGGTGCGTGCCCCTCCCTCAACCATTCCCCTTTGTGGTGGGCAGTAACAGGAGTGAAATCTACCTTGCACTACATTTGTCACGATTACAGTACCTTTGGCCTGGTACACAGAGACCTGCAAATGCTACTGTGTTCTATTATTATCTGAACTGTCAGACAGAACTGAACATGATACGAAACTCAAGTAACTCAATAAGCTGGCTTAACAAAATACCAAAGAAACAAAAGGGAAAGAGCGCACGTAAGGGCTGCTAGCAGAGAGAGCAAGAGTGCAGTGAGAACGCAGTATGAACACTGAGGCTTCCGTGTGTGTGTGTGTGTGTGTGTGTGCGTGCGCGCGCGCGCGCGCGCGCGCGCGCGTGGAAAGGACTGTCAGCCCAGCCCAGGCACGCGGTAGGAGCCTCCTCCCCTGCTGCCTCCCTTCAACTGCGCAGATCTTCCACAGTCTATCACTATAAAATCACTGAAGGCTCAGACAAGCCGAAACTACATTTTCATTGGCATTAATTTTCAATAGGCCTTGTCTGTCTGAAAACCATAGATATGCTTGAGGTTTCTCAGCTGATCTGGCCACAGGAACATTACTCAAAATCTGAGCTCAGGGTAGAGAAAATGGCATTAAAACACGTTGGTCCTGTGTGTTTGTGCATGTGTGTTTTAACGAAACCAGATATTCCTGTTTCTAAATACAACAAACATAACCCAGAGATGCTTGTTTAAACATGATTTAAACATCTCAAATGTGTATCAGGCTACAAGGAACAAAGACTTGCACTCTCTTTTTAAAAGCACGCTGAATTTACACAGTAGAGTATGGATAGTACTATCGCGTCATGAAGTTTTGCTTTAGCGAATTCTCCATGTTTAGGAAAAGCAGTTATCCCTTGTCTGTCTGTTTTGTTTGTTTGTTTGTTGTTTGTGTTTCGAGACAGGGTCTCTGTGTAGCCTGATTTACTGCTTTTCTGGCACATTCAACATTATGAGCCACAGTGAGGTCTTGTTCTGTATAGTTTGAATTATTGGGAAATCACAACAATAGCACCAAAACAAAACAAAACAAAACAAAACCCAAAACAACAAAACAAAACAAAAACCAACCAAACAAAAATACCCAAAAAGCAAAACAAAACAAAAAACAAAAAAACCTTGCTTTCTGAAAATGAAAAGTAAAAGAAAAAAATGAAGCCTCATTATTTCTATAGTTTATTAGAAAACAACTAAAGAGACAGGTAGGAAACTGAATAAAAGGTTTTGAGAAATGTCAATTTTATTCCCCCATCAGTGCATATCACACTTTAAAAGAATCATAATGAATTAGCTAGCCATTAACTTGTAATACCCTAAAAACCAACAATAATACTAAGCAGCCAGTGTATTCTAGCCGGTTGTGATATTTAAGGCATGTGCCACTGCTTCCTGAACAGAATGAAATATTTTAAATATTTAAACAATTTGTACATGGTAGTGTGTACCTTTAACCCCAGCATTCAAGGAGGCAGAGGCAGGTGGATCACTGTGAGTTCGAGGCCAGCCTGGTCTACAAAGTGAGTCCAGGACAGCCAAGGCTACACAGAGAAACCCTGTCTCAAAAAAACAAAATAAAACAAAAACTTAGCTAACTAGAAACTCTTTTTTATAAAAGCCCATAATTCAGGAGATTGTGGCTCCGTGGGTAAGATGCTTGTCACAGAAGTGGGACAGCATGAGACCTGCACACAGCCGCCCATGCAGCGGTCATCCCAGCAGGTGGGAGACAGAGACAGGAGCTCCCTGGAAGCTAGCAGAGCCAGCAGGCCTGGTGGTTGTGGCTGCAGTGAGGCCTCATCACTGGACTTCCACATACATGTGCTGTAGCACACATGTGCTTGCACACACACACACACAGACGTAATAGTCAATTCTGTCAGGCATGTTGGCCTATGCCTGCAATCCCAGTACATGGGATGTGGTGAAAGGAGACCAGCCCTGGCTACACAGATAATTCCAAGCAAGTCTGGGCTACAAAGTGAGAGCTTGTCTCAAAAACAAACAAAATAAACCTGTTAATTTGATTTAGTTCACTCTTTATTGTAAATAAACACAGAAAGAGAAAAAGTTTGTAGCAAAAAGCCTAAATAATCTAAAAATGGACAAATGAACTGTGAATAATTAATGTCTCCTAAGCAAACCTAAAGGCATGCTTTAATCTACTTTCCACAATTCAGCTTCTACTTCTGCAGTCTTGCAGGAAAGCTCTAAATAGCTAAGATCAAACTTTTATGCACTAAAAAAGGTCAAGTGTATAAAAACTGACATTTTACCAACTCGTTAAAGCTTATTTATTAATACTCTGTATTTAGATTTCATTGTATGACTGGAAAGTCTAGTGGTTTGGCACAATTCGTGTACCCTTTTCAATACCTTTGCCCTCCAGCTTAAGTCACTGACACTCTTCAGGTGAATGAAACTAAGTATGGATGGCTGCAAGGAGATGCCAGCTCCATCACCACGGCAGGGGAGTAGGGCACCCTCCTACTTCCACAGGGATGTCAGGACTACCATAGTCTCCAAACTGTCTGAGACTTCCACAACACAACATCAAAATGGGGAGGGCGGTCACCAGAGTTATGGAACGCGAAAGAAAAACACAAGATAGAGAGAGTATCTAAGTGGACCTAAAGCCAGGCAGTTATGGTCAACAGGAAAATCAGGTCCTATAAGTGAGTTATGTATGAAAAATTTAACTCCAACTATTTTTTACCCAGGAATTTACCCTACAGATTTGGCAAATGTACAGATATATGCTTAAGTATGACAATAGTAACAGTGATGCTACTACCAGTGAAAACTAAAAACAATCTAACTGCCCATTCATTAAAAACTGATATATTATTCTAAGATAGAACAATATTTTATTCTAGTAAGTACTGGCAAAACTAAATGGAATATTCTAGTTATGTAAGTCTTCACTAACATAAAAAGGAAAAAAGCAGATTAGAAACATGTGCTTTCTGGACAGCATACATGGAGGGTAGACTGCAAAATGTTACTGTCACAATATAAATAGTGGTTTCTCCCAGTGGATGAAGAAAGTTAATTTTACCATTCTGTAATAATTATTAATACAGCCTAAATTTAAAAGGCTAATATATTTTTCTCTTTGAGAAAAAAAAACATTCTTTCCATGCTGGAAAAAATGGTATTTACTTTTAATAGCATTGTTCTTTTTGGAGAAATTATCTTAGGAAAAATGCATGGTGCTGTAGATTCAAGTATGTTTATCAAATAGTGTTTATTACAGTAAAATAGTGGCAATAAATTAAGTGATATCAGTTTATTATAAAATAATTTAACGAAGAAGCACAGTCTAAGACAATTATAAATTAGTGAAGGAAGATTTGGAGGACAAAATAGAAAGGCCATGGTATCTGTGTTGTGCGTCAGGCTGATGGCATATGCAGGGTCCCCGTTAGCCTTGGCTGTCAGCCTGCCACAGCCGGGAATCATCTGAGAAGAAAGGCCTCAGCTGAGGGTCGTCCCCCACCTCACCCACCGTGCCCACTGGCCTGCGGGCATGTCAGCGGAGGCTCCTTTGGTTATTAACTGGTGCAGGAGTGCCTATCCTCTGTGTCTGTGGGTGGCACCATCCCATAAGCTAGCTAAGCCTGAATCTGGGAACACACCTTGAGCCCCTCAATGACGGACCATGACCTGGTCAGTGTTTTACCACAGCAACAGGAAATACTAGAGCATGGTGACTCATACCTGTAACTCCCATACCAGGGAAGGAAGAGCGTGAGGATCTGGAACTCAGGCCATCCTCAAATACAGAAGAAATTCAAGACCAGCCTCAGCTGCATGAGATCCTATCTAAGCAACCGTATTTTAAAAACCAAGATAAGGCTGCTGGGTGTGGTGACTCATCTATAATCCACCAAGCATGGAGCAGGGGCAGGAGGACCATAAGTTTCAGGTCAGTGTGGATGACAGGACAAGCTCAAGGTCACCGTGAGCTACACGGTGAGACCTGTCTCAAACAGGAAGGGTTGGGGATGCCTCACCACAGTGTACTGTCCCATTCCTCTCAGTGGCAAAGGCTGCCAGACCCCACAACCTGTTGGGTTCCTAGAACCCAGCTGGTAGAAGGCGAGAACCTATTGTGACGTCCACTTTTGCACTCTAGCATGAGTGCACCTACAGATTTGTGCACACATGAAATAAAATAACAGCTTTTTCTAACATCACTTTGCTATGTGCTTTTTAATATATTTCAAGGTAAGTGTTCAATGTGGCCATCAATCTAGTTAAGAAAATATAATCTAAGGTCAGAAGTATAATAACTTAAAAAAAAAAAGGAAGATGAGGAAGAAGAGGGCAAGGATAAGGAGGAGGAGGAAGAGGAGGAGGAGGAAATAATCTCCATGCAAGAAGGTGCAAACAGGAGGGCCCCAGGGACCCAGTGGCCAGCCAGCCCAGCTAATCAGTGACCTCCAGGCTCAGTGACAGACCCTACCTTAGAAATGAGCTGAAGAGCCATGCAGACAACTGCATGTCAACCTCTGACCTCTACACAATAAAGAATAATTTTTAAAAAGCACACACATCTGTACATATAAGCACACACATGCCTACGCACAACACTCACACACAGTTTAAGAAGAAACATTCATCTATGCATATAGAAAAACTAAAGCTGGATGGTAGATCTAGGCCAACGTGGATGCCTCTGGGACTGGCTCAGGTCCCAGGAAGCAGCCACCTACACTGTGCTGCATCCCCTACTTTACTGAACAATGAAGCACCTTGCATCACAGGCAGGCTCTCTTCATCCGCTTTCCTACTGCTGTGCCAATATACATTTCAATGGTTTAAAGTCTCTGGAACCAACCTGCCATGGTCTTTCCCAATCCAGTGGAATAGGAAATGCTCCAAGCCATGCTCCTATAAAACTAGAGACTGTCGTGATCTGAAGACTGTTCTCCCAGATGGATGTAACTCTGCAAGACACAAGACAGACTCATAAGAGCTAGAAAAATCACACAATCATGAGCCCAACTTGTTGCTACACATTTTTTTTCATCCATTTAATAAAATCAACTCGAACTGACACAGACCTATGAAGATACCAGTGCATGTCCACGGTGAAGTCCTGCATGTGCACTGTGAGAGGCAAACAATACAAGCGAGCACTGCAGCACCAACCGGGTTCTCCCTCCACAACTCCTGAGTTTGCTCCCCACAGGGAACTGCCACCCATGGTGAAGTTATTGCATGCCTCTCCAGAAAGACTATGCAGGTCCAAATCCGCACACAACTTTATCTTAAAGTATGTGCGCATATCTGCATAAATTAAATATGCATATGTATGTACTGTCCCAAATAAGACTTCAGTGCACCACGCCGTCAGCCCACTGCAGCACTGCTGTGTGTGGGACAGCTCTAGCAGCTCATGTATGGACGGGAGTGGTTTGCTCAGCTGGCCCTCTTCATGCTAGATTTCACCCACCACACTGACTCTCTCTGTTTGACAAGGACTTCAAAGGATCCCATGATGGTGGCCGTCGTGGCACACACCCATAAATCCAGCACCAGGGCAGGGTGGTGCCGAAGCACTGACTTCAAAGCCGGCTGCTATCTAAGGAGATCCTGCCTTAAACAGAGAAACAAAGGCAATGCCAGTGATTTTTCCTAGCGTTCCCATATTAGAGTGAAGGGAAGGACAGAACTCTCACAGATCAGGTCTTGACTTCAGCCTCACACTGTGAATACTTAAGTCATGTGGAACACGTGCGTGGTTACACTAAAGGCCCAAAACAGTGTAGCGAGTGGGTTACAGATTAGATAGATTGCTTATACAGGAGTGATGGCGCATGCCTGTAATCCTAGCACTTGGGAGGCAGAGGCAGGTACATCTCTGTGAGTTCGAGGCCAGCCTGGTCTACAAAATGAGTCCAGGACAGCCAAGGCTACACAGAGAAACCCTGTGTCAAAGAACAAAACAACAACAACAACAATCCGACTGCTTAATGTCACTGAAGAAAGTGACATCGCTTCCCTGGCTACCTTTAACTATTCACAGTCCTAAGGAGGGAGTGGGGTCTGATAAGCCTTTAAAATTTTTTTTTCATTTTTACATATACATTTATATTATTACACATATATACAATAAAGTACCCACAGCAAGGTATAACCATTGATATCTTGCCTACTTTCAAGCTGCCACCTATGCTTTTTTAGGCAACCTTATTTAAATGTAGTTTGCCACACATTAAAAGACATGAAAGTAAGAGGGAGATGTGAGAGGGAAAAATAAGAGTTACAGTATAAGGAGAGAAAATTAGGTTGGGAATATAAGGGACACAGAGAAACTAAAATTCCTAAGGTATACACATAAAACAGTCAAAGGAAAAAATAAAATAAAAATTTAAATGATAAGCTATGTGCCTTGAAACTCATGTTATGGTTATATTTTGTCAATTCCAAGTAAAATTTCTCACTAAAAATTTCTCATTAAGCATATCTAAATTTAAAGTTCAAGTAATTTGGCATTACTTTTTCTCTATACTATATGTTTTAATATTACTATTTCAGAAAATTCTTAAGGAAATTGGTTTTTATAGGAAACCTGTCAAAAATAAGTAAACCCATTTATTTATTTATTTTTAGTAAACTCATTTATTTAAAAAAAAAAAAAGAAAGAAAGAAAAAGGACACTCCTCACCCATAAGTAGTCAGCTTCCACTTCTCCTTCCCCAGAGCCTTTTATGTCTGTGGATTTGCCTGCTCTAAATATTTCCTGTGTGTGGGTTCCTACATCATGAATTCCTTACCAACCTTCCCCCCAGAACCCTCTCTTCAAGCTTCACCTACGGTGTAGCACGCATCAACACTTGGCTCACATCGGCGGCCATGAGCCCTTTACAGACACTGCAGATCTTACTTCTCCACGCAATAACTGAGGAGCATCCGGCTTGTTCCTGCCCTTTGGCTAATAGATATAATGCTGGTAGGAGCTTTTGTGTGCAAATCTCTGAATGGACATGTGCTCTCATCTTTCTTGGGGTTATACCTAGAGGGAAATAGCTGGGTCACCTGCTGCTGAACCACTTGGAGGGACTGAGTTTTCCCAAAGCAGCTAAAACACTGGGTTTTCCCATAAGTCACATATAAAGGTTCCAATTTTCCTACATCTTCCTAACTATCTGTGGATTACAGTCCTCCCCCAGGGGAGGTTCGGTGCTGTCCCAGGTCCCGTTTCTACAGGCAGCATGCTTGTCTCCCTCTCTGTGAGAACTTCTAATCATCTCTTTATCCCCGATCATCTAACTTTTCACACACACAAATCTGTCTTTTTGTTTGAATAAGAATTTTTTCAACTTCATCTCTACCTCTATTTTGTTTTCCTACCGTATTTCATTTTCCAAGAGTTTTACTGATACCTGAGTGTCCCTTTTGCCTATCTGTTCGCATTTTACAGATTTGGGGTGTGTTTATCTTCTGATTGCCTGTTGTCTTTGTTGTACTTTGTGTTTCCCTTCTTGTTTCTAGATTTCATTTGAGGTTAGATGACGTAAGCCTAGCTTCCTGCGGCAGAGGATGGGGCATCCTAGGCGAGAGCAGACTGACTGGTGTGTAGAAGTTCACTGAAGCTTTAGCCCCTGAAGAAGCTGACCGAGTCTCAACACTAGGGCAGCTGAAGCAGCTGAGGTTAGGAAGGGTACAGCTTTTTCCTCATTCCTCTTCTTCCACTGTTCAACTATTTGTGTTACTTTTCTAGTATCTTCTGCTCTACAACCCTAATTCATTCAAGTATTTTCTTGATGTGATGACCCACTCTCGTGCTGGCGCAGAATAATCCTTTCGGTCAGGAGAACTGTCAGCCGTCTCTTCTAAGGAAGCGCACACTAGCCCTACGCCTGCGTCTCCTGCGTCTCTTCTCTGTGTCTCCATATTCTCTAATCACCTTATGCTCCCCACTCCTCCCCTGCCCCTCAGTCATTTTGATTAGCTCAAATCTTTCCTTTATGCTAAAATTTGATTTTCTAACTTGCTGTATGCAAGTTAGATATTTCTCATTTTTTTGTTTTTTGAGACAGGTTTCTCTGTCTAACCCTGGCTGTTCTGGAACTAACTGTGTAGACCAGGCTGGCCTTAAACTCAGAGATCTGCCTGCCTCTGCCTCCCAAGTGTGGGGAATAAAGGCGGGCGCCATGTTTTATACATGTGGGTTACGTCCTATTTATGGCACTGATTCTGAAGCCTGGGCTTCCTCATTTTGGCTGATTTTCTCTCAGCTCACACTATGTCTGCCTGTGGGTTGTCTCGTCCCCTCCTCTGCACCCCACCTTTCCTTCACAGTTGCTGTACCTCTGTTTCTCTTGCACACACTTCCCATGGGCAAGCTGGCGAGGCTAGCTGTGAATTCTCTCTGGTGCTGTCTTCCCATCTATCCCGTCTTAACTGGCTGCAGTTTCTCCTGTGGTGGGTCTGCACTCTGAACAGCGGATGCTATTTTCTCCCTGGTGTCATGAGGTGAGGAGAAGAATGAAGAGGAACAGATAGGTGCCATTCCTGTGACTCAAGAGTGACACTCAGCTGAAATGAGTCAGTGGGGGCTCCATGACCAACTTTAAAAAATCCTGGCCAGGGCTTATACATCCTTTTAGAAACCAGGTGAAGCTATTATGTCACCGTCTGTGCCCTTGGCAGCGGCCCAGTAGAAAGCAGCCCTGTAGATTCATAAAAAGCAGGAGACTTGACAATGAGTCAGGGAACGGCTGCTGTGTGGCGAGGAAGTCCATGTAGCAGTACGCACAGCCTCTGTATTAGAATGTTAATTTGACAGTGTCAATTCGCCACCTCTGATCCCTAGAAGTTTAGGTCACAGAAACCCTTGCATAAGTGCATCACATCACTTACAACTGCTCACAGAAACGCTTGCTCAAGTTTGAGGAAACCAAGATGTACATTACCTTACTCACAGCTGTGAAAGCATGACAGCAACATTTAATAGTAAATTAATCACAGAACAGTTTTAGTGATAGGATGATTAGACTAATTGGATCATCGTGACCTATTCTCAATATTCGAGATAGGAAGGAAGCTGCTGTCTTCTCCCTCCTCCACCAAGGACAAGGCCCAGAAGAAACCCTAAGAAGCACAGCCAAGCCCTATCTGTACCCAAAAACAGCTGACATCTGTACTACAGCATAACCATGTTCCTTCATGGTAAAACAACACAGGCTGAGGTTTCATTTCACTTAAAGATATGGTAATCGAGTGTGCTATGCAAAAAGTGCATATGCACAGAAATGTTCATAACATCAGTGGAAAAAAGTAAGTAAGGCAGCAATTAGAGCAACCGCTTTTGTTTCAAAATTGAACATTATATGAAGAAACAAAATTAAAGTACATAAAGTTAATTATTGCCCCATCGATGGTATTATTAGGCAGTTTCTATGTTAATTACTTGAATTTTTAACTCCAACTCTATTTAAAATTATATGATTTTTACTACAAAATCTATATATCTTACTACTTCGAGTAAAAAAAAAATATAACACATACATACATACATACATACATTCTTTTGTAACAAAGAAATGAGAAAAATAGTGAAACAGGCAACTTCCTATTAATTAACTTCTTACAGGACTGTGGCACTGGCCAATTCTCATATCATAGGTTTCCACAATGAACTTGTTTAAAGTGTGTGTATAGAACATTTGCATATAACCCACAGGGCTGAGAACACACCAAATGGTCTGTCATTCCACTATGAATTAACTTTTAAGGGAACTAAAGAAATATTACAGATCACTCTTCATGACAATAAGGCCTAAGTACCATGCATATTATCTGACTTCACGGAAATTCACTATGTCAAACGCCAACTGAAATATGCCACGTTGAGTGCCTTCTGTGTGTCGATGCACCAGCCATTTGAACGCCATTAGCAGTGAGTACGTGAAGTTTAAATAGGCTCTTAGCAAATAGGTGTGAGGATTTGGTCTATGGAAAATGGGGTGGGAAGAGTGCAACTCCTCCTGGTAGCTAAGATCATTTTACACATTTTTCAGTATGACCTTTCCTCACTGAATGCATATTAAAGCCATTGCTTCAGGGGCTGGAGAGATGGCTCAGTTAAGAGCACCACATATTCTTCCAGAGGTCCTGAGTTTAATCCCCAGCAACCACATGGTGGCTCACAATCATCTGTAATGTGATCTGATGTCTTCTTTTGCAGATAAACACTCACTTACAATAATTAAATAAATAAATCGTTTTTTAAAAAACCATTGCCTCTTTACTTTTTTTTTTTTTTTTTACTACATTCAGACTAAGTTACCTATTTTTATATGAGTAAGTCTTTGGCTATTTGCTACCCTTTCACGCTTAATGTCCATGGTGGTTTTCTCATTTAAAAATCTGCATCAACATAAAAATGACAAAAGGAGACCTGTTGCTTCATCTACAGAGGAGGTGGTGCTGAGAGCTTTCACCTTGGCAAGAGCACTGACCAGAGGCTCCTACCCAGGAACATACTTAGCTCAAGTGACCAAGCTCTAACTCAAGACAGTTAAGAAACAGCATAAGTGAACTGACAAACCAGAAAACAAACTTCAATACAAAACACAGGTCTATGATTGGTTATAACTTTCCTTTATAAGAAAGTACATAGGCTGGCAAGATGGCTCAGCAGTTAAGAGCACTGGCTGCTCTTCCAGGGGTCCTGAGTTCAATTCCCAGCACCCATATGGTGGCTTATGACCATCAATAAATGGATCTGATGCCTTTTTCTGCAGATGTATATGTAGATAAAACATTCACATTAAAAAAGAATATATAAATAAATAAATGAAATGAAAAAAGTTTACAAGTGGCACATTTTGGGATAATTACAACAAGGCAACAAACTGAATTAAACTCTTATAAATCAAGCATATCCAATATTATGCATACCAATAAGAAGAAACTAAATTACTTTTTGTCTTGTTTCTTTACAAAAAAAACCCCTTAGGGTTGGTTTCCTTTACTTTTCTGGAATAACTTTAGGGATAACTATTACAATAATGAAATTAAGTCAAAGGTATGAGAAATGACCCTTTATTCTCAGGCTATAATTCTCAATCTTCAAGCTCAAAATTTTTGTGTTTTCAATCTACACACGATTATCATCTGCTCAGCACTGAATTTGCCTGAACATGCACATAAACGCATTAAACCTGGGGGCTGGTGAGGACTTGCAGCTGAGAGCACCTGATGCTCTTCCCAAGGATCCAGGTTTGGCTCCCCGCACCCATGTGCTGCCTCACAGTGTCTGCAGCTCCAGTCCAGGGAGACCCAGCTACCTCTTCTGGCTGCCATGCACCAGGGACGCAGGTGCTACGCAGATATATATATGAAGGCACAATACCCATATACATAAATAACAAAGTAAAACAGTCATTTCACTTAAAAATAGGACAAACTGTTCATACTGATGTGAAGCTGGGTGGATGTCCTGCCAATTCAGAAGAGGCCTGTTTACCCTCCACGTCTTAGGCTCATCTCATTGCTTGATACGGAGACATAAGGACTTGCGTTCCATTGTCACCACCAGGTCCATGTGCACTCCACACTGAATTGAGTGGCAAGGCCTTACTCTTCTCTGTGGGATCCATATACTACACTGGGTCTGTTACTTCGAACCAGACAGAACTATTGAGACAAACCACAGCCGGGGTTGGAAATATGATAAACAGATGCTCCTGATATGTGTCAGTCCACTTGACAAACACTTGCCATTTGATTTTACTTACTGCCTTCCTCACTCTGGCAATAGCCCTGAAGAGCGCGCATTCATTTTAGTTTAATCACATTACACACGAGAACTCATGGAGCTAGGTAGCTTGTCTGAGACGAGCACTGTGTGGCTGTAGCGATGGGCACAGGTACACTCGCTGACCTTGTACCCCTAGCGTCTTCTCATTTCTGAATTCAAGTTCCAGCTCCACTGCCTACTGACTATGGACCTTGAGGACAACACTCATCCTGCCAGATGCCCAGTATCTCTGTAAGGAACATGTGAAATGTCTCTGAGGAAAAGCACAATGTTAATGAACATGCTTTCAGTTATTAAAACGGCTTCTTATTTGATTTTACTTCATTATCATTTCATGCCATGTCCCATACACGAGTAAATGGAATGGTTTGTGTTACACCTGACTTTTAGCGACAGTCCTGAGCAGCTTACTGTTCTTCAACTAACTGCATGTTGGCAATTTCGGAAGGGTAGCTCTTATAGTCTAGTGACAGTTAGGAGGCATCTGAGAAGCCCGGCAGCTCCTATCACAGCCCTACCTTTCAGTAACCAAGAAGTCAATTCAATATCTAACTCATGCTCTCATTCTGAATAGGTTCAGAGTTCACAGCTAGCTAAGAAGTTCAGTGAAAAGTCTCTAGCTTGTCCGCTAGCTTCTCAGATGCCTTCCTCAGAGATACCAATACTTCAGCAACTTCTGCATCCTTCAGAGCCCACACGTCTGCGCCTTCCACCCCTCAGAGATGCACGCGTCTGCGCCTTCCACCCCTCAGAGATGCACGCGTCTGCGCCTTCCACCCCTCAGAGATGCACGTGTCTGCGCCTTCCACCCCTCAGAGATGCACGCGTCTGCGCCTTCCACCCCTCAGAGATGCACGTGTCTGCGCCTTCCATCCCTCAGAGATGCACGTGTCTGCGCCTTCCATCCCTCAGAGATGCACGTGTCTGCGCCTTCCATCCCTCAGAGATGCACGCATCTGGGCCTTCCCCACCTCAGAGATGCACGTGTCTGTGCCTTCCATCCCTCAGAGATGCACAGGTCTGCGCCATCCCCACCTCAGAAATGCACGTGTCTGCGCCTTCCACGCTTCCAGCATAAGTGCTGCATCCTGTACACAGCTTTAACCTTGGGGTGTCTTTTCTGCCTAACTTGAGCAGTGCTAGGGATTTAACTTGGCTGGTAGACTGACTGCTCCCACACGCGAGGCCCAGGTTTAATCCCTAACACTACTACAGAAAGAAATCAAGTATCAATACATGCTATAGCATGTATGAACCTTGAAACATTATGCTAAGTAAAAGAAATCAGTTACAAAAGATCACAAGTTATATGGCATGCCTCTTACACACAACTCTACTGAGGTAACAAGATACATGGTTGCTTAGAAACAGAAATGAGATAGCAATAAGGACGCAAGAATATACTTCTATTAGGGCTGGAGAGATGGCTCAGAGGCTAAAGGCACTGACTGCTCCTCTAGAGGTCCTGAGTTCAATTCCCAGCAACCACATGGTGGCTCACAACCATCTATCATGTGATCTGATGCCCTCTCCTGGCCTGCAGGTATACCTGCAAACAGAGCATTGTATACATAATAATAAATTAATTAATTAATTAATAAAAATATACTTGAATTTGAAATAATAACAATATCCTAAAATTGACTCTGGTGATGGGTATGTATACTGTGACTATACTAAAAGCCATTATAGCATACATTTTCAGTAGGAGACATTTATGGTGTGTGAAACTTGTCTCAATATTGTTTTAAAAAAAAAAGTGTCTCCCATGAAATGGCAAGGTAGCTCAGGAGGTGTGTTGGTTAGTTTTTTGTCAACTTGCTACAAGCTTACATCGTAAAGAAGGAACCTCAATTGAGAAAATGCCTCCACCTGACTGGTCCATTGGCAAGCCCATGGGCATTTTCCTGATTGATGCTTTGGGAGGGGTGCCATCCCTGGGCAAGGGGGCGTATAAGAACACACGCTGAAGAAGCCAGGAGGAGAAAGCCAGGAAGCAGCATTCTGCCATTCCCTCAGTGATAAACTGTGACTGGAACACGTAAGCTAAGCCCTCTCCTCCCCAAGCTGCTTTTGGTCTTGGTGTTTTACCGCAGCAGAAACCTAAGTAAGGCAGCAGCAGGGAAGACGTTTGCTGCCACGCCTTCCAAACTAGTGAAAGGAAAGAACCAACTTCCAAAAGTTGTTCTGTGACCTCCACACATGCCCTATGGCACCCACACATATATGCACACATGTGCACATACATACAAAAAATTAATAAAATACATATAAATATATCTCCCAAGTATATCCATTTACTTAATGTATCATGAGCCATATTCAGCCACATCTGGTGTGAGTTCTTGGTCAGATTTCCAATAACCATCTTTCACTACTTTACAATAACTGCCAAGGAACAAATTTCAAGGCTTTTCCTAGGAAAAATATTATTTAATGTATTATTCATGGGTGTGAGCCATTCAGTGTAAAACTGCTAACTGCTAACATTTTTATTAAGTTCCTAGCTTCTCTTTTTGTGTCATCGTGAAGTCTCCAAGCACATGTCTCTAAGTCCATCCTTTCCCATACAAAATCTCAGTGGTATTTATTACCTAATTTTTGCAAAGTACAAAGTGAGTTTCAGAACACACAGTGTCAGAACTATCTATAAAATCAGATAGCAATATGTCCCCAAATAAATAACTCAGACACAAAATTCAAAGCTGACTAAATTACGAATCTAAATAAACCATTAACATTTCAGCCAGTTTCCATATTTAAAATTTTCAAATTAAATAAATAAAATTCCATTGGAGATACTGCAGTAATAAAGTAGGGAGTGTGGAAATCTGTGGTTCTGCTTTTGTTCCTGGAAACTTTATGTCTAGACAGCAATTCCAGAAAAAAATAAAACACAGCAAGACCAAAGCTATACAAACACACATAAAATATTCTTTCCCAAAGAAAACTGAAATCTATAGAGACGGCTACCCAGAAGCCATCTCCTTGTGTGCTGATTTCCACATCACATAACAATACCAAGCTCACCTCAGTTTCTGTGCTCCTGTCAGACCCTGCAGAAGCCCTCTGCCCCTTTTTTGGTTTCATCAGATCTTGTATTTCTGACCCAAGCCACCACAGATGAGTCCCTCCCCAGCCCCGTTCTTTGATGCTCCCGTTCCTATAGCACTATTTGTGGGGCAGGTTCACTCTAGTCACTTCCTGCCTGCCCATCTCACTCTCAGCCCCTGAACACACAAGCTCCTGGGGGTAATCGTGAGCATTCTGGAATCCACATGGAGCTGGCATGGTGGGGGAACACAGGGTGAATGCTCTAGAAGTTTGGTTGTTGGGTCACGAACAGCCCAAAGCTGTGAGAACTAACCTGCCTGCTTTTCTTAATTAAAAATTAACCATTTTTAGTATGCATCATTTCAAGGGCTTTAAGGAAGCTACACTGAAAATATGTATGGTAGCTAGAGAAACGAAATCTGGCAGAGCTTGCACTCCATATCTTACCATGAAAAAGACCAAAGAAGAGATTGTTAAGTCGCTTTTTTCCACACTATAAAGTACATAGAAGCAAGTATACTTGTAGTGCTTTATCTTGCTAATGTGGAGGGCGGGGCCAGCTTTCTCTCTGTCTGGGGTTCTCTCTAACTGTCTACTGCTGTCCCTGTTCTCCATGAACTGTCACCTGCTGTCCCTGTTCTCCACCAGCTCTGGCTCTTCTGACATCCCTGAGAGGCAGATGATGCCTAGAACCACTCAGGATGAGTACATTCACATGAGTAGAAAACACATCTCTAATTCTTTTCGATTACTAACGTCACTAAAATATAAGTTTTAAACTTACCCATTTCTACTGAAAACCCTCAGCCATGCTTTGAGGTTTGGTCCTAACAGACATAAACAAGGAACTGTAGTAAACGTAGACAAAATAACTGCAAATAAAAATGTTTCCAGCACCAACCTAGGATAAAACAGAAGTGTTAACTTTCAAAAGTATTAAAGGCACATGTGTACACAAGCGCATACAGCCCTCTAAATAAGGACTAACTTACTCCTTTAAACCCAGCACTCTGCAGGCAGAGGCAGCTGGATCTCTGCGAGTTCGAGGCCAGGGCAGTCAAGGCTACACAGAGAAACCCTGTCTCAAAAACAAAGTCTGAAGATCCATACTGAGGACTTCTTGAAAAAAAAAGAAAAGAAAAGAAAAAGAAAAAAATATCAATTTTAGATAATTAGCTTTCTTCCTTATCAGTCTCCAGAGATCTTAATTGTGAACTGCCTTTTTTTAAAAGCCACATAAAGAGACTAAAGATCAGCAAGTTTCACCTCATCACCTCAAGAGTTTATGACTGAGGTCTCACAATTTGCATTTTGATAAAATCTTGAACTATGAAACACACTGTCCATTTGTTGATTCTCTTGGATTAGACAGAAACCATTTTCCATGACAAAAGACTTCCCTGCCTTGCCTAAAATTGAATAATCTGTTAATTTAATGTGTATATACACATACATATGTATATATCTGCATCTGTAGCTATATGTATATGTATATATATAATCACTCATTTCAAAATGATCGTTAATCACACTAAACTGAAATGTCTCATATAAGAAACATTTGTGAATTTAATTCCCACTAATTTGAAATTGGTCCAGTTTTGGTTGTTTGGTTTGTTTTTGTTTTTTTTCTTTTTTCTTTTTTTGTTTTGTTTTAGTTTTTCTAGACAGATTTCTCTGTGTAGCCTTGGCTGTCTGAGGTCCAGTTTTAAAAACAGTTAAATTTTAATACAAACATTGGTATTTAATAAAGGAGTTGTGACCCTTAGGAAAATAAGCTCAGCTACTCTAGAATCACATTTATGAATCACTGAGATGCTATTTCTAACCAATTTACACATATCACAATAGCTGGTCGCCTGCAGAAGTCAGGGCGTTTCCAGCCCACAGCCCTCAGCCACGGAGAGCTATGGATGCATCCCAAATCATAAGCTTACAGCACTGTCAGATTTTCCCCCTTTGGCAATGTAATCACAGGGTTGCTAAGTACAAATCTGTAGCTGAGCACATTGTGTTGTAATGTCGAAAGGCTGGGCACCCAGAGGCTTTTAACAGCTAGTTTTTAACTGTAGCATATAGTCATGGTGTTGCCCTGCCCTGCTCACGATGTACAGCTGGCTGCCAGAAAGCTAAATTACAGAACCATGGGAGGAGTTAAGCTGTGCTGCTGTTTTAAAATAACAGTTCTAGAAACAGAACAACAGCAACTGTTTCCTACCTTGACCCACTAATGAAACCCCACTCTGGTTCCACTCTAGCTGCTGAAAGTTAGCAATCACTTAGATGTTAACATAGGAAAACATAATTTTACAGTAAATATTCAAAACTCACTCTATTAGTGGTGCTCCATATAGAACAAAAATGATATGAAGGGAAAAACAAGACATAAGAAAGTAGACACAGCATTTCAAAATTCTTGTTACCTAGAAGAGAAATGAATAATCTGAAGATTCAAGAAAATACCTAAAAATCCATACATTCTGCCACTTATACACAAATATAACCTGTTCCCATAGTGTCTGAAACAGCATTGAGGCCACATGATGGCCTCAAATCAGACCACATGTGCTATCACATCCACAGCCCTCCACACTGGCTGTAAAGAACTTAAAAGGCAGGGCCATCAAGGTGGCTCAGCAGGGTAAGGCTGGCCTCCACACCCGACGACCTGAGTTCAATCACGGGGACACACATGGCAAAGTAAAGAACTACCCTCTGACCTCAGTAGGAAAGCTGTGCTGTACGTACACACACTAAACAAATAATTTTTTAGATTTAAAAGACAAATATCACAGCTGGGCTACATATTACCACTTTAAACTGTAAGTCAGTCATAGGGGAGGGGAATAAGGGGAAAATGGGAGGGAGGGAAGAATGGGAGGATACAAGGGATGGGATAACCATTGAGATGTAACAAGAATAAATTAATAAAGGAGAAAAAAAAAGTAAAAAAAAAAAAAACAAAACTGTAAGTCAGTCAAGGTGTTTAAACTGTTGTAACAGGGAGTTAAACATGGTTTTGAGTATTTAGTGAGGATTTAAACTTAGCATAATTGTCAAATATCATAGCACTATTCCAGAAAAAAACAATTGGTTCTAATATCTGAAATTTTTTAATAGTTTAGTCAAGGGAGGCTACATGTGAAATAACAGTTGCTATGACTTAATTTGCAGTTAATTCTGGAAAAATCACTCCTTATCTAAGGAGTGCAAAAATATGGGCTGGGCCTCCACCCCTCGCTGAGGAAGCTACTGGCAGTTGAGAACTGTCAATAGAAAAAGAAAGTGAGTTTTCTTTAGGACTGTGGTCCCTGGGAGGTTGGCCATGCTCCAGTGATATAGGACTCTGGAAGTTACAACAACAACAATGATGACAAAAAGGGTATAGGTTGGGCAGGGGTAGGAGTAGGGAATGAATGTGTTCAAAGCACATTGTGTACATGGATGAAACTGTCAAGGAATAAACACACACACACACACACACACAGATAGATAGATAGATAGATAGATAGATATATCTTAAAACACACATGGGTAGGGGATGGCACAGTCAGTGAGCAACAGGCCGTAAGTCAGTTCCTAGACCCATGGAGCACGCTTGAGTCCCAGCCCTGGGAACAGACAGAGGGTCTCTGGGGCTTGTCTAGCCTAGCTGGTGAGCTTCAAGGCCAGCGAAAGCCCCTGCCCAGGGCATGTGAACAGTGTTCCTAAAGGTACCGCTTCAAGCTGTCCTCCAGCCTCCACATGCTTTTGCACATGGTGTAACACCCCAACACACACACACACACACACACACACACACACACACACACACAGAGACAGAAAGATAAATGAAAATAAACTGCAGGGTCTTGTAAGTTATCGTCAGTGATGATAAAGAACAGTGCCGCTACAGATTCATGATATCTATATTTTGATGCATTGAAGGAGCCACAATTCCACAATTAATACACAACAAGGACCTAGCAACACTGAGGGCAAGTAAGAGACTGCTGCTGTGGGGAGGGGGGAGGGGTGGGAGAGGGAGGGGAGGGAGGGGAGGGAGGGGAGGGAGGGGGACGGCTAGTTCCCTTTGTATACTGAAAATAACTCAGTCAGGATAGACCAACACTTCACACTTCCACTACTACCTCCATCTAGAAACTTGGCCGTGAAGAAATAACCCTTACCTTGTGTGACAATGAACTTCTTTTAGAGGATACATTCGGTTTCACTACTAAATATAACAGGAGGTTTACAGCAGTCACAAAAGCTGAGCACGTGCACAGCCAGGTCAAGTGAGCTTCCAATATTGAGAAGTTATCCAGGAAGAACGATGGAATAAAAATGCTTAGGAAAATTGCAAATATGCACAAAAGATTGGTATACAGAAGTCTCTTGATGTCAGTATCTTTCATGGTGTTTTCTTGGGTAGCTTTCTAGTAGAAACCAATTTGGGAAAAGAAAAACATGTAATAATGATTTTTTCCATGTAATTTTCTATGGGCAATATATTTGTTTCAAAACACAGACGATGCGTATGTAGACTTTCTATTCTGTTACTTCAGATTTCTCTAATACGATGCAAATATCTTTCAAAGCCCTAAAAAGAAAAATTCAGCAAAAAAATTAAATATTCGTGACTGGATTCTGCAAAGGGGACATGCATCAGAGACAATTAGGCAACTTTTGGGGGGGCATAATCAGTAAGATGCAATCACTGTAGTTTCCAAATGTAAATCAAGTATATACTTGGATAGGCGGTGAGAAAGATAGATGGTCATTATGCTAAACTAAGGGCTCCCAAAGCCCCCTGGGAAACAAAGGAACACTGTCACAGATGCTAGATTCTAGTTCAAAGCAGAACAGCAGGATCCGGAGGCGAAACAAAGGTTTATGGTCTCTAAATGACACATATTTGACCTAACAGACAGTTTATATGTTATATGACTAAAATTAAGAAGAACTTAAAAGTAATACGTGTTACAATGTAGTAAAAATCCCGCCCAAACATCCACACAGCAAGGAAGAGGCAGGCATAAAAGATAAAAGTGCAAGTCTGGGCATTATTCTATCAGTCCTCCGTGAATTCAGGCAATCGTTTTGAAAGGCAAATACGATAGTGATTAAGCAAACTGGATGAACAACTTAGCAGATACGGCCAAGGTTACACACGCCAAAGCCCTTTCAAACACCCGCGTGTTCAACAGGAAGATCTCCCTCAGGGTCGGGAGAAGAGCATACAGCAAGAACAGACTTGGGGAAAGTTTCTCCGATTCTTCCCTCCGTTTCCGGGATCGGGCAGGTAATGGGGATGAGGAATGCATCCTCTGAGAGCTCGTCTGGGCCGCCCGCAAATCCCGATCGCACAGCGAGCGGTACCCAATGGCAAAGGCTTGTGGAATGGAATGGGGGAGCCCATCCTCAGACACTGGTGGCCCCGAGTTGTCCCCTCTGCACTCCAGACCTGCGAAGCCGCCTTCCGGAGCCGCGATCGGACGCGAGCCCGGTCGGAAGGCATGGCTGCTTCTAAGCCCTCCTAAAGCAGCCTCTGCCCAGGTGCGGACCTCAGCCCGACCCCACCCAGGGTGGCTCGGGACTGCGCCGACATCGGACGGCGCGCGTGGACAACTGAGGGGCGTCCACCCCGGTGACCTGAGAGACAGTGACAGAGGGTCGGTCCCGCGGACGGAAGCCGGGATCTGGGGGGACGGGGGTCCGTCCCGCTGGGCATCCTCTGGCCCGCCGGAAGCGTGGCGCCCTGGAACCCAACTCCGCAGTGGGCAGAGCCGCCCGCACCTGCCCCGGGCGAGCGTGCGGGGTATCCCGCCGGCTTACCTAACTCTCCCGCCCGCCGAAGGGAAGGGGACACCACCGCCTCCCACCCTCAGGTGCGACAGGCTGCCATGGCCCTCGCGCAGGCGCAGACCTACACAGCACACGGCCAATCATTGAAGAGGAGAGGCGGGCCAATAAAGGAAGCCCCGCCCATTAGCTCGCACTGCCCCCCCCCCCCCCCCCCCCGGCTTCCAGGTGGGAAGCGGGAGCTGGAGCGGGAGGGCTGGCTGTGAGAACGGAAGCGAGCTGACGTAGCCGGAAGCGGAAGCTTCCTCAGGCTGTGTTGTTGGTTTTTGGCGGCTGGTCCTGCGTCGCCGATTGAGGGGACAGTCAGTGGAAGGATGGTGTGCGAAAAATGTAAGTTAAGGGGCTGCTTCGGTGGGAGGTGGAGGCTGGAGGAACCTGACGTCATTCTCTTGGAATCTCGGGCTTTACTTTTTCTCCTACAAGTCTGTGGTGTAACCTTTGTTTTCCGGTCATTCTTGTCCGCCCCTGGATCCATATAGCCCTACGCTTTCTGTTGAGAAAGGGTCTCGGTTCTGCACCTCTGTGTTTGTTTCTGTCGCCCGCCTCCTGCCCTTCCTGGATCTCTTCAATTCAGATTTCTTGACTGGATCCCAGAGGCTTAATATGGATCTTTAAAAAAAAATCTTTCTGGTAGCATCGAGATTTGCCAGGTGTTAACAAGTAGAAATTCCAGGCTCTGGATTACATTTTAAGATTATAAACAATGAATCATTTCTAGTACTATTAGTATGTTCCCTGTAGTATTTGAGTTTTTATTTTTCTTGCTCTATACTCAAAAAAACCACGCAACATTTAGTACAGATTTTACTTTAAAAATCAATTCAGTGGTTATCTGAAATTAAGTTTAACTGGATATTTTGTATCTTCTTGTCCATTTTTTTTTCATTAATACATCATTGAATCAGGAGGAGAGGCTCATTAGCATACAAAAAAATTTGTGTGGTCACACTGGCTTTAACTCTTTTAGGACCACTCTGTACTTCTAATGAAGCCTTTGAAATTTTTGGAAAATATTTGTTTTTGTTTTCTAACTGCAAAAAGTGTTGATTTTGTTTAAAAACACATCTCTTTTCCTCGAGCTATTCTTTCCTCGACAATCTTTTCTTTGAGAGAGTCCAACTCTTTGTATCCCAATTGCTGTCTAATGTACATGATCCATTTTGTATATATCCCCTCGTACACAGAACTCAGGAAACAGACACCCCCAGGAAGCCAAATTACAGGCGTGTGCCATCAGGCCCAGCCTCCATCCTCAAGCAGTTTTTATTCTTTCTGAAAGTGGGGGAGATGTGTAAACCTAGATTCGTGATTTTATTTTCGACAGTGCCTTGTGTAGTGGTTTGTTTTTGCTTTTGTTTTTTTATATAGTGTTTTGCACATACTAGGTAATTAGAAAATGTTAAAGGGATGAATACGTTTGTCAGAACTGTTTAAAGTATAAACAATGAAAGCGTATTATTACGACATCTTATTGTCCTATATATTTTGTTTAGAACCAGTTATCCGTTGCCCACAGTTACTATGCTAAGTCTTCATTCACTGGTTTCTACCCTAGCATTAGTGAGATGGACTTTTGTAATCTCACTTTCGAAATCATTATGCCCCTCACGCATGATATATAGTTATTATTTTAAAGTCAGCAAAGAAATGGGTTTCATTGCTTTATTTCCACCCAGTGCACACAGCAGATGATAATTCTACTTCTCCTTTGCCATCTTACGTACCAGGTGAAAAGAAACTTGGCACAGTTATCACTCCAGATACATGGAAGGACGGGGCACGGAACACCACAGGTACCGTGTGCTCTCAGGAACCGGGAACTGGGTCGCATGCTTGTGGGTGCTGCTCTGCTCCTTTACTGTTTGCGAAGTGCATGGTAAATGTGTTTACTTCATGTATTAACCGCTGAAGAGTGCTGAGTCCCCTGTGATCTCGTACCTCTTTTTCATCATCTGAATCACATGTGTAGAGTCCTCGCATAGTCAGGACGTGGTAAATCATTCTGTTATTTCGCTGTGTTTCTGTTCGAGTCAGCTGAATAAGGTCTGTATTTAAATTAACTTCCAACATCTAAGTTTTATGTTCTTGAGCAAACGTAAACTGTTTTCACATTTTTTATTAAACACACACAGCAAGGCCAGGTGTGGTGATGCACGCCTTTAATCCCAGCACTTGGGAGGCAGAGGCAGCCTGATCTACAAATTGTGTTCCAGGATAGCTAGAGGCGTCACAGAGAAACCCTGTCTCCAAAAAACAAAAAACAAAACCAAAAAACCCTCACATGAAATAAAGTTTATCTCCAAAGGTCGAGGAAACCCAACTTTTTCTTTATTCAGTCTATGATACCAAAGTAGAGAGATGTTACAGATACAAAGAAAATGTATGCCATTGCCAAAGCACACTATTGAGACTGAATAATAAAGCAATTATATTTTATGCAAGTGTTTTAAGAACTGAACTATTATATAAGTATTTTTAAAAATTAGATAAAGGGTAATTTATTGGTAGGAAGTCAGAGAGTAAACTTTTAAACTCATTCCTGGGTATTGCTCATTATATGTTAAATGCATAGAAGTAAATTCACTGACAAGTATGCACTTTTTTTTTTTTTAATATATAGAAAGTGGTGGAAGGAAGCTGAACGAAAATAAAGCTTTGACTTCAAAAAAAGCAAGGTAGGTGAGCGCATCCCTAGGACGGTCATAAAGCCCCCTTCTCAGGTAGCACCTTCCTAGAGTGAACTTTTGCCTGTTCCATTGTGGTCGAGTTAGTTGTGTTGGCGTATCAAGGCAGGCTGTTTGCTATAATCTGTTCCTCCGCCCTGTACCAGCAGATGAGGATACTAGTGTTACTTTCTACTATTTTACTAGAAGACATGGAATTTGCCTACAAACCAAAGGCACTAAGGAAATACGGAAAAGTCATAAGCTTTGGAGTTGGACCTGAATTTGAATCTAGACTCTGTGTCTTTGTGGTCACGTGACCTTACCCTTTCTAAACAGTACCTTTTTTTTTTTAATCTGAGAATGAGGACAAAATGTCTTTCATCTCAAAAACAGTATTTTGACTCAGTTCATTATATCCAATTTAAATTTTTTCCTGAACCCTCCCCACTGCTGTCCCGTTTCCTTGCTTCCTTTTACCACAGTGAAGGGTTTTATCAGCCAGAATGACCATCTGGAAAGGTCGTGTGATTCCTTTCCAAAGCTTTCCATTGGTTTTCCTTTTCCTGTAGAGTAGAATTTAAGCTCTCTCTACCGCGTCTGTACAAGGCCCTCCATGAGGCGACATCTTCTCTGCTGACTTGGCGTTGTACCACACTCCTCATCTGGCATGTGGCTTTCTCAATAGACTGGCCAATCCCACTGCCCCTAAAGCAGCTCCTGCTCGGGCTCCCAGGATCCTCTTGAGTCCTTGTCCCTTGAAAGTTGGCTGAGATGTGGCCCCCTCAGAGGGGTCCTTAACCAGTGTTTGTCTCCTCACCACAACAGCCTACAGCTGGGATTTTCCTCTGTAACACTTACTAGTTATCTGGAAAACGTGTGGGTTTTTTGGGGGGTAGGGGTGTCTTTATCTTTTCTCTCTGTCCATCATATGAGGTTGGTGAGGGCAAGGACTTTGTAGTGTTCACCTTTGGTATTTAGAACAGTACTTGGGTTTCCTCAATTGTGTGGTATCACCCCAAGGATTAAAAGAAGTAATAATAAAGCTTTTGCTTTATAAGGTGGCTAGCACATATTTAAAAAATTGATAAAAACAGCATAATAGACTTAAAGGTCAATATAGCATCATACTATTTGTTGTTGATTGGCTTGCTGTTTTCTAAGACCATTCAGTTTGTACGAGTTATACGAATTGTGCAACTTCATATACTTTTAATTCCTCTATGCTCATAAATTTTTCTGATTTCTGAGGTCTAGCTATTCTTTTTGAGTACTCTAGCTTATTTTAGTAAGTATACTACTATATTACATTGACTTTTCAATGCCATTATTTATAAGAAGCAAGAAACTCTGGGAGGCTGGAGAGATGGCTCAGTTGTTAAGCTCACATTGCCTTTCCAGAGGACCTGAGTTCAGATGGGCATCAGAAAGCTCACAAACTGCCTGTAACTCCAATTTCAAGGGATCCAGCGCAGTCTTCTGGCCTCTGCAGCACAACATCACCCCTGCCATACAAACACACACATAATTTTAAAAAATAATAGAATCTTTAGAAAGAAAAGGAAAGGCCTGCCAATTAATTGTAAGAGTTCAGAGATGAACAATAAAGTATGGTTTGAGAAAAGGACTCCAAACATCCAAATCTCAATGAACTGTGCTAACTATATGGGAGTAAAGGGATTCTTTAGAGTTTAGAAAGGTTAGCCTTTAAAAGGGACCTGTAAACCTGGCCGTGGTGGTGCATGCTGGTAATGCCAGTGTGTGGGAAGCTGAGGAAGAAGGTAGTAAGTGCTCTGACAGTCTGTGTTGTGTCTGTCTTGAAGAGGAAAAAAAAAAGCAAGCAGAAGGTAGGCTTTGTTTATTATAGAAAATAATGAGGCTGGAGAGATGGATCCGTGATTAAGAGCACTGGCTGCTCTTTCAGAGGACCTGGGTTCAGTTTCCAGCACCTGTGTGGTGGCTTACAGCTGTCTATAACTCCAGTCCCTGGAGATCCAGTCCCCTTTTCTGCCTCCCACAAGCACAACACACATGGCACACAGACATATTTGCAGGCAAGACACCTGTACACCTAAAATAGAAAGAAAGGTTAAAGAAGAAAAAGTAAAAAGAAAAGACTCTGCTGTGCTGTATACCAGACAGGGTACCAGGACTGTGTGGTGCTCTACAGAGAAAATATAAATTAGCTAGAGCATTATTGCCAGTTCTAAAAGAACTATTCTAAAGTTATTTGCCTAGTGTTCCCTATAGGATTCTAAGTATATATAGTAGAAAACCCATTATCCAAAGAGATTAGGCCAGTCAGTTGAAAATGCTTATCAGCATGAGTAGTCACCAGGAGACATCCATGTATATCTTATTTTATTTTAAAGCCTGAACTGTGGATGTATCCGTGTATTGTTGGGTATTGAGATAAAGCCTTTACAGTCTGAGTCTACTGACGAGAATTTTATATCAGTTTCCTCACATAATCCACCACCAAACACATTTTCTGTGCTCATGGCTGTGCCTGGGATCCCAGTGCAATCAGGAATTCAAGGTCAGCCAGCCTGGGAGATGGATGGATAGATGGATAGATAGATAGACAGACAGACAGATAGATAGATATGTAGATAGATAGATAGATAGACAGACAGATAGATAGATAGATAGATAGATATGTAGATAGATAGACAGATGGATAGATAGATAGACAGATAGATAGATATGTAGATAGATAGATAGATAGATATGTAGATAGATAAATAGATAGATATGTAGATAGATAGACAGATGGATAGATAGACAGATAGATAGATAGATAGATAGATAGATAGATAGATAGATATGTAGATAGATAGACAGATGGATAGATAGATAGATAGATATGTAGATAGATAGATAGATATGTAGATAGATAGACAGATGGATAGATAGACAGACAGATAGATAGATAGATAGATAGATAGATAGATAGATATGTAGATAGATAGATAGATAGATATAGATAGATAGTAGATAGATAGATAGATAGATAGATATGTAGATAGATAGATAGATAGATATGTAGATAGATAGATAGATAGATAGATAGATAGATAGATAGATAGGCAGGCAGGCTCAAAACCACCTGTATCCCTATCTCTAAAGGACCTGAACTCTCTGACCTCCATAGCTACCTGCACACACATGTGACAAACATGCACACATATAAAAACAAACACACACACACACACACACACACACACACACACACACACACACACACGGAGTCCTATTTTCAGTGGCTTGCTTGTATCTCATTCAGTAGCAGTTACAACGGTTCATGTTTAGTCATCCTAAAGCAATGGCTTACATTGGTTTTTGTGCTTGCACTCATATTTCATCAATTTTCATATTTATCACACAAATAGAATGACACATACAAGTGATAGGAACAGGTCTGAAAATAAATAAAACTGATTCTTCATAACTATATAGCGTATGTGGAAGGGCAGGGAACACAGGCATTCTACGCAGTCGTGGGCCAGGGGACAGCTGCCTGTCAGGCGAGGAATCTGATGGAAAATGATGCAGTCATTAATCATGGGTGCTGCCTACCAGGGCCCAAGAGTTTCTACTTTAGTATGAGTATCTGTCGTCCTTCCTTTCTTCTTTCTTTCTTTCTCTTTCTAGGTTTGATCCATATGGAAAAAATAAATTCTCCACTTGCAGAATTTGTAAAAGTTCTGTACACCAGCCAGGGTCTCATTACTGTCAAGGCTGTGCATACAAAAAAGGTAAGTTTCTTTAACTTATATTTTCTATTTACATCAAATCTTCTTCATTTATTATTGGTTGAAATAACAGGAGTAGCTTTTCATAAACTGTTAGTCAAATACCCTTCTTTTAAATTTACTAAAATAGAATTTAAAATAAGTTTGTAGGCAAAAAGGTATTCTTTTTCACTTTTACGATTAAGTTCTTTTTTTGTTTGTTTGTTTTCGTTTTTTTGAGACAGTTTCTCTGTGTATCCTTGGCTTTGAGGTTCTTAAAGATACTATTTAGTCTTATATTTATGTGTGTGTGTGACTGTGTCTGTGTGTGTGTGTGTGTACAGCACACCTAGGCAAATGTGCCCAGAGGCCAAAAGAGAGCATGCTGTGTCTTCCTCAGTCATTCTCTGCCTACTCCTTTTTGGGGCAGGGTCCCCCCTGAATCTGAGGCTCTTGTTTCTCATTGGGCCAGAAGCCAGCAAACCCAAGGGATCCTCTTGTCTCCACTTGCATCTGGAGTTACGGGCATTTGTGAACGTAGGTGAATGCTGAACTCTAAACGCCAGGGTACGAGGCTGCAGAGCAAGTGCTCTGAGGCACTGAGCCAGCTCTCCGTTTCCACTAAGTGCAGGTTGAAGCTTTAGATTAACATACATAACCGAGCACTTGATTCTACTTGGTTGCTCTCATGTTTTCTTTTGTTTCAGGCATCTGTGCGATGTGCGGCAAAAAGGTTTTGGATACCAAAAACTACAAGCAGACTTCTGTCTAGATGTGCTGATGGAGTTTCCGGCTTTCTGTGGTTGTACTTTCTGCTGTGACTTTTCGAGGCATAACATGGACGTTCCATTGTACAAAATAACCTGTTTCAAGATGAATGATTGAGTCTAAAACAGGGAAGTTGATCAGTATTCATTTGTTTGCTCTCACCACATTCTCAACACCAGTAATCTACCCAGTCTTCTGCCTTAAGTGGTTATTTTCCTTGTGAGCGTTTTACTGAATCAAGTAAGTGGCAACCTTAGTGGACACGGTATGCCTGAGTTCTGTATGCACTTTCTCTTTAACTCGTACCATGCGTTTTATTTATAGATACTGCAAGTGTGAATTACTGATCCTTTGCTCTAAACTTGACATCCTGGCTTCGAGCTCCTTCCTTATTCACACATGTCACAGTTCTTAGCGTCAGCAGCCCCTTAACTAAACGCAGTGTCGTCATGAGCTGTAAAGCTGGAGGCCATCATTGCTGAGCGCTTCCTTAGTGACCCGTCCTGCCACAGGTCTAAGACAAGTTGCATTTGTTACTTTAAATTTGTTGTTAAAGCTAAAGTGACAGTTGCTGTCTCCCTGAACAAGGGCCCATGGAGTGCCCACGCGTCCAGATGAGAGCACTGTGTTTCAGAGAGATGCATTCTGCCGGCATTGTCCTATATTCAGATTGTCCTGGGAGAGCAGTGCCTGTCCATATGCAGTGAGAATGCATTTCTTCTGTCTGTTCTTGGAGGCAGGAAACAAACTTTTCTTAATCTCTCCACCTCCCCTTCTCCCTCCCAAGAAATAAATAAAGCAAACGTCCTGGCTCTCTGTGGTCCAATGCTGTTGCTGTAGACTGTAGGAGACTATATTGAGGAGTCAAAGGAAGGGTTTTTTCTCTTGCCTTCTTAGGGTTGGGCCTTCTGCCTTTAAAACCCTCAGCTACAAGAAGTGTAGTCTCTGTTTCCGTCTGTAGGATCTTAAATGCACTTCACTGTGTAATGTGGGAGCTACTATAAACAATAAAAAAAGGACAGTGATTATTGTGTTTATCAGAAAGAAATACAAGGGTAATGCAGAATTCAAATAGTAACTCTCATCTGGGCACCATGCGCTTCCTTTAATCCCACCCAGCATTTGGGAGGCAGAGGCAAGTGTATCTCTGTGAGTTCGAAGCCAGCCTGTTCCACAGAGTGAGTTCCAGGACAGCCAGAGATACAAATAGTATCTCTCAGGACAAAAAATACCTTCCTGTGTTTAACTTGGATTTTTTTTTTTTTTTTTTTTTTTTTTTTTTTTTTTTTTTTGAGGCAGGGTTGGTTTTGGTCTTTTTAGAGACAGGGTCTCTACATAGTCTTGGCTGTTCTGGAGACCAAGCGGGTCTCTTGGAGCATTGAGATTTTTAAGCCAAAATCTTAACACAGAGAAGTCATATTAGGACCAGCTGGGCACAGATCTGTTGGTGTGCCTCTGTACCCGTACAGCAGGTCCTCACCCTCTAGCACTGTGGGAGGCTTTGATCTCGGGAAGTCGGAAGCTGGACTAAGTAGTGGTGAGTAAATGGAAGACAAGTTGGAAGGTCCCAGTGTGAGACTGGCAGGGCTGGCTGAGCAGAGTGGAAAGGCTGGCCTCGTGGTGGACCTTTCTCAGCGTGGCAATAGGAGGCCTTTCCACCAGATGGCAACCACGCTCTTCTTGGCTTGCAACCACTGTGCTAAAATGTCTCTAGTTAAAGCAACCCAAAGGTCAAATATGTAGACTTAAATCCCCAATAATATTGTGAATAAGCCAGATACGTTTATCATAAAACATTAAAAATGTAGAAAATAAGGGCGGTTGATAAGACACTTGCTTGGGTGCATGAAGCCCTGGGTTTGATTCCCACACTATATACACTAAGTGTACTGATCTAACACTGGGGAAGTGAGGCCAGGTTAGAGGCTAAAGGTTACCCGTGACTATATAACAAGTTTAAGGCCATGAGATATATATAACTAGGAATTAAATTACATAATTTAATATAATTAATAGCATTCAGTGTTCCTCTGCTCCATGAGACTATCTTTTGAAAAACGTTGGGAAGGGGTTAGTGGTTAAGAGTGCATACTGCTCTTTCCCAGTGCCTGGTTTTGGTTTCCAGCATCTACATGGTGGCTCACAAGCCTTGCTTCTCGTCTCCTTACCTCCTGCACACACACGCAGGCACACACACACACACACACACACACACACACACAAACACAATCTTCAATTCTGGAAAATATATTTAAATGTTATTAAACAGGCAATCTTAAGAACAAAGATGGAAAATATTAGAAAACGAATCCAGCAACACAAGACAATAATGTTTTGTGATCAATGTAGTATTCTGTTTGTTTGTTTGTTTGTTTGTTTTTTACCAATGTAGGAATTTAAGGTTGGCTGACATTTTTAAAACCTAGTAAAGGTACCCACCCACATTAGAAAATTAAAAGCTGCATGACAATCTCAGAAAGTATATAAAAAAAATTGTTTGATTAAAGTTGAATGCTTGGGGTTGGAGGGATTGCCCAGTGGTTTATAACAGTTGCTTCACAATTTATATTAATATATATATATATATACACACACACACACATACATATATAAATGTATCAGATTCCAGCCCTCATGAAATATTAGGTTTCCCCCTGCAAACGCCTATAACCATGGGACTGAGAAGAGCAAAGACAGGAAGTTTGTGCAGCTTGCATTCTTCCAACCTAGCAGAGACTCAAGCCCCAGGTTCATGGAGTGACCCTGCCACATAGGAACAAGGAAAACTGATGAAGGAGGGCACCTGATGCCCTCTCTGGCCTCTGTGTGAGCAAACAGATGAGTACACCCACACACATATGCACACAAATAGATACAAATAATGGAATATTTAAAAACATCGGTTATAATGGAAATTGTTATAAAATTAAAATAGAAAGAAATTCCTTAGCTACTAAGGTAGCAAGAGGCCCACAACAAATGTCAAGTGCATTTTGGAAGGGATGTGCAAGGCTCTGATCTCTTGAGGAGTCTGTTAGAAAGGATGTAAAGAGGCTCTCACTGTAAGGACAGGCTTACCCAGTGTGAAGGTGTGGTCCTTCCAGGACTACATCTACAGCCTAGCTGTCAGTGAGGGCGCCTCCGCGCTATACACTTCGTGTTTGCATAGGGTCTAGGTAACACAGGTCGTTCCCAAGCTTACTCTCTCGTCAGCCTGGTTTAAAGCATAAACCACCACATCTGGCTCCCTGTATGCTAGTATTTTGGAGAGTTTCGCGCCCTGTGTGAAATCTGGGAACTGTTCAGCCCCCGTCCCACTCTTGTTTTCCCCCTAGCCTTGTGGGCTCGCACAATGGATGTGTGCACTCTCCTACTTAACAAGGACACCAGAGGATGCCTACGGAGGATGTCTGCAGCTTTTTTGAGGAGTTCATCCTTTATAGAACTCTGTTCCTTTTAACTCCCCGACACTGCTTTAACTTTATAGTCTCTGTCCTCAGTCCGCTTTGGTATAGCGCCCTCCCAGGAGTCACAGCCCTGTGCTGCCTAGCCTCCAGTACCCAAAACCAGCCTTTCCAAATTGTGGCCAGCTTAAAAAAATTAATTAGAGCAGGGAGGTCAGTATGACCCCTGGTAGTTTGTCATGGCCACAAACGGAAGTCCATTGCAGATGGACTAAGATGTTTGATAAGATTCCCATCCCAGGAAACCCATAGGCTGCAAATGTTATAAGTGCACTTAAAGCATGCAGTGATGGAACACCGCAGCCTACAGCACGGTTCACTGGAGTGTCAGTTGTCACCCTCCCCCTACCCCGCACCCCATGATGCTGGGACTAGCCAAGACCCGCCGCTCCATGCTGCTGCCCAGCGTCTTGACGAAGCATCGAAGCATCGCACGACTGCTCACCAGCCTGGGGAAAGCTCAACATTCCAAATCCAAGTGCAGCCTCTGCATGCAGAAGGCTTCCTTGCCTCCCCAAGTTCAGAAGGCCCCAAGTCAAGCTAGCATATGCGGAGGAATATCTATAGGTTTATTTGTGTGGAGGTTGGGGAGTATCACTGTGTAGCCCAGGCTGGCCTAGAATCCTTGATTCTGCCTCAGCCTCCCAAATGCTGGGATGAATGAGGTGTGCACCCCCGTGCCTGGATTGTCTGGCACAGTTTCTTAAAGTTTTTCCCCTACAGATTCTGCCCTTTTCAGGGTGCTTTTCCCATTTCTACCTCTCTCACCTTTCTAGTGACTTGAGTCCGTGAAGACTCAACAATGGAGAGTCTGCTATTCCGCAACTCTGCTTCTATTGGCGGGGCCAGCTTCCTCGACACATTGAGAGGACAGCTTTCCCAACGTATTGGAGGCCAGCTTCCCCAACAGTATTATTAAATGGTGCTTTTGACTGGGAAGAGAGTAAATAGCCCTCTCATCTCTCTTGTCTGGAGGTGAAGAGGAGGAAAAAGCCTGAGTAGTCAGTGTTCAGTCAGTGGCTCTTCCTGTCTTCAGGTCCCGTGCCCACCATCAGCTGTGCATGGTGAAAATCTCTATCCACTGCCCGAGCCTGGAGCCTGCATCTCTAGATTTTGGGCACAGTGTGGGAAGAACAATACTCCACCAGTAGAACGCTTGCGGCTTGGAGTTCAGGAGTTCACATGACTCTCACTTGTCCTTCGTTCAAGCACTGTTCTTTCAGTCAGTTGTGCAGCCCTTTCCAGAGGCACCGTTAGTCCTGAGCCTGTCGGCACGCACGTGTGCTGAACTGATTCTGACAGTTACTTACTGTCATTTACAGTTTGGCTTTCCAAGAACGTGTGTCAAGTCTGTCGCCATTTGCTGCTTTTCACCCACTCAAAGTTGGGTCCCTTGATACCTTCTTTTCACTATATTTGGGGTTCATGCCGTTTCCCCTCAAAATACTGGTAATGTAATTTCAGAGGGGAAAGAGTTGAGGATCCAAATTAGGTATGTTTTGTTAACGTTTCCTAGACACTTCAATTTCATATATTTTTATAGTTTCATCATCTTCCTAATGTTCACCAGACATGTACACTCACAGCTGTCTGTCTTTATCTATCTATCTGTCTGTCTATCTATCTATCTATCTATCTATCTATCTATCTAGTTTGTGGTACGGGGGATTGAACCGAGGCCTTCACAAGTGTTAGGCAAGTTATCTACTGCTTAGCCAGGCCAGCAACCCAATAATTAGATTTTGACAAACAAGATCAATCCTCTAATGGGAGAAATGGGGATGAGCAAAGGGGATGAGATAGGTTAATGTGGTTGAAGTTGAATGCGTGTAAGGAGCATGCTTAGTACATGTATTCCTTTCTTCTAAGTGTTTTCCACCTCAAAGTAACAATTCTTCCCGATGCCAGCACTGCTGCTGCTTCCTCCTGAGGCATCCTGTCTCTGACAATGGCAGGTAGCCTCCTCATGCTGTATTTATAAACATTAAAGGACACCATCTATCAGCCAGTGACTGATCCACCCTCAAAGCACAGTTTCACACAAATCTTCTGTGGACGTACAAAACGAGCTGCTAATTTTTCTCAAAGAATTTATCATCTTTCTGCATTGATACAGCCGTCTAGGGTCAGGCCTGAGGCTGTTAAAGCCCAGGGACAAGTTCACTGTTTTGATAGATCAAGTCGTATTGGAACATAGTCACCAACATTTCCCAGTGTGGATATGGCACTAGGACCCTCACTGACTGCTTTCCTGTAAGAGGACAGAATTTCAGAGCCTTAACTATTTCCTACTTGTTCCTTAAGATGCATTTGTTGCCCTGACCCCTATCCTAGTTAGAAATGATGAGTGTATTTAGGAAATTGAGTTGATTGCTGCCTAGCAGTGACTTGATGTTTTCCCAGACTATTCTTTTTCTTTTTCTTTTTTTTTAATTCCTTAATGAGCTTGTGGATTAATGTTAGGGCCAGAAGTCACAGACATCTCTACAGATTTTCTTCCTGGCATTCGTTAAAACACATTATCGTACATTCATGAAGTAAACTATCAATAATTTGATCCACATGACTGTTTGCAGCTTAGCACAAGTATACTCAGGCTTTTCTGGTTATTTGCTCAAGGATCGTACTTTCTTTGTACATTCACTCAGTGGGAGTAGTAGTATGTAATTATTTCCTGTGTGATCTAGATAATTTATGGACTTTCTCCCAAGTCAGCCCTCTGATTTGCTTCCATGCTATAAACTTGGCCTTTGGGTGATGTGGTTGGGGTTCCCCGGGCAGGATGACACTTTTCCTTGTTCACAGCTGCAGAAACATAATCCTTTCTCATGACTCAGTGCGCCAAAGAGCCTCCTACAGCTCCGGCACTCTTTGTTTTATAAAATGGACTCTAACTCAGTTTTCTGTGGATTATTCAAAACCAGCCTGTGCTTTAAGGAGTTTTCCCCCCACACACAGATAAGCACACTCAGCTGAGGCAGCCAATTTGGAAAAAAATAAGCTTTAGCCACAGGTTTAATGATTAGAATGCATCACTCACCAAAGGTCTGTGCAGCACTCTAACGCCTCACGCGTGCTTACAAACTCCTTTGCCTGGATATAGACGCGGTAAGGCATTGCTTCCTCCTCTCTAGGGGGAAAGGGGTAGAGAGCCCGTGGCTATTGCATTTGGAAGGCCCCTCCAAGGCTCCTGATTCCCTCAGCATGTGCTGATAAGCAGGGGATGGACCCCTCCTGCCCAGGCATGCCGCAGCTTGCTCTTTTGAGTGGAAGAAAAAAATGTGTTCATGACCACCAACTTTGAAACATACAGCCTGTCACTGCTCCTAGAAACCTAGGGCTGAGTCAGAGCCATACCAGCTGTCCGCTGCTCCTCTCTTCCTTAAGAGGCAGTCTGCCTACAGCTGGCCTGTTGGAACTTGCCCTGCACTCAGAGCCTGGGGCTTTCTCTTAAATCTCCTTCCTTCTTAGCCCACCCAGAATGCCTTCTTTGACACCTAGAGGCCTTGCTCGCCCTGTCTCTGTGCCTTGTAGCCTGCCTTTCCCCCATCGGAATATTGAGGTCACTCCACTTGCATTTACATGAACTCGTCCATCTCTCAACTAAACTATAAGAATCACATATCCAAATATGACATATGTGTGTGTGTATGTATAAATATATATATTTGTTTAACAAGCCCTGTAAATAAAGTCACCGAGATTAAGACTGGACTTCCTGTTCCCAATTCATAGCGGGTGGCAGTAATTTGGTGGTTTTTAATGAAGTTTCAAATAAATTAATGACTAAAGATA
Organism: Acomys minous; assembly: GCF_964271855.1. Classification (NCBI taxonomy): domain Eukaryota; kingdom Metazoa; phylum Chordata; class Mammalia; order Rodentia; family Muridae; genus Acomys; species Acomys minous. Next base: position 119,187,672 of record NC_140489.1, read on the forward strand.
TTTTGGCTCTGGTTAAGGCTCCTAAGTCGGAGGCAGCTGTGTTTCCAAGAGTCTGAGGGTCAGGGAGTTTCCAGAGGGGGTGGGCGGGGAGCTCTTGAACAGAGCGAAGTCTCAAGGGGCAGTGAAGAGTTGCTTCTCCTTCCCCCATTTCCTGCCAAAACTTAGATGAGGGGCTGCCATAAACAACACTTCCGTCGCTCACCACTCCTGAGAAAATACTCATATTTTACTGTTGTGTCCAAAAGCCCAGGCACCGAGTTATGGACGCCTACTCCCTTTATCAAAAATGTCAGATGTTGCGGGAGAGGGCTCTTATTTTAACTACGCCCCAGAATACCACTTTTGGCTCAATAGCTGATTTCATCTGAGGGTGCTTCGGTCTCCTGCACACCCTGGATCCAGGAAATTTCTACCAATGTATATGTGGCCACATGACAGGTGGTGGTTGGCCATGTTCCTCCCGGGTTCTTCTCCTCCCACAGGTAGCCTAGATTGTTCTCTGAGCCCAGAGAAGACAGAAGAGCAAGAAACAGAGAAACAACAACAAAATGTCTTCCTTGCTTTTGTTTTCAGAAACTCCCTTAAGATAGGAAAAATAAAACCAAAACAAAACAAACAACTAGTGGCACAGAGCCATGCAGGAAAACACTGCTTGCTGGCTTACTCCCGTGATTTGCTCAGCTTGCTTTCTTTAAAAACCCTCCTGCCTGTGGGTGGCGCCACCTGCCGGAGACTGCGCCCTCCCACATCAATCATTAATCAAGGAAACTGCCACAGACACGCCCACAGGCTTGGAGGCAATTCCTGGAGCTTCCCTCTTCCCAGGCGACTAGTTTGTGTCAGGTTTACAGAAACGTACCCAGCAAAATATCCAACAGAAATTTTGCAGAAATCTTTCTTCTAGGATCCCAGTCCATGGGCTCCGACTATCTGCCGCATGGCACGCCGTCTTTTTCTGTCATTTGCAGCTATACAGGTTTTCGTTGAAACTGCAGCATATCCTGGGGCCCAAGAGAGTGACAGAGAAATGGAAGGCACCCTGAACTTTAAGTAGGCCATGCGAACGGTGACGAATGTCTCATAATGGCATGGCGGGATACTCGTCGGGACGCTCCCCAAGCCCTGTGTCCCCACCGTCCTCACTCACTGACCTCCTGACATCTCAGCCCCGCCTTTCCTCTAGCCAGGGCCCAGGGAAAAGGAAAATTGAAAGCCATACATTCACTGGAATTCCTTTTGTTTTGTTTTGTTTTGTTTTTCGAGACAAGGTCTCTCTGGGTTAGCCTTGGCTATCCCGGACTCACTTTGTAGACCAGGCTGCCCTCAAACTCATAGCGATCTGCCTGCCTCTGCCTCCCGAATGCTGGGATTAAAGGCGTGCATCACCATGCCCAGCTTGAAATTCCAGTTTTGACAATGCGAAGCTACGGAGATCTGAAGGTAAGTGGTTATGTTACTGCCGCTGAACCAGTCTGCCTCCACCTTAGGCTTGACGCCTCACATAGTAAAGACAAGCTGGGATCATTCCTGTTTATGACTAAACCTCTGTTCCTCAAGGACTGGGCTGTGCCCCACCCATAGCCTTAACTACATATGGATCTGCACTGCGGATTCCAGGAAGCAGCAACCATGTCTTTGTTTTAGAAAGCTGGAGATGGCTCAGAGGTTAAGAGCACTGTCTGCTCTTCCAAAGGTGCTGAGTTCAATTCCCAGCAACCACATGTGGCTCACAACCATCTACAATGAGATCTGGTGCCCTCTTCTGGCCTGAAGGTGTTACATGCAGACAGAACACTGTATACTAAATAAATAAATATTAAAAAGAAAGAAAGAAAGAAAAGGAAAGAAAGTTGTATGACCATTTTGCAACCCTAACTTTGTTTCAAAATGTTATTATAGCCACCTGTTCTCATGACTACCTTGTTATTACCACCTTGTTAAGTTCTGCTCCTGTAGCACCAACCCCCCGTTTCCCCCCACCATATCCACCATTTGGAAACTACTCTTGAGCTAAAAAAAAATAAAAAATAAAAAAACCTTGTCTTCATCACATCTGATGCTGACCTCTTGAACACTGCCATAGGGGATGCAGCCCTATATAGCCCATGTACACAGAGAGAGAGGGAGAAAGAGAGAGAGAGAGAAGAAGAAGAAGAAGAAGAAGAAGAAGAAGAAGAAGAAGAAGAAGAAGAAGAAGGAAGAAGAAGAAGATAAAGAAGAGAGGAGAAGAGAAAAGAGAAGAGAAGAGAGAGAGAGAATGGGGGGAGGCTTGCTTTAATTCATGTGGCCATGATGACTTGGGTCCATGTTCTCCTCAAATTTGGGGGATTCACACTGGCTAGGGGTCCTGATTAGGTTTTTCTGACAGCTAAAGAATTAAGAGGCAGGAGAAATCTCAAGCACAGCAGGTAGCAGCCAGGAAATTATTGAACAAGCGAACAGCAACAGACAGAATCAGCTTTTATTAGGGATGAGAACACACACACCAGCTGCACACAGGAAAAAAAAAGGCCTCCACAAAGCAGAGGCAACACCCTGGAAGCCCAAGCCAGCTTCTCCCTGAGGGTTTCGGTTTTGTTTTTGTTTTTTTAAGTCTTTGAAGAGCCTTCCTCCTCCAGTTCAGGTGGTCAGTTTGAAGAAAGACATGATGGCTGCTTGGCCTACAACTGTTCTATTACTTGTGCTGATTGAGCCGTACTTGAAGCTGAGTCAGCTCAGCGGCAGGCGGCTTGATGGCAGAAGAAAAGGCCCACCATCCTTTGCTTTAAGCTAAGATCAGGTTAGGAGGAAGAAGTCATGAAAGAAAAATAAAATTGTTATTTTAGCCTAGACTCAGAGTAGTCCAGACTACTAGTCTACTTAGACTCTCAGCCCTGGCCCTTCTGCCTCTGTCTGCCTCGCAGGGCGTGTGTCTGCTTCCTAGTCACTCAGTTATACCAGCCGTAAAGATGTGTGGACTAAGGATTGCATCCCTTGCTCACTGCTTAGGACATCTCCCATGGAGAAACGATGCTCAGTTGTCCATTAAGGGCCTCCCAAGAGGTGCTGATGTTCTGCAAGCCGTGGTACTACATAAACTGAGGACGGGGTCGCCTCCTAACTGTAAGCCCTCAGAACCTAGATGTGATCTGAAAAGTGAGGCCGTTTCAGCCGCCAGCTCCATCCAGAACAACCTCATTTTCTCACGCTCAAGAGTGACCTTGCTTTTAAGATCAGTTGATTTAAAATCCATGGGAAGTAACATCACCGGTTAATTACGTTTAATTTATGCATCTTGGGCATCCTAATACTCATACACATTTTTCATTCCCTCTGCAAAAAAGAACACACATAGGCTCTACAGATTCCGTGCAGCAACCCCAGAGCTCCCAAGGGCTCAGGATCCATAAGGTGAGACCTACTAGACCAAATAATTTCAAACAGGCTTGTGCCTAAGATCCAGGGTGACGTTGGCAGTGTCTGGCGGAAGCCGTTCTTTAAGCCTTCTGTTTCGCACGCTCAGAGCAGTAATACCCTGCCTCGCAACACATCAGCCTTTCGTGTTTGCAAAGTCTTCAACCCCGCTGAGTCACAGCTTGCTTTTCACTCCTCGTAACACCTTGCAGCATCACCAAATATTTGCTGGAGTTTGTGTAGGGGCGGCTGCAGAATTAGTGAACCAAACCGAGGCCTTCCTTCACTCCCACCCCCGGCACCTTCTGTTTCGGCAGCCCCGAAAGGCAGTTGGAGAAATCTGATTGCTTCTCCAGATTATGACAATTCTTGGCACCATAGCCCAGGGCAAGAAGGGAAAGAGAGGAAGTATTACGGAGCTTTGCAGGTGCTGGTACATAATATTGTCACTTTACAGAACTGAATTTCTGACGGACTCCGGGAAGGTGAGTTGCTATGGTAACCAGCAGCCACAACCTTTCTATCTGGGAGTGAGGATAGCGTGGGCCATTTCTACTGGGGAACATATATTCTGGGCTTAATGAGTAACAATTTGCCTGCTCCTACTCCTAAGTAACCAGGCGCATATAATACTAGACCTGGGAAGCGACCTTAGCAACCATCTAATCCACCTATTTAGACACAGGGAACGGAATCTCACAGAAGTGACACCACGCAAGGACCTGTTGGCTCAGAGGCCATGTTCCTCTGTTTAGAGATTTTTTTAGGGCGTCTTAAATTTAGACCACACCGTCTACCCAAATGGGCTCCCACCATGTTCGTGAGTAGATAAGGAGAAATGAAGCCTGGGAGACATAGGACAGTGCCACTTTTCACTAAGACATTAAATCACTGAATGTGTTCGTTCCTGAAGAGTTCTCTCTCCATCACAATAAATATGGACTCCAAATTTCAATTTCATGAATTCAGAATGATAAATAAGAGGACAGTGTAAGGCACTAGGGAGTGGCCTGAGGAGTCCTGATATATGTAACATATATAAACTATTTATCTCCAAAAAATTACAGTATTCCACAGTTAAAATAAGTATGTAAAAGTCTCTGTAGTGATTAAAAAGTTAATCCTTTGTATTTTTTCCAAACCCTAGTTTCCTGAAACTTTTTCACATAAATATTCAAATTCAAATAAATGTCTACAAAAATACTTCAAGGTAAGAGTTTTCCTTCTAGTTAATAATTTACCAGCCCATAGAAAATTTTGCCATTAAAAGTGTCTATGAGGGGGCTGGAGGGATGGCTCAGAGGTTAAGAGCACTGGCTGCTCTTCCAAAGGTCCTGAGTTCAATTCCTAGCAACCACATGGTGGCTTACAACCATTTATAGTGAGATTTGGTGCCCTCTTCTGCTGTACATGCAGGCAAAACACTGTATATATATGATAAATAAATAAACCTAAAAAAAAAGTGTCTATGAGGTTCAGGGGCCCAGAGTATGCAGGTACAACTCCTCCAAAAGCAAGACAAAATCCAAATGAAAATTTAAAATGAAATTAAAGTGTTAGTATATTTTAAGGAGACTTACAAATGCACACACTTGGCCCTTGGAAGTCTTTTAACAGGTTCAGAGAGTTTGTTGGAATGCAGGCTGTCGCTCAGGAGGCCTGGGACAGCACTCCACATTGCTCAGAGCCCTCAGGTGAGGCCTGATGATGCCTCTGATCTTCGGTTGTCACCTTGAGTACAAAGGGCATAATTTATCTGCTGTCTCCCTGGTACATGTTCGGTGACTACCTACCACAGGGCTCTTTCTGGCTTCCAAGCTCATGATGATGCTCTTGTGGTCTATATGATCTGCCTGACACTGAGGTACCATTGTGCATAGACATGTCTTACCTGGACACATTTCATATCACTGACAACACTGTAAACCTGTGCATGAACTTGCTATTGAATTTGGGGGTTGTACCTTGTGCCCCAAGTCAGGTCCTCAACAAGACAATTAAAACAGAAAAAAAAAAAAGGAGAATTATTTAATGTAGCCACACTGGGAAAAGGGACAAAGAGATACAGTGAACGTCTCAAGTCTGTCTTGGGGGCCTGAAGTGAGATCAAAGTTTAAACAGAGGACCAAGGATGTGCACATCTAAGCAGTCCTGGTCAAGGTGTGGTCCTGCCCAGCACTGAGCCATCTTTAGTCCCATCCCATACTGTGTCTCCTTCTGGGCAGATTCCCATCTCTTTGGGATCCATTGATTCATTGGCCTGGTAAACTGAGAGACACAGGTGTCTCTTTAGATTACCCTCACTTCTGCCAGACCGGTTATAAACTTAAGGTGCTGAGTGAATGAACTCAGTGGTTCTTCGTGGTCGATTGATGCCCTCAGGGTTCTTGTCTCCTTTCACCAAGTTATGCTTAGCCCACCCACATCCTCAACACCTAACGGTCTGGCCCGAGAGATACTGAGTCTATTCTGAGTTGACATCCCTCCCCCTTCTATAAGTTGACATTAGAATCCAACAGCCATGGAAAGAATTCTTGTTGAGTCTGTGATGAAACACCAATCACCTGTGAGGAACGTTATTTTTAATCTGAAGGAAGTACACTATTGGCTTATGAGGCCATAATAAAAGTGCTAGCATATATACTGGAAAGAACTCCAATATGGAGGCCAACGGATTCAGGTTGAAAGTGTATCCTTAAGAAAAGTTACTTCAAATAGCTGGAAATCTGTTTCCTCCCTTGTAAAGTGGGCTAACTTGTCCTGTGGCGGCTGTAAGAGCTATAATACGCATTGTAAACTGCCTGGCATAGTGCTCAGTGAGGCAGATGTTACAAACTCAGCAAAATCCCTCCCAAGCAGAATCCTAAATTAAGCCTTTTGCTAACCCATCTCTCAGGTTTGAGAGACTCTGCAGGTTAGTTTGCGTGTAGGACATTTGCGCCATCTAGTGGCTGACCACTGCCCAGGCGTTCGCTACACGTACCTATGACTGGACATTTGATTATTTATTTAATTCAGCAAGCCTTTGTGAATGCCTGCTGGGTACCAGACCCTGGTTAAGTCACTGAAGCTACAAGAGTGAACAAGATAAACATGGCCCCTGCTTGGAAAGTTTGTCAGCGACGGGGAAGACTGAATTTAAATAACTGCCAAAAATAAATTCATTTTATAAAAAGAAACATCAAGGGCACAGGGCCCCATGAATCCATAATAAAGCTTGCTTGGAAGTGACTTTGACAGTAACAACAGTAGAATGTGGCCACGTTACATAGATGTAGCATTACATAGATGCAGCATTAGGTAGATGCAGCTTTTGATAGATGTAGCAGCATCTCCCTGGGCAGACAGACATACCAACCCACCTGAGCTCAGGCTCTTGCTGGTCTTGGGGTGCCCCAGACGTGAGCTGGGCCTCTCGTGTCAGTCATTTTAGTGACGATCACACCCCTCTCCTTGCAAATCAATGCACACGCGTCACTGCTGAGTTTTCACAATGTTATCATCTCGCAGAGAAACGTGCACAAAGTCATAAAACGGCCTGTGAGAGGAAACGAGACTCACACAGGTCTCTCCTTGCTCTTCTTCCTCTACACACCCTGCCCCACCCCCTGCCGCCCCACGCACAGCCTTCCTGTGCCAACCCCAGCTGTCTTTATTCTGTGTGGTACTGCAGAAGGTAGACCTTCAAACGTGCTTGAGGAGGATGACTGTGTGAAGGGGGAAACAATAGCTTGGTGGGTCACATCGAGGGGAAGAGAGCTGCTGCTGTGACCAGCTGCCCAACTCTGCATGGTTGTAGAAAATAAACCCCAGGGACCTGGCCACCAGGACAGAAGATAGCCCATGTGATGCTCCTTGTGCTCCTGGGATCCAACATGCACTGTAGCTGCTTCCAAAATTCCAATGATATGGGGACCATTTGGAGAAAAGTGTTTTCCCTGGAAAATATCTAGGAACATGTAAAATGTACTGAGCAGGAAGCACCAAGCATCTCTTTGCAGACTGCAGGATTGAGGAGTTTCCTGTTACACAGGACCTTCAAATGATTGGTCCCAGACAAACTAGATAACTGGTCATCCTAGCAACAGGTCAGGCTAGGCAGGTTTGATGTACTTATTGAAGTCAGCCCAAGGCAGATACTGAGATCGGGGGCCATCAGAAGGCTTAGTCATAGACAAAACATGTGGGACGAGCTTACCACAGGTCCCTCAGTAAGACTATGTCTGGATTCATGTCTGGGTCTCTTTTCTTTTCTTTTAATAGTTTCCTAAATTAGCATACCAGTTCCCGCTCTGGGCCTTGTGGGCAGAACTGGCTGGTCCCAGACCCCAGAGGGCTCCGACTGAGCACAGACAGCCGGGTCCTGCCACACTGCACCTGATCCTCCTCGTACATGTGATGGATGGGGCGCATGCCCTACCCCCGAGACAACATGTTAGTTAAGGCAGGTAGAGTGGCCCACAGGATATCGGGGTGTCAGTATGCAGTTCTCTAGCAGAGAAGCTGTGTGGCCCTGGTGGGACTGTTTCTTCTGTACGTCCCCTCTCCCCATCTCCAAGAACCCCTGCCCAAAGCTGGGCGTGGTGGTGCACGCCTGGGATGCCAGCGCTCAGGCAGAGAGGCCAGCCTGGTCTACAAAGTGAGTCCAGGACAGCCAAGGCTACACAGAGAAACCCTGTCATGAAACAAGACAAGAACAGAAACAAACAAACAAACAAACAAACAAACCAAGAGAATCCTTGCCAAAGATCTCAGAAGAAAATTAGCAGAACAGTCAGCAGGAGAGAAGTGGAAAATGGGGATTTATTTTCAGGAATCACTCCACCTGGTTCTACGCCGCTTACTTCTGTGCCAGGCGCTGTTCTGAGCGCTCGGTACGCGTTAGCTCACTCGCTCCTCGAGGCACGCTTATGAAGTAGGCGCTGTGAGTCATGTCATCTTGCAGGGGACAAGTTTACAACGTCCCCATCTCCTACACGATCTTAAGAGAGTTTGTTGTCGTTTCTGGTCCCATCAGCAAAATAGGGACAATACACTATGGCATCTGCCCTGTAAGGCTGCTGTGAATGTTACATGAACTACTCTACACGATGTCCTTAGGAAAGTTTTTTTAGTTTTTGTGATTTTATTTAAGCACAAATAAAACACGCACGCAAGCCATCCACTCATTTTCTTCACTGCGTAGGCCTGGCGCTGGGATTGGTGGCTCTGATGGCCAGCTGTGTTGCTCTTTCTATGATGCTTTTCGCTTCTTGGAGGGAACATTGTGAGCAATCTCAGTAAGATTTGCTGCACATCAGCAGCACGTCCAGCTCCTTGACGTGGACCAGGAACTCCCGGGAGCCGCTGCACCACAGCGTGCGCTTGGTCTTCCTGTTGCTCCCATCACCAGTGTTGGGCATCGGGATCCGGCCCTTGAATCTTCTCCACACCCTGTTGTGGATACTTTGGGGTTTCTACCAGTTTCGCTTAATTTTGACATATCATCCTGACCGGTGCCTGATGAACTTCTTGGTCCTCTTTTTGATGATCTTGGGCTTGACTGGAGGCCAGAGGGTAGCTATGATGCCCCAAAAGAGATGGCAGCCACCTCGTAGGTAGCACCAAGGAAGAAGGAAGAGGCGGCAGTGCACAAGCAGGAAAGTGTGTTCTAAAACTATCACAACGCAACTAGCAGTAAAGAACCAGGCATAGTGGTGTGAGCTATAATCTCAGCATTTGGGAGACTGAAGCGAGAAGATCACAAGTTCAAGGCCACCCTAGGCTATGGCAAAACCTTGTCTTAGAATAAAAGGGATGTTGTGTGTGTTGTGTGTGTGGGGTGTGGCTAGCAAGGTGACTTACTGGTTCTTGCTGCACAATCATGAAGACCCGAGTTCAGATCCCAGCAGCCATGTTACGAGCCAGGCATGAGCGTGTGCACACCTGTAACCCCAGCATAAGTGGTAAAGACAGGATTCCTGGAGCCTGCTGGCCACCAGCCCAGCTCCAAGTTCAATGGGAGAACCTGTCTCAAAGGTTTAAAGTCTGACCCCTGCATGAGTGCATAAGCATGCCCACAGTGTCTCATATACATGTTAACAATGTAGATGCATGTTGTGGTTTGTATGTGTCACACACACACACACACACACACACACACACACACACATGTCAGTTTAAGAAAATGGCCAGATTAGTGAAAGTCTGGCATGGGGACGGGCACCTAAATGCTATGGGAAGTCGGTGACCGGAGGACAGGCCTAAGGAATCCCATTTGCAGCCAGGCGTGCTGCCACTCACCTGTTACACCGGGAACTGAAACCGAGGGGCAGTGAGTTCAAAGCCTATCAGGGCTACAAAGATGAAAGAAAGAAGGGGAATGGCTGATGCTTTAAGAAAGACCAAAAGGCCGGGCGTGGTGGCGCACGCCTTTAATCCCAGCACTCGGGAGGCAGAGGCAGGCGGATCGCTGTGAGTTTGAGGCCAGCCTGGTCTACAAAGTGAGTCCAGGACAGCCAAGGCTACATAGAGAAACCTTGTCTCAGGAAAACAAAACAAAACAAACAAACAAACAAAAAAGGCCAAAAGATCATAGGATCCATTCACATAAATAACCTGTAGGTCTTTACGGGGGAAGGTGAAGAAGCCTGGAAGTGTTATTGGTGATGACGATGCTTGAGTGGGGGAGGGGGAGGCGTGGTGTCATCCTCACCCTGAGGTCCAGATAGGAGAGTTCCTGGACCTGGCCAGGGCAGAACTGGCTGAGGAAGCTGTGGCTGCAGCTTCCCAATCCAGAAAGCTGAGTTAGGCCCATGTTTCTACTCTGGTGGCCCCTCCCCTCCTGCCAGAGGCAACGAGGCTACCTCCACGGTTCATCCATCCAGGCACAGCTTGGCTCACCAACCTCCGCCTCTCCACATCTGATGGTGGTCCCGCCCCCAACCCGAGACTCCAGACAGGTCATCCACCCTAAGCTAGGATACTTCACCCAGTGAAGAGGATGCAAGGGGAGAGGGTTTTCCTGAAAAGAGATGCGGCTAAGCTCTTCTCTTCTAGTTCTGGGGTCCTGGCAAAGTCACCCCACATTCTTCATGGCGAAGGTGAGTGTTGGACTGCGTTTTGGAAAGTATGAGTAGGACTTGTAGCTACCAAAGAGGAAACAAGAAGTGCCCGCCCTCAGCCCCCCAGCCCTGTGCCCTTCAGAACACGAACCCTTCTCTGGGGCCAGTGACAAGAGCGGTGACATCAGTTCTACCGTGATTGTCCAGCCAGCCTACAATTACTTTCCTATTTGGGGATGGAGCTGTGTTCCCAGGTTCAGGGAAGTCACCTCATTGGCACTGTTTGCCTTCCGATGGATTCTGTGTTCCCTTTCTGTCCCAAACCGGCCAGCTGGGTGGCTCCGTGGGAGAATTTTCTTTCGTGAGAACTTCACTGCTCTCGTAATTAAACCACTAGCATCCAGGTTTGGGCAAATGCCGTTTCTCCCCATCCGGGTTGCCCGAGCCCGGCAAGCCGTGTTCCATGTGAAGAGGCTGGAAGGTGCCTGCGGCAGCCTGGGGACCGCGCATTTCAGCCCTGGGGTCCTGGGACCTGGGATAGCCATAGTCATGAGTCCTTCCTACTGCCCAATCACGGCGACAAAAGCACTAGCGTGAATGTCCAACGTGTGTCGTGCGTGGCCGGCCGTGTGCGCATGCTCGCGCTCCCCGTGTGGAGGCGGGAGGAGGGTGTCTGGTGTCCCGCTCTCACCCTTTGCCTTATCCTCTTGAGACGGGGCCTCTCATTAAACCTGGAGCTTGCCACCGTTTGGCTAGACTGGCAGGCCACCAAGCCATGCAGTTGCTAGCGAACGTCCCGTTTGTACCCCTCAGTGCTGGGACTAGAGGTATTCAGGGTCACACTTGGCTTTTATATGGGTGCTGGGGACCTGAACACGGGTTGCTATGCTTGCACAGCAGGCAGCTTGGCCCTATGAGGCATCTCCCCAGTTCCCACACTGAGATCTTTATAAAATTAGCAGTCTCTTGATGTGCTCTGTATATGAAAATGCAAGTCAAGAGGCCCTCTTTGCATTGCAAGCACCTTTTGCCCAGGGGCTATAACAGGACCCCCACAATGGTTTTTTGTTTGTTTGTTTTGTTTTATTTTGGTTTTTTGAGACAGGGTTTCTCTGTGTAACCCTGGGTGTCCTGCACTCACTTTGTAGACCAGGCTGGCCTCGAACTCACAGGGATCCACCTGCCTTTGCCTCTCGGGTGCTGGGATTAAAGGCGCGCGCCACCATTGCCTGGCCCTGCAACGGCTTTAAATCACTACTTTGGGGCCTGGTACTAAGGTCCCTCTTCCAAGGGGATTTCAGAAGACTGATTGTCCCTTACTTCAAGAGGCTGCACGGGGGAGACTGTCTCTTCAGACACGCCACCCACACAATTCTCTGATGTGACATGCTTTCCAAGGACACCTGCAGCAGAATCTCCCATTTGTCTTCCGTCTGGGTCTTTGGGCTTTCTGGGAATCCCCCAGTCTCCAGCCTCCTTGCTTACTGAAGTTCCTGACTGCATTCCTGGGAGCTGCTCTCTGCAGTCACAGTCAGCCCCTGTCTTCTGCAGGCCTCTCCGTCAGCAGTGCTTTTACTGTATTTATTATTTGTTTGCTTGCTTGCTTGCTTTTTTCAAAACCGAGTTTCTCTATGTAAGCTTGGCTGTCCTGGTCTCACTTTGTAGACCAGGCTGGCCTCGCCTGCCTCTGCCTCCTAGGATTAAAGGCGTGCGCCACAGCAGTGCAGCCCTGTTTTTAAAGCTGGGAATAGCATCTGTAGCTTCCCCGTGGAGAACTTTTCTTTTCAGTCAGTTCACACCTCTCGTAGCCTGGTGCCAGCTCCAGGGTCCTGCCCGGCTGCACGCCCTTGTGCAATGCTCCTGGCTTACCTCAGCTGCCCAGGGCGTCTCCATTTCCACTGCCTGGCAACGTGAACCTGAGCTTAGCCTGCTAGTGCAACAGAATTTTCTTTGACTTTATGGTCTTTGAAAGGCAGGCAGGAAGAAATAAGGACCAAGTGGGTTTATTATTGTTTGCTTTATTTTATTTTTGAGTGTCGCGCACATTAACTTACAGTGATTCTGGGAAGCATCATCTACAGATTAGAAAACAGAGATCAACTAACTTGAACAAAATCTCTAAAAACTAGATGACAGACGCAGGATGCTAATATTCATTTAGTGTAAAACTTAATGAGAAAATTTTAACATTTCTGTTCTTAAAAAGAAAAACTTATCATTTGCCCCTGTTTTACAAAAACAAAACAAAACCAAACAAAAACAAAAATAAAAAACAAGGAAAGCCTGCCTCCTGCCAGCTTGGCTGTCATCAGAACCCAGATTACACGACCGGGAAAACAAGATATTTATGGAAAATAAGAGAATCTCTGCAACAGGTGAGTACCTTGAAGGCACAGAGACCACAGCTGGGAGGATGGTGCCTTAGTTCAGAGTGTGAGTGTGTGTGTGTGTGTGTGTGTGTGTGTGTGTGTGTGTCTGTCTGTCTGTCTGTCTGTGTGTGTGTGTGTCTGTGTGTGTGTCTGTGTGTGTGTGTCTGTGTGTGTGTGTCTGTATGTGTGTCTGTGTGTGTGTGTCTGTGTGTGTGTGTCTGTGTGTGTGTGTCTGTGTGTGTGTGTCTGTGTGTGTGTCTGTGTATGTGTCTGTGTGTGTGTGTGTCTGCGTGTGTCTGCATGTGTGTGTGTCTGTGTCTGAGTCTGTGTGTGTCTGTGTCTCTGTGTGTGTGTGTGTCTGCGTGTGTGTGTCTGTGTCTGTCTGAGTCTGTGTGTGTCTGTGTCTCTGTGTGTGTGTGTCTGCGTGTATGTGTCTCTGTGTGTGTGTGTGTCTGTGTGTGTCTGCGTGTGTGTGTGTCTGGGTGTGTATGTGTGTCTGCGTGTGTGTGTGTGTGTGTGTGTGTGTGTCTGCGTGTGTGTGTCTATGTGTGTGTGTGTCTGCGTGTGTGTGTGTCTATGTGTGTGTGTGTCTGCGTGTGTGTCTGTCTGTTTGTGTGTCTGTGTCTACGTGTGTGTGTCTGTGTGTGTGTGTGTGTGTGTGTGTGTGTGTGTGTGTGTGATTCCAAGAGCACTTACCAGCATTGTGGGGCTAGGTTAAGATTTTTAAATAGCGATGAACTAGCTTCTGACCTCGGAACAGACCGAATGAAGGAAGCTGGTTGAAGAAGGGAGCTAAAACTCGCTGTCCTCACCGACAGAGCGCCACTCCCTTACTGAGGGACCCTCGCCCCTACACAGCAAGGAAAGGACAGGCACAGTTGAAGGCTTTTGCGTATAAAGCCTTGCCTCATTCCTGATCTACTGATCAAGAACCACAAGAGACACTGGCATGGCTCAGGTCAGGTTTTCTTTGGCACCTGCATCTGACCGCTCATCTCTTTGTTCCCATCCCAAGCCTCCTCTGGCAGCCAGCCAAGCAGCTCTGTGCAATTCAACTAGATTTATAGGGCGCTCTGCAGCTTGGCACTGTGCTCAGAGGCATGTCTGCTGCGAGCTCCCTGACCTTGGGCTTCCAATGAGACTGTGGTCTTGTCCATCTTACAGAAACAACGCAGGAAAACGACTCAGCGCCCACTCAAATGGCTGAAATGTCTTCGCTGGGGCTGTCAAGGACGTGCGTGTCTGTCCTGTTTATTTATGTATTTATTTATTTAAGTGATTATTTAAAACAGGGATGTACTGCCCAGCCTAGGCTGGTCTTAAACTCTTGATGCTCATGCTTTGACTTTCTGAGTTCTGGGATTAGGGGGCACACCTGCCACAACCTGCAGTTTTGAAGGCGGGTTTGTTTCATTGTCATTTTACTTTTTACTTTACTTTTTGAGACAGGGTCTCAGTGATCACTGTTCTAAATGACTTTCCCAATCACAGTAGCTCTCCTTATCTGTGCCTTAGATTCTTACACTTTAGTCTCCAACTGTCAGCTGTAATCTGAAAATGCTAAAGGACAAAAATTTCATAGGTAAATCATTTATAACGTGTATTATGGTATAATTGTGTTATTTTATTTTGATTTATTGCTATTAATAGTTTATTGAATCTAATTTATAGATTAAGCTTTATTGTAGACATACATATGTTGGAAAAAGCAGTGTTTATAGGTCTTAGAACTATCTAGGGCCTTTGGCATCTTCTAGGGATCTTGGACAAGGTGGGAGTAGTGTTGCCCCAGTTGTATTTGATGAGACATCCTGGGATAGTAACTTGATTTGTATTTTTATTAACCTCCTTTGTAAGGGATTGTGGAGACACTGTGAGCTCAGCAATCTGGAGGCTCTTGGCTTGAGCCAGGCATGTTGACCTGTGGAAGGACACAGGGCCAAGTCTTAATGCAGGACCTAATCAAGTTGGAGTTAAAATCAGGGATACCATGGAGGTCAGAACACTGGAACTTGTAAAGGCATAAACCACAAGCCGAAGAACTAAATAGGTAAGGTAAAGGAGAGGAGAAAGTATTTGCTAGGCACTGCTTGGCAGAATACATGACTCCACAGACTATGTTGGACTTTATTTAATCGTAACAACTTTGGGAGCAGGACATTATGGCTTTGATGGCCAGATAAGCAACAGGTGTGAAAAATGCTTGGCCCAAGGTGAGGCAGAGGGCGCAGCTTCCTCTGTTGGTCTCCATGCCAGTAAGTGCTCTTTTCATCTTTACCTCACCTTTCTGATTACTACTTTGCCAATTAAAAAAAAACAAAACAACTCTGTGAAATGGATTATATCTGCACATGAATATACATTTACCATACATAGTGCTGAAGAAAGTAAGCACCTCTGAGCCCATCCCACCCAGATGAAGGGACAGAGTGCCCTGCTCACCTGAAGTGTCATGGGTGCCTCCGTGTGTCAGTCCTTACCCATCCTACCCTCACAGGGGACTACAGGGTTGACATGTGGGATGTCTCTTTTGCTCTTTATAATGCCCTGTGCTCTTTAAATAAGAACAGCCCCCACAGACTGATAGACTTGAAAGTTTAGCCACCAGGGACTAGAATTGTTCAAAAGGATTAGAAGGATTAAGAGGCGTGGCCTTGTTGGAGGAAGTGTGTCACAGGGGGTGGGGTTTGAGATGTCAAAAGTCTATGCCAGGCCCAGGCCTAGTCTCTCTGCTTGCGGATCAGAATGAAGCTCTCAGCTACTGCTCCAGGGCCATACCTGCCACCATGCTCCCTACCGTGATGATGGCTGGCTAAAGCAATGAGCTGTAAGCAAGCTCTCAATTAAACGCTTTCTTTTATAAGAGCTGCCATTGGGCTGGAGAGATGGCCCAGAGGTTAAGGGCACTGACTGTTCCTTCAATTCCCAGCAACCACATGGTGGCTCACAACCAACTATAATGTGATCTGGTGCCCTCTTCTGGCCAGCAGGTGTACATGCAGGCAGAGCACTGTATACATAAGAGCTGCCATGACCGTGGTATCTCTACATAACAACAGGACAGTAAGACAAGGAATGTCCTCAGGCATGCTTCACCCTCAGCCCTTCAACCTTTTTCTCAGACTTTTTTTTCCTAATCATTTCACTGATATTTAATCCCACAAGTAAATGTATTTGTACCCTCTATATCTCTGTGCTTTATATGTGAGAATAATACTATTTTATCCCTTTAGGACTGGTTTTTTTTTTTTGGAGGGTTGTGGTTTGTGGGTACTACTGCTTTCATTAAGAATGAGTACTGTAGTCCAATTTATATTCTATAGAGTCTACTTAATAAGCGCTTCACATGGACAGTGAGAGGGTTCACCAGGCAAAGGGACTTATCACCAAACCTGACAGCCGGAGCGCAAACCCAGAACCTACTAACTTCCTCACGTGATCCTCCCACCTCTATACGCATGCCATACCACATGCCCCTGACAATAAAAGAATAAATACATGTCGAATGAATAAATAAATGTAGGTTTTAAAACGTGTTTAAACTTATTCCATCTATATCATTTATACTTTCACATCCTTTTCCTTCTTTGTTTATGGTAGAGATCCATTTTATTTTTTCCATTTTCAGAGGAAATAGCTCTCCAGGATCATGAATTGAAAGCCTATCCTATAGCCACCATCCCCTATAGCCACCCCTATAGCCACCGCCCCTATAGCCACCATCCCCTATAGCCACCATCCCCTATAGCCACCCCCTATAGCCACCGCCCCTATAGCCACCATCCCCTATAGCCACCATCCCCTATAGCCACCACCCCCTATAGCCACCATCCCCTATAGCCACCACCCCCTATAGCCACCATCCCCTATAGCCACCACCACCTATAGCCACCATCCTCTAAAGCCACCATCCCCTATAGCCACCACCAGCTATATCCACCACCACCTATAGCCACCTCTAGTGTCTTCTCTGTCATATGTGTGCAGGTGGGGTCTGATCTGCATTCTGACTTCTATCCTATTGTGTGCTAGCTTATCCATGTGATAGTAACAAAGCTATAATTTCTACTATTTAATGCAGTTCTTTTCATCTGTGTATTCCTTCTTGTACCTACCAAAATGCAAACAGAACCAGGAATCCTGGGTTATAAAAGAGTATTTGTCCAGCGCCTGCTTTTTAAGTCCTTGTCCACCAGCTCAACTCAAAGAAAAACCACCCAAACGCTGCTAACGATGAGTCTTGACTTTCAGTAAGCTAAGCCTCTTCTCTCTTCTAGAAGCATCTTGTCTATCCTTTGCTCTTGGCTCTTTCCCGTCAATCGTTGTCATGGTTAGTCAGATTCCAAAAAAGAACATCATGTGGTCAGCACCAACAGACACAGCAAGGACAGTGAAACCACTCGGGGCAGAGTGTGTGTCAGAGCCCCGCATGGCTGAAGTCCGGGGCCCAAGGCCTCTGGGAGGCAGAATACGGCAGCCCTTTACAGAGGCGCTCAGCCAGTGTCAACCCACGCTGCTGTCTCCACCTGTTAGTAACCCTGGACACCACAGAGGCACTGAGGCTTTCACGTAAGCCTCCTGTGGGAGCATTTGGAACAACTAGAGTCTCTCTCTGAAAGAGCAAAATCCAAATAGCTTAGTTGTTTAACTAGATTAAGGAGATACATGAAAGAAAAAAAAAACAAGGCCAGGATTTGGGATTCTGACTCATGGGGATCAATTACCCCTGCAAGGGGACAGAGTTGGATCAATAGCCCCAGCCCATCACTTCCTAAGAGGTTCCTGTATCAATCCATGTCACTGGGGTGTGTTTTTTTTCTTTTTTCTTTCTTTCTTTTTTTTCTTTTTTTCTTTTTTTTTTTTTTTACTTTATTTTGGGGTGTGTTTTATTATTTAAGGTAATGGTTATTGAACATTTCCAAGAACTGGCTCTCTCCTAAGTGTGTTGCATTGTATAACTGATTGAAGAGCCCCTCAAAATCCAAACTCCAAAATCCAAAAACTCTGAGTCCAGTGAAGGACTGAGCCGACAGCACTTCCCTCTGGGGAAGAGATGGCTGAGAGAGTTAGAGAACTCCCTTCGTGTACAGAGTTCTGACAGTCCTTCTTCCTAATGGATTGCACCTTATTTAACCCAAACGGAAAAGCTGTGAACCAGGAGCTGTCAGGTGGGTACCACTGAAAGCGAGGGCAGATAAGATGCTGACTGTATTTCCCACGGAGACAGGCAGGAAGAAGATGGATGTCCTAAGACACACAGCCAGGGGACCCATCATGTGTTCTGTTGAGGCAGCATGAACAAAGACTTGGCCCCCTTGCTCTGGGCCAGGAAGTCCTTGGCATCAGATGCCAAGTATTGGCAGCAAGGATTTTCCAACAAGGAAGGCAGTGCCTGAAACCCTTTGTGGAACAAGACAGGTTATAAATAGACCTATAAATTTTTTTCTAAGCAGAAGGCAACAGGCTTAGCAGAGCTATTCTTCCCCTCTGGTTCCCCTCGCTGCATCCCTTTGCCTATTAAATCCCTGCTTCCAGGCAGAGCCATCTGCCTGCTAGCCAATCCGCTGCTACAGCCTCAGGAGAGCCAGGGTGGAAACTGGCTTCTATGACAACCTCAGGTTGTGACCTTGCTTGTGGAAAAAAGTAAATCTTCCTAACTTACCTCCGGCTAATTGGGCAGGAGGCAATGGAGCTGGCTGGCCAGGGCACTCACTCATCCCTCACAGAGGCAGCCTTGGCTTAGCAACAGACTGAGGAGAAAGGCTGTGTGCTAAGACCTGCTCTGGCGGGGTGTCTGTGTGTTCAGGAGCAAGGGTGGGGGCCTTCGTCTCTTCTAGCAGATGCAGAGGCATCTGGGCATGCAGATTTAGAATTCTTTAGGCCATCGTGTCTCAGACTTTGCTGGGATCTGAGCCACCTGGAGACTCGCTAAAGCGCAGGTCCCCAGGTGTCATTCACAGTGTGTCTGATCTGTTAGAAACAGGGTAGGGCCTAAGAGCTTGCATTTCCCATAAGCCCCCAGCGGACACTGGTACTGCGAGTTTGGGGAGGACACTTTGAAAACCTTTAGTTTAACTCAACCTCCTGGTTTTTTACAAAGAAAATGAACTCCCAACGGTTAATAAAAGACATACCTAGGGGTCCCAAACTGCTAACTGCCATCAGCCAGACTAGCCCAGAGATTCCCTGGACCAGAATTAAAATAGCAAGATGCTATTTTAATCATGAATACGTTGCCTTTCTGACTGAAGGCGACCAGTGTCACAGCCCTTCCCTAGCCCTACACTGCTGGCTCTGCTGGCTTGGCACATAACAGCCCACTCTGGTACTTTATCCACTATCCAGCAGGCTGGGAGTCAGAGAGTGTTGCCACAGCTGGTGTCCACTCCTGAGAGCCGTGCCTCTGTTTTCCTGCCCTGCTGTCCTTGTTAACTGGTGAACCAGATGTCTGGGGGTTTGCATTGGTGGCTGAGTATGCCTGTTGGCCCTGAGCTGTAACTCCTCATCCAGGCTCCAATGTGGCCGTAGCGTCTGACATTTCACTCTCTTGCCCTACCTCTCTTGAAGCTCTAGAATTCTACTTTGCCTGATCATTTCTGAGAGGGTGGGGGTGTAGGATAGGGTGGGGGTGGTGATGGTGACCTTTCCTCTTGGTCTCACTCCTGGGTAGGAACATTCACCTACACTCAAACCCGACAGCTCTGTCCTGCTTCTGGCAAGCAAACTTCTGTATGATGTCTGTCAACCCAGAGGACTCCTGAACCCCGAAATGCCTCTTTTTCTTTAAAGATTTATTTATTTATTATTATGTATACAGGGTTCTGCCTGCATGTACATCTGCAGGTCAGAAGAGGGCATCAGATCACATTACAGATGGTTGTGAACCACCATGTGGGTGCTGGGAATTGAACTCAGGACCTCTGAAAGAACAGGCGGCGCTCTTAAGCATTGAACCATCTCTCCAGCTCCCGAAATGCCTCTTACTTCTCTCTGCCAACCAAACTGGAAAGCTCAGACTCAACCTGGCACGGAATCCAAGGTGAGCCTGGCCTTAAACTGCCCGCCTGCCTGTCAGTGTCACTTCCGGGATTGGCTTCAGCAGTGGCACAGTGCACAGTTCCCTGCCCCATCCCACCTCCACCACATTTCCAGGAGGCCTGGCACACTTCCCACAGGGAACCAGTGCGTCAAATGTTTCTCCTCAGTGTAGAGAATGAATAAACAAGATCTACCGACAGCAGTGCCTTGCATGGCTCCTTTGGTTTGGAAGACCGTGGTCCAGGAGAAGACAAGAGACAGCTAAATCATTTTGTATGAAGAATTAGTTGGGCTGGCAAGATGGCTCAGCCATAAAAGCACTCACCACTCAACCTTGATGATCTGAGGTCAGTCCTGTGATGGAAAGGGAGAAGCAACTCCAGAAAGTTGCCCCC
This sequence comes from Acomys minous, assembly GCF_964271855.1. NCBI lineage: Eukaryota > Metazoa > Chordata > Mammalia > Rodentia > Muridae > Acomys > Acomys minous. Next base: position 119,207,910 of record NC_140489.1, read on the forward strand.
TGACTTTCACACATGCTCTTTGGCACATGTACACCTGCGCGTGTACACACACACACACACACACACACACACACACACACACACACACAGAGACACAAACACACACACATGAATAATAATAAATAAAAATTTTTAAAAGAACTGGTGGATGACTGGAGGTGATAGAGAAGAGGCAAGAGATGGCCAAGAGGGACTTGGGGGTAGCCTGAGCAACACTGAGGTGGGAAAGCAAGCACAAAGAATTTCCTTTCATGCTATAGTCAGAAGACTTCCCCTGGTCAGTCTGTCTGCTGTGAGACAATTTGACACACCTCCCCTTACTCCAAATATTGATATTGTTGGGTAGCTCTTGAGGTGGTGACATGGAGGAGGAGACAATACACAGAAGTGTCACAGAAGTGTCGCCTGCCCCCTCACATCTGCTGAGATCAGTTCTAGGCTGCCATGTGCTGCCAGGTGGTGAACCTCGGAAGAATGGCCAGTGGGAGACACGGGAGAGGACCACTGCTAGGTGACACAGGCCTGGACACAGACAAGTCCCCACTTGCAAAAGCAAAACAAAACAAAAACAAAAACAAAAACAAACAAAAAACCATACTGGAAGCTTCTAAACAACTCTGAGCTGATGGTGCTAGTAACTCTGCAATTCACGAGCACTCCAGCCAACCGAGGGAGCTGTCTTGATGTGAGACACAGTAAGTTCTCCTCAACTGGGGCTCAGTTAACTTGGAATCTGCTCTGCTGATGAGAGAGTCAGGAGAAACTGCACCATTTTCTTTTAACCAATGATGAAATGAATATGGAATAGAAACAAGGTAGTTGGGGGAAGGCCGAGGCTTTGTAAAGGAGCAACTCAATACTGTTCACACACCAACAAAGTGTTTATTGTCTTAGACGAAAACTTTTAATAAACCTATTGTTTTCTGAGATTATGATTTTAAAGAAGAAAAAAATAAACCCACAATCCCTTTGACAGTTTGATTTAAGGACTGTTCTAAACGCCTTCCCAACCCTCTCCCTCCCTTGCAGTTTTTATCCCATCATTTCTAGCCACCAGACTGTGCATCCTATAGACAGGGTGTGGAAAGACAGGTTTCCACTTCTCAGAGGCTCCCCCGAAGTGTCGTGGAATGGGATTATTTTCTTTATCCTTTCCAAAGAAGTGCCAGTTGTCAGAGATGCGTGGATGGTTGCCAGGTTGCAGCGGGAATACAAAGGAAACAGAGAGAGTCCTCCTGCCAAAACTATGCCCCCTTCTGTACTTGTTGCTCGGCCAAGAGCTGCTGGAAAGTGTCGCTCAGAGCACACCTTCCTGGTCCTTTCCCCAAGAAAGCCAAACTTGGAAGTGACCATCAGATCTAACTGTACCTTTCTGTCAGAATCCAGACTCCAAGGGGAGGCAAAGGGGTGTCTGGAGAGTGCTTGATGGATTAAATCCAAGCCTCACACGGACCCAAGAAGCTGTCAGGGTGCCTGGGCGATGCAAAGCTCATCTGGACAACTCACTCCAGATGCTTTGCCTGCCTACTTTGGATCTGGGGCCAGTTGGAGCTCCTGGGCAGAGGAGAGGGGGGGCAGTCTCCCAAGGAAGCCTCCCAGAGGGCTCAGGGCAGCTGTCCAGATGGGAGGGGCAGGCTCAGGCTCACTGCCGGTGGCCAGCTCAGAGCTAGAGGGAAGGGCCCTGCCTTTGTGCAGAGCATCTGGACATCATCTTTCAAGCTATTAAAAACACTAGCTCTTCTCTGCTACATGTAGCCATTTTTTTAAAGCACTTGGGGGACAGTTTCAGGCCCAGCAGTTGCACCCAAATAGATTCAAATAATTTAGGACTGTAGGATACAGTGAAGCTCAGAGAAGGGGGCTCCAAACCTCTCAGAGGCTCTCTCATCCCCATGCCAGCCTCCGAGTTTTAGCCTCTAGGGATGATGCTGCCCACTGCTAGGACCCCAGGGCAATGCCGGGACTTGGCAATATACTTTACTGTTTAGTTTTATCTTGTGCACAATATGTAAGACAGACATGGAAGATTTTTCTCCCCATGGAAAGTTTGCTGACCGGGTTACAGAATATAAGCACAAGATGGGAAAATGGTGCAGGAAGAGCCTATGACACAGCGAGGAGAGAGAAGAGCGCCACTTGGAAACACGGAGCTGTTCTGTATCTCCTCTGGCTGTGGTATGACTCTCTGCTGTGCAGTGCAAGCCCATTTGCCCGAGATGCCGCTACCACCACTTGCTGGGTAGTTCTGAACTCAGTCAACAGCACCTTCCTCAAGCAACCTCATCTGGGGGAGCAGAAAGCTCTTGTGCCTTATGTGTGACCCTGGTGGAGCAGGACAGAAAACTTTCCTGCTCCGAGCAGATAAACCCTGGCTTATAAAGCAGTGGGTCCCGATGCTACACAATGCCTATCTCACCAGAAGCAACCTCTCACGGAGCAACACGTACCAGGCAATTTCAAAGAAAGGAGTCTGTGACTATTGGAGACTTATGGGAGCCAGTGACCAGAACGGGTTGGGGTCATCCAGAAAGAGAAAACTTGTTAAAAAGAAAATATCCTTTCCGATCTAATAGCCAAATACTAGGTAAGGCCAGCACAGATGTACCGAAGCAGCCTGCTTTCTATTCTGCTCCCTTTGAAATGTGCTTTGTTTTTTGTTGTTGTTGTTGTTGTTGTTTTTGTTTTGTTTTACTTTTTTGGTTTTTGTTCATTTATTCAGATTACATCTCAATTATTATCCCCTTGCTTGTCTCCTCCCGTTCCTCCCTCCCTCTTTCACCCTGAAATCTGCTTTCTGGGCCAATATTAGACATATCATGAAAAGGTATGTAGTAGAGATTTAGAACCGTATACATCTAATTACTTCCCAAAGGTTGGCATGGCATGCTGAAGAATGGACATCTCTTATACACACAGCAGCGGCCCCTTCCAAAAGTTTGCCTTCTGTAGTTGAGGTCTGAAAATACTAAATGGGACATTTCAGAAACACTGTTTTACACTCTGGACTGTTCTGAGTCGTACAATAAACTATATCGCCAACTCCACCCATTCCAGAATATGAATTATAGCTGTAGCCAACGTATCCATGTTGCATGCGCTCCCTGGCCACTGGTCGCGGTCATATGACTAGCCACTGCGTGTTACAGTGCTTATATAGAGGCCTTGGTACGCCCCTTGGTTTTACATATCCACTGGGGATCTTTGAACATACACCCCAAGGTCCAAGGCACTCAGCTACGTGTCTCAAAGCCTCATGTTCAAGCTGAACAGACTACACACTCAGCATGCGTATGTGCTCCTAACAAACAGGAAGCTGAAAGAGAATCATGAGTTTGAGGCTAGCCTGGGCTACACACTCAGCATGCATATGTGCTCCTAACAAACAGGAAGCTGAAAGAGGAGAACCATGAGTTTGAGGTTAGCCTGGGCTACACACTCAGCATGCGTATGTGCTCCTAACAAACAGGAAGCTGAAAGAGGAGAACCATGAGTTTGAGGCTAGCCTGGGCTACACACTCAGCATGCGTATGTGCTCCTAACAAACAGGAAGCTGAAAGAGGAGAACCATGAGTTTGAGGATAGCCTGGGCTACACACTCAGCATGCGTATGTGCTCCTAACAAACAGGAAGCTGAAAGAGGAGAACCATGAGTTTGAGGCTAGCCTGGGCTACACGATGAAACCCTGTCTTAAAAACAAAACAAAAAACATGCTTCCTAAAGTCGTTTCTTAGTCGACATTGAGACCAAATAGTAATATTTAGTGCATAAATATGTACTGTGCATATATTATGCAAAACAGCTCATAAATCTACCTATGAGCATGTATATATCTACTGCAAACATGTGGTGGCAATGCCTCTAGGCAGCACATACACGCATTCCTACCTCCTTAATCTGTGTGTAGAAGTCACAAGAAAGCATGGGCACTCTTATTACTCAAGGGACATAATTATTATGCTGGCCTTCCTGGACGCCCCAACATGCAAATCTATTACCTTGAGGCCCACACTCTGCTCTGTCTTGGCAAAGACTTCCCTAGGCTTCCAGCACCTTCAACCCCCTGCTTTAACCCACATAGATCCCACCGCTGCAGCTGTGATGTGGACTACGGTCATGTTCCAAGGTCAGCGCTGAACTCTGCTCTTGTCCACTTGCAGTGAGCAACCAGGGCTAAGAGAGAGCAGTGAAGACTCTCACACACCACAGACAGTGCTGTCACGGGCACCCGCCAGTCCTGCTGCCACACTGTGCGGCAAGCACACAGGGCCTCTCAGGCGTTACCCCTCTGTATTTAAAAGTGGGTTCTTGGCATTGTTTTGCAGAGGGGCAGGAGATGTATCTGGCCAATAATGTCCCTGATGTCCCTTTTGTCACTAGATGTTTTCCAGGGACTCGGACAACTGCTCTCGGACTCTGAATCCTCCTTTCTTCCACCCTCCACCTTCTCTCTCCCCTGCAACTGGCCAGGGTCGGAGGAAGGAGTTCAAGACCCCCAGACATCCGAGATCACCACCACACCACCTTGCCCGCTGAGCAGAGGCCATAGGAATCTACAGTCTAGAAAATACATCTCTGCCCAGCTCCAAAACCAATAGCCACCATCTTCATTTCCCACATCTTCCAATGAGCTCTACCCTAGATGAAGAGTCAAGTGTTTGCTTAGAAAGATGGCAGGGAACATACCCAGGACAGAAGAGGAGCCCCGGAGGCTCTGTGTTTTACAGATCCTCTGGGACTAGAGGTAACTGCCTCATTTTTGTCACTGAGCTGATAGATGATGTGACTCTGATAAGGAGTGTCAAGAAAAACTTCCCAGCAGGTTGATACTCATCCTGTGGGCTTTGGGGACAGTGCCACAGTGATGCCCTGCCCACCCGGTAGCCTGCTCCTACCCACAGGTTATAAACACTACAAGAAGCCACAGCCTCCGGGGCCTGAGCTTGAGATGTCTAGCAGGCATCTACCCTGACTTGAGTAGGCAAGGGAGAAAGCGCTAAACCAACCCTTGTCTGGAAAACTAGCACTGCTCTGGTAGAACCCTCACTGGGATCTAAGAGCAGAGGAAATCAGGCTGAAAAGAGCAAGATTCATTCATCCAGGAAGCTGTGGTGGAGGCACACCCATCCTGCCGGCAGACTGGGTGCCAAAGTAGCTTGGCTCCAGGTAAGTTACTGGCAAGGAAAGGAAAGCTTCTTCCTGTTGCACACCCTCCCTGGAGCAGAGGGGCCAGCTGGCTGAGCTGCAGGCACACCCCAGGCTTTGGCTAGCTGGTGATGTCCCTGGGGTTCAAATCCCACCCAGTCTCCTTCCAGGATGCTTTCTGCCCATGGCTTCTCTTAGGGTACCACAGTGCGCCTTCCATTTGATATTAGACCTTTATTTCCACACTCTCGGCTTGCATGCCTCCATCTCAGAGACTGGCAGGTGCATGCTCGACCCAGGCGCCCACAGTGTGCACTTGCCCCAAGCATCTCTGCCCTCTTCTGAAGCACTAGATTACTGAGCAGCAAGCATTAGAGAAAGCAGTTGCTCCCGACGGCTGGGCTCAGGAGTGTTCAGCTTAACCGCACTCTCCACAGCTGCTCCCAGCTGCGCAAGAGCACAGCCATTTTCCCTTTGCCTCTCCTTCTTGCGGCTCACTGTGTCCTTGTAACTCTCAGGACCACGTGAAAACAGTCAGTTTCCTCCACTACTCAGCTGAGGACAATGTAGCTTCCTAGTGAGACGACCAAGATTGTCCAGGAAACTGGTGACAAGCTGAGGTCTAGGCTCCCAATTTCCACTCTGGGGTTCTTTTGAGGTGTCTTTCCTTGTCTATTTCTCCAATGTGGAAACTAAAATTTAAAGCGCCCACTGCATGGCCGGGATGAATCAGGCCACTAGCCTTATCTCTCACAGACCACCCACACAAGCCATCTGTCTAAGCAGACCAAAATAGCATGGTAGTCTGAGGCTCTGCACCTTCGCTCTTGCCCTGGCACTTGTTTGAACCGCCGTCCCCCAGTTCTCTGCTTAATGAAATTTAATCATCCTTTAATCCTGAGCTCAACTGGCTTCTATAGTGCCTTCCTGATTATTGCAGCAGGAAGTCATTTATCTTGCTCAGGATACAGTTTATATATATACGAGCAACTGTGACTTCGCTGTGTTCTGCCTTGCAGATTAGTGTTTTGCAGGTGAATTTTATCTTCCCAAGTAAACTGTGAGCCCAAAGAAGACAGAAGTGTTCCATGTATTTTAATGTTCCCTATAATCATGCAGATGATAGAAACTTAATATTTTCATTCAGGAAGTGAACCACGTGGGGGAATGAATGGCTTCTTCAAAATTGCACAATGCTGAAACTCGAATTTACAGCTCCAGAACTGATCTGCGCATTATTTATCCCAAGCCACACTGACAACAACGCCGCTGCCACTACAATTAGCTTCCCTGGAGGCCCAGCACAGCTGAACACAGGCTATTTTACATAGCACAGCTTAATCCAATGTGGACTTCGCTGTTAGAAAGAGTGGTTTGAACAACTGTTGGGCTTGAGCCACTGAAGTGCCTGTGTTGTTGACCACCATGACACGAGGGGCTTCTCCCAGGCGTGCTTCCTCCCTTCATGCGTTTGAGTTGACTGTCCGCATGACGGGTGTGAGATTACATATGATGGTTGTAAAGTGCCTGCAAGAGCATAATAAAAGAGTTGGCCAGTATTATAGCCTTGAAGTCTTCTAGCCATTTTTACAAGCGCTGCCTCCTCTCACTGGGCTAGATGACATGGTTACAAAAATACCGTCTGTACCCTCATGGAGCACCAACCCAGTGACTGGCCATCCGTGGCCACTGCAAATAGTTTAAGTTAAAAAGATCTCAAATTTACAGACTAATTTTTCTCACTTTTCTTTAGTTTTAGCTGAAGAGCTAAGTGGTGTGTGTGTGTGTGTGTGTGTGTGTGTGTGTGTGTGTGTGTGTGTGTGTGTGTGTGTGTTTGTGTGTGTGTGTGTGTGTGTGTGTGTATGTGTGTGTAACTGTGCTATCCTTCTGTGAAGATACTATGCACTGATACAGTATACTCTATAGTAAATCAGCCTGCAGACTAAAGTTAATAAAATGGAGACAGGTAAGCATTCTCAGTACCTCCCAGGTGGTTGCTTGTGGTGGCCGAGGAATCTGAGGTGCCCATGGAATGCCAATCACCTGCTTTCAGAGAAGGCTAGGTGTGGCTAACTGCAGAGGCTTCATTGGGCTGTGCAGAGACAGAGCCAGTTTGTTCAAACCATCAGAGAAGGCTCTGAGCGCATCCTCATTCCCCTGTGCCCACCAAGCTAATTTTAAATAAACAATAAAGATATTTTTCCAAAAATTTAACTTTGAAGCAGTACCTTATCAGCCTAAGAAGACAGATGTATTGGTCAAGCCTTGTTTATCTGCGTCTGTTTGAGAAAGAAAGAAAGAAAGAAAGAAAGTCAATTTTCTGGACAATAGCACAAACCACAATAGAACCCAGAAGTCTCAACCCAGTCTCATGTTCCATACATTAACAGCACGTTGCTATAGTAATGCATCTCATCTGCTTACTTATTAATGACAATTGTTTGCATTCCTCAAATACCTCGCTCATCCAAATTTAAGTATTAGGAGGTTAGATCAAGATCGGGATTTGGAAGATGGTGTTTCTCTAAAGAATAAAAAGGATCCAACAAACCAAACTAAGCCCCAAAGCCTCCCATCAGGTGCTGTGCTTGGGCATCACTGTCTACGATCTTAAATTGCTCATTAGAAGAGCACTCTGCTAGACAAACGAAGAAGCATCTGGTGGAAGGATGGAAGCGACCTTCAGTCCATCGGCTTGACAGAGTGGACGTGCGCTAACCGGCTCTGATTTCCTGAGCCACTCACTGCGTATACCTCATCCCTACAGTGCGCATTTTGTTTGCCTCTGAGACTTCTCGGTATGGTGTATTTATAACTCCAAAGCTGCACTTATAACTTAAGAGTAAAGTAGTAGGTCTTTATATGTTCTAAAATTACTTCTTGCGAAGTTCAAGGGCTCTCTCCTTCAGTTTCCACATTGGCTAATGCAGCAAGCCACTCCTGATGGTGCGGTAAATAAGTCGTATGTTCAAAGATTGTGACTGTGTACTTGCTCATCCGTCATGCTTCCTCCTACAGTAATCTTCCATTCCCACGTCATTTCTGAGGCATTTCCGGGCCTTTTCTAGATTTTTATGAACCCAGTGATACATTTTGTTGCTAGAAAAGCAGGCAATAAACACAACTGACATAGACTACTGTGATCCTAGTCTTCGCGTCAGTGTTAACACCAATCTCCAGGTCTCAGGATCTCACAACCTTTTGTCATCAATCTGCGTTTTTATCCAGATATCCCTGTACCACAGAATGACTCTCATTTCAAAAGCAAAACATAATACTGAACAACCCTCTCTCTGGCTCGCCCCTTTCAGAAAGCTGTGCCCACTGCCTCCTCCCCGCCTGGGTTTGCTCTACTGTATACTACACACTCTCTCATCCTGAAACAAAAACAAACCAGCAAAATAAAAGACACCGTCCCCTTCTTCCTGCAAATCAGTAAACAACAAAGTCCCCTCACACCCCTGATGCCAATGTCTCTCTAACCCAGTTCAGCTGCTTTCCTGGATCCCAGTTGTGTTCGACGGCCTGCTAACATCCTCTCGCCTCCCCCTTCATAGCATACATGTTTAAACGCAGCGAAGAGAACATATCTCCTCCTGCCCAGCTAAAGTATAGCTAAGCAATGAAAGAACAAATAAGGCTCCTTAAGCTAAATAAATTTTAGCAGCTAACAGTGTCCTCATGTGAAGAACCTAAACATACAGCTTGTGACATTTCACACATCACCAATGCCAGTTGTAAGATTTTCATTTAATAAGAATTGATTTTTCTGAAGGTAGGCCCTGTAGTATTTATTGTATATGATTACCATGGTGCCTTGTGTATGTAGATAAATACCTAGTGCTCTGTACTCTGATAACTACATGAAAATTTCCCATCCTGTAGACCATACTTTATGTAAAGGTCTCATATGTGGATTTTGATGTGTTTTTTTAAACTCTATTTTATCTGGGGTACTGAAGCCTCTACCTCCCTTTTAGCAACCCCTTAACCCTGGGTAAGAGAGAAAGAATGTTAGTGGAAAGAGGGGGTGCAGACCCCTTTTTTTCTCTTGGCTGTTTAGGGTCAATTGGGTTCTTTTGGGGGCGATATCAATCTCAGCCGACAGCAAATGCAGCAAGCAGTCTCCTCCAAGGCACTGCGTTGAAATGTTTCTGGTCACCTGTTGTCTGTCTGCAAACCTCCATATTGTCTGCCTCTGGTCTCTCCAAACTGCTACATGCCACACACCACCACCGCATGCCACACTTTCTCTCTCCAGGCTCTCCTATTTATCTTCCTCAGAGTCCTAGACCACGTCCCTCTCTGAGCTGCACAAGGTGGGCCATTACTACCCGGCGAAGACCATGCCCTGCACAAGGCAGTTATCAGCTGTGGACAAACTAAAGCCCAAACTAAACTCCTACACTTGGGATTAAAACAAAACATACTTACATAACATAACTGAGTTTACAAAGAAACCACAACTTCCATTTCAGCTGGAAGCTTGGATAACTTTATGGATACTTTAAATGAATAGAGAGAATCACATGGTGGACTTGGAAGGACTAGGACAGAGTGTATAGTTTTTAGGAGTCTTTGGGGACTATTAATGATCTAGATGATCTGTGGGCTAGTATTCTGTAAAATTCTTATAAATTTACAATGGTATAGGTTTAATTAAGTTATTGAATTCTAGAAATGACTATCTACTGCTCTTTAATGGATACTTATAAAATATAGCATTTTCATTAAGAAAACAAAACATAAGGCTGGGTGGTAGTGGCTCATGTCCCAGCACTCAGGAGTCAGATACAAACAGATCTCTGTGAGTTTGAGGCCAGTCTGGTCAACAGTGTGAGTTCCAGGACAGTGATGGCTACACAGTGAAACCTTATCTCAAATCCCCCCCCAAAAGAAAGAAAGAACTTAAACAAGCAAACTAATAGAAAAGAAAACTCATAGTAGTGAGTGTTCAATGGGGCCTTTGGTCTTAGGCTAAATTGATCAATTATATATCATTTTAATCTAGTCTGGAGCATCATCATTGGCCTAGCACTTTTAAAAGAAAATGTCTCCTGAGTTTTTTGCCTTAGGGCTCCTAGTAATAGGTCAGATGCCAATAGGGCTGTATGGAGATTAACACCTTAACATGGTCAGCCCATGTATCACACTCCAGACAGTCAGCCAATGCTTCACACTCAACCTGGTTAGCCCATGCTTCACACTCGACACGGTCAGCCCATGCTTCACACTCGATACAGTCAGCCCATGCTTTACACTCGACACGGTCAGCCCATGCTTCACACTCGACACAGTCTGGCCATGCTTCACACTTGACACGGTCAGCCCATGCTTCACACTTGACACAGTCTGGCCATGCTTCACACTCGACATGGTCAGCCAATGCTTCACACTCAATACAGTCAGCCCATGCTTCACACTCGACACAGTCTGGCCATGCTTCACACTTGACACGGTCAGCCCATGCTTCACACTTGACACAGTCTGGCCATGCTTCACACTCGACATGGTCAGCCAATGCTTCACACTCAATACAGTCAGCCCATGCTTCACACTCGACATAGTCAGCCAATGTTTCACACTCAATACAGTCAGCCCATGCTTCACACTGGACACGGTCAGCCCATGCTTCACACTCGACACAGTCAGCCCATGCTTCACACTGGACATGGTCAGCCCATGCTTCACACTCGACACAGTCAGCCCATGCTTCACACTGGACACGGTCAGCCCATGCTTCACACTTGTCTTGGTCAGCTCATGTATCACATCCAGTGAGTTAAACTCACAAGAACAGGTGTTGACACAAACATATGAGGCCTGTTGATTCTAATATTCTAAAATATGTAATTTGTCAATGACTACTCCTAATTCACATCCTAGTTTAGAAGAATAAGTCAAATATAGACTGCTTTGTTTTTCTATCCTATATGTCTGTACTAGATCCCACGATGATTCTGTGTCAACTGCTAGTTTCAGAGGCCTTTGGATTATTCACATTGCATACACGCGAAGTCTACATGTGTCAAAAGATCCTTACTGTAATGAGAAGCCTGTTGAAACAGAGGGATAAATACAAACACTGGCCTTCCCAGGTGATTCCATTTCTTAAGTAATCTGAAGAAACACAGACATGTGACCTGTGGTTTGAGAAATGCCCAAAGAAACTCCTCCAATGCGTTTGGATTCAAACTTGGCCTACAGCAAGCCACAGTTTCTGCTTCAAATATGGCTTATGGAAGGATTCATATCCATCTGCCCTTGCCTGGGTCTCCAAAACTCAGCATACTCTCCTGCCCAGCTGTGTTGTCACAGGGCAGCCCCGAAGGAGTTTGCCAAAGCCCACCACCATTGCTTACCACGCTCTTTGATACTTGTCGCCAGACTTTGGTTCAGAAGGAGAATGCACAGGTTATGGAATGTCTCCCAGGAATGCTCAGTGATTTCCCTTTGCTATTTAGAAGCAGGAAGTCTTTATTAATTTAAATAAAATGTCAACATACAGCATACTGCTTAAATTGAGAATGGCTTTCATAGGCTTATATATTTGAAGATTTGGTCTCCAGTTGGTGGACTGTTTAGGAAGGATTAGGAGGTGTGGCCTATTAGAAGATGTGTGCCACTGAGGGTCAACTATAAGGTTTCAAAGCCCATGCCAGGCTCTCTCCTCTCTGTCTCTGTCTCTCTGTCTCTCTATGTTTCTCTCTCTGTCTGTCTCTCTGTCTGTCTGTCTGTCTGCTTCAATGGACTAACCCACTAAACTGTAAGTAAGCCCCCAACTAAATGCTTTCTTTCATAAGTTGCTTTGGTCATGCTGTCTCTTCCCAGCAATGGAACAGTAACTAAGGCACAGGCCATCCTCCGCACTGGGCAAGTAGAGCTAGGGCTGAACTGGGTGGTGGGGGCAGAGAGCCAGGAAACCTCAGAGGCAGGGACCCCTGAGGCCAGGGTTTCTGACTGCTGAGCTGAGCCTTTCAACTAAAGCGTGTCTTCTAGAAAAACTCAAGGAAACAGGTTTTGCGTAGAAACAAACAGTGGGAAAGGATTGGGCCAAGTCGTGCAAAAAGCGTATTCATAAAAGGGGAATGGAGGCACTGAATAGGGTCAAGTCCCCAAACAAGAGCAGAAGTGACCTTACCATCCAGAAGGAAGTGAGAGCGCAGGGAAGTCACACACACGTGAAAGGGGGATATACGTTATAATTTTAAAAACATACAAAGGATGAGTTAGACCTTGGGAAAGAATTCAAGAACTAAAGAAAAGCTTCAGTTCGGAAATAAAACTAAAAAGGAACACAAGAGCAAATAAATACAACTAACACTTTAAATACACATGAGGTAAAAGAAAATTAAAAATTAAAAATCTATTTGAAGTAAGGGGGAAAAAACACCCAGAAATTCAAAAGAGGGCTGGGAAGATAACTTAGAGGCTGAGAGCACTTGCTGGTCTTCTCAAGGACCCGAGCTCCATTCCCAGCACCCGTGTCAGCGCTGCAGCTCTAGCGGGATCTGATCTCCTCTCCTGGCCTCCACACACCCAACCCCCCATGCAGACGCTCACACGTAAGCATGAATAATAATTAAGTTTTAAAATCTGTTTCAAAAGATGTCAATTTTTAAAATAAAAAGTAGCAACTATGGATGAAAGGAGAAAATCTAACACACAACTATGGAAGTCCCTACAGAACAAAAACCTCAGAGAGAGCACAAATGCACCCCCCCTTCCCTCCCTCTCTCCTTTCTCGCTCTTCATAGTAGGTTGCTTGTTTGTTTGTTTGTCTTGAGCCAGGGTCTCATACTCCAGCCTGGAGTTCACTATGCAGCCCAAGCCACAATGTTCCACCTCAGCCTCAAGCGCATTGAGATTATAAGTATGAACCATCACTCCTGGGATCAGAGTATTTTTTAAAAAATATTTAAGAACCTTTACTGAATCAAAAAAAAAATGTTGGGGAAGGGGTGCAGTCGTTAAAAGCACTGTCTGTTCTTCAGAGGACACAGGTTCAACTCCCAGCACCTACGTGGCAGCTCACAATTGTAGCCCCAGTCCTATGGTGTGGCGCCCTCTTCTGGCCTCCAAGGGCACCAGGCATGCACATGGTGCACAGAACATGCAGGCAAAAAAAATTTTTTTTAATTTTAAAATGAAAACATGTATGTATTTGGGGCTGGGGATGTAACTCAGTGTTAGTGTTTACGTGGCATGTACAAAGCCCGTGTCCAGTTGTTGGCATTGTAAATAGGAAACGGGAGGCCTGTGTTTACGGAGAACACTGAGTATGTGTCTAGGATACACACCGACTTGGAAGGCTGAACGGAGCCATGTTCACAGGCTGGGAACCTTTACAGGCTCGTGGAGATTGAACCTCAGGGCCAGGGAAGGAATTGTTAGCTTAGTTCCAGGTGTTTCCGATGTCTGTGATAAACAGCCCAACCAACTTCAGGGTCTTGAGAAAAGTGTGAACTGAGAGTTTTGTATGAAGAAAACCTGCCAGACAACAAAGGACAACGACTCTTATCTCGATGTGAGCTCCAGGCACGTGAGTTCCCGCGAGTCCTCGTGTGGGCCTCCTTGGAGCGGACAGCCTTCCTTTGTCAGACGTGGCTACGGGAAGGCTAGCGGGGAAGAGTTCGTAGATAACTACTTGCAGAATTACGGTTAAGTGAGGGATGAAAGGGAGCATGCTTCGTATACACTGTGTACTTTGACAACGTAGATATAGTAAAACTTACTTTTGGAAAATAAAGACAAATAGAGGCAGCAAATGACAGAGTGTGACACCTACTGTTCTGATTGATGGCAGAAATGACAGCACTAATATTCTGAGCCTTTTGTGAAAACCTAGTAGTTCTTCATTTGAATCAGAATAGCCGAACGAACTAACAAGTGTTTTTATTTATTTGTTTGTTTGTTTTCTTTTTTGAGACAGGGTTTCTCCATGGACCAGGCTGTCCTCGAACGCCTAAAGATCCAGCTGCCTCTGTTTTTGAGTGCTGGACTAACCGCATGTGCCACCACTCCTGGCTGAGTTATTTGATCTTTAAAAATGGTTATTTACATACTTTGTGTCTGAATTTAGGTTTTGACCTACCACTTCCCACATAAGAAAGCAGGGAGTGTTGGGTAAGCGGCAGATCCCAGGTCTGTGGTATGAGGTGTCGAAGGTAATCCTGAAACCAGGCCATATTAGATCGTGAGGAAGCTGTCGAGAATGCTGAGTCATCTCAAAAGAGCCAAGTGCCAACAGAAGAAGCTCTCAGAAGCCAAGCATGAGATGCACCGGACTGCAAGTGGTTTGAAAAACCTCAAAATTTGTCCAATACGTGTGTGATCGCATGCATACGTGTAAGATCAAGATAAATAAAGCAAGTTCCCTTGCAGTGGTGAAAGGAAACAAAGTTCCTTACCTGTTAGCCGGTAACTGCAGGGAAAGAGCTGGCCATTTGCTTTGCCTTTCCTGGCAGACCTGCATCACTGATTAAACAAACTCCTTCAGCAAGTAAATGAAGAAATAACTGATTAGAATAGTCTACAGCCCACAGTGAATTAATAGACCTCGTGGTTAGCATCAACACCTGCTTAACTCACAAAGAGGCAGCCAGCCGTCACAGGCTTCTTGGTGTGGCACCGTTGTGGTAATGCCATGGAGTCAAGCCTGAGTCTCATCAAGCCTTTGACCCAGCTGCCAACATGCAGGAACAGCAGAGGATGGAGGAGCATGTTAACCCACACCAGGAGCAAGTGTGCAGGCTGATTCAGACTGTAGGGGGCTGCAGCTCAAACACAGATCAACTGTTTGGGCAAGTTCAGAGGGGAAACTGTGGGCAGGCACAACAAGATTTGAACGCCCTCAAAGTTCTTTAAAATTGGCAAAAAGAAACTATCCTTTTTAGAAATGTTAATTGAACAAAATCAATAGAGGGAGGTGGTTTCCAAAGCCCTCGGGGCAGTTACGATCATCAGAAACCACAAAGAACACTTCTGACGCAGTCGGCAGAAGTTGGTTCTTGACTCAGAACAATCCATTAAACCCTGTGTTTGCTTTGTTTTTATACATTTTCATTTCATTTCATTCACAGAGAGGCTTTAAAATATACACGTCCTTTAGCCCAGCAGATCTGTGACTAAGGATGTCTTTAAAATAAACTGAGGAGCTGAAGAGCCCTGGCTGCTCTTCCAGAGGAGCAGGGTTTGATTCCCAGCACCCACATGGAGGCTCACAACCATCTCTAACTCTAGTCCTAGGACCTCTTATGTCCTCTTTTGGCCTCCGTGGGCACCAGGGGCACACATGGTGCGCACGTAAATGCAGTGAAAGCACCATACACATAAAACAATAAAACATCACAAAAATAAGATAAGCCTGTTCAAATGCACAAAGGTGAGTGTGTCCATTGCCACACTGTAAGTGCTCAGGAATTGAGAGGGCACAGAAGCAAATGTCTGTGAGATAAGGAATCATAGTACGTCCACCTTGGAAACTGAGACATGTCTGTACGGCTCCCCAGACATACTATTCCTGGCTTCAAGTATCCAAGCTGAGTGCTCTACCACTAAGTTGCATCCCCACCCCCCAAACATATTATCAAAACTAAAAGGAGCAAGTATACAACACTATTATATACTAAATGCGAGAAGGAAAAGAGAACCACTCCATGTGAAAATATTTGAAAGGCTAAAGAAGAAACTGTCAAACACCTTACCCTTTAAGGAGTAAGACTGGGAGGGGCTCAAAGGGTGAGAGTTTTCTATGCTTTTATATTCCTGTTGTTTGTTTGCTTGCTTGTTTGTTTTTTGGGGTTTCTCTGTGTAGCCTTGGCTGTCCTGGACTCACTCTGTAGACCAGGCTGGCCTTGAACTCACAGCAATCCGCCTGCCTCTGCCTCCTGGGTGCTGGGATTAAAGGCGTGCACCGCCGCCGCCACCACCCAGCTGCTTTTATATTCTTAAGGGTCTATTTGTCTGTTTTTAAAGGCCAACTGTGTTTTGTTTTGCTTTGCTTTGCTTTCCATTTTTGTTTTTGTTTTTGTTTTCCAAATCAGGGGTCCTTTACCAGCATCTCAGTGAGTGGGGGGACAGGTCACAGGAAGTGAAATGTACTAAGTGAGAAAAGATGAGCCTGCCTTTATGAGAACATGGCCGCCATCAGTCAGGGTTTCCAGAAGGAACAGAACTGACAGAATGAATACCCGAGGCCGGATGTCGCAGCTGGTCTTCAGCAGACACCAGAATCCCAAAGAAGTGGGCCACGGCCAGGGAGGGCGTGGACCTGCCAGCAAGGCACCCAGCTGCGCGGTCTTTAGTTGACTCCAGATCGTCCAGTTACATGGCGTTGTCACCTCTTTTTACTAGAAACCCTGAGCTGTTACGAGGCTGGTAACTTCAAGGCTGGGGCTGCATTTGAAAAGCTCGAGTTCTCACAGTGTCCTCCCTTCTCCAGGTGATATCCCCGCGGCTCACTTTGTAAAGGAGTGTGGCATCAAGGGCACAGCATGTGATGTACAGCTATACTAAACGTAGTCAGAGCCGTTCATTTGCCAGCTCTCTGCTGAGTGGCTAGTTTTTTTTTTATCACCTCCAAGGTGGGCACTGGGGTACCACGGAGAACAAGGCGGAGAAGGTCCTGTCCTCAGAGAGCTGACTGCCTGCCAAGTGTTTCCTCTACCGAGTATCATTTGCTTGCCTGCAAGATGATTGGATTTCTCAGTGGCATTTGGATCATATAAAGTAAAAAGGGAGTTTGCTGAAGGGTATAAGAGGTATGAACCACATCGATTTATTGAAGCGTTTTTCTCCAGGTATTTTTTTTTATTTTAAAATAGCAGCTTATTATGCCTATGTGATAAAATGAAGGTTGGTGTGGTAGCAGCCCTGCACAAGGTTCGCAATAATTCTCCTTCCTCATGTCTACACCCTTCGAATACTCTCTCTTTCGGAGTGTGAGCTGGTCCTAGTGGCTTGATTTAAATAGGTAAAACACTGAAAAGGTGATGGGGTGTCAATTCCCAAATCAGATTACAAACAGATGTGACCAAGCATTTGTAGTCACACTGTCTTGGCTTTCCCTCCCAAAGTTTGAAGAGAAGCTAGCTGCAATGTAGTAGGAGGAAGAGAGAGACTTACACGGTACAGGGCATGAAACTGGGGCAGCGGCTGGTCAGCAATCAGGAAGGAACTGGGGTGCTGGGTCCAACACGCCGTGGAGGACTGACGCCTGCATGCACTAGGACACAGATCCCAAGCCGGCTGAGTCTTGGATAGCCATGGCATTCCAGCAAATACTGGAATTACAATCTTGAGAGGGCCTCAGTGTGAAGCCGAGAAGCCAGCCAAGAGCACCTGGAGGAAGGACCGGTGGCGAACGCTGTGTTAAGCTTCAAGTTTGGCAGTGCTTAGTACCCAGCAACAGGCAGCCAATATGGCCGACTAGGCGATCATTCCCCCTTGGAAGCAGATCACACAGGACAAGGTAATGCCTTTGGGCGCCCTCTTTCTCACTTGGGCAAATGCGGCAAAGCCATGATGGAATGTAATGTGTCACTTGGCTTTGTTTCATCTTTCCAGTGACCTAAGTTTGCCAAAAGAAAGCTCAGTTGAAAAGGGACTTAAAAGAAAAAAATCTTGTAACTTTTTCCTGAGTTTTTTCCACCTTATTTGTCTTGAAAACCTTTAATTTGAAAGTAATTTCATTAAGAATCATTCTAGACATTGATGTTATTTTATACAAATACTTGTTTTTCTGTACTCATCAGTTTTTCCCTCTTGTTTGCATTCCTTTATCTTTATTTAGAATTTTCCCTCATTATTAACCTTTTGGTTGCATGATAAGCTGCTACTTGTCCGTATATTGCTTCCATCTTTAATCTCCACCCCACTTTCTGTCTGCCTGTCAGTATGAATGTATGTATGCATGCATGCACATATGTTTATGTATGTATATATGCATGTATGTATGTAGGCATGTATGCAGACATGCATGTCTGTCTGTCTCTGGCTAGAAATACATATTTTTGTTCAAATTACTTCTCTGAAAGTTTTGCATGGCATTCTTTTATTTCTTAGTGAATGAAGCAGAAAGGAATAAATTCTGTTTTAAGAAATAAATCATGTAATTATTTTTAGTGGTTTCTATTTGAAAAAGAATTTTTCTGTTAATTTTTGTACATATTTCAGATTAGTGGCTCATTGAAAACTATAGGCAATCCATATTTTGGAGGCCTTTAATTAGGGTGACACCCCCCTCAAAAAACCAGTGTGATGCAGACGCAGTGGGAAAGATGACACCCTTGCAGGAAAGATTTTGTGCACAGTTTACCTTGTTATCCAGGTTTGGCATTTCCTTATTTGGAATGAAATACAAAATGACCCAAAGACTATTTTGACTGAATCAAGAGTACAGGCTTTCTGAATCACAAAGAGGAAAAAAAACAAGACAACACAACCAACAGCACATTACATTTCCTCCTAAAATATTTAAGGAGAGAGGCAAGCAACAGCAGGAAAATGGCCTCAGAAGAACATGGTAATTATTTATGTCTTCTACAAAAAAAATTAAAAAGAGCTGATGTCAAATGAATGCCTTCTGAGATAAGGAAGCTGGCCAACCCTGTGCTAGAGTCTGAACCTCACAAAGCACCCGCCCCTTCCCAGCTGCAGTGCAGTCTTGAAACCTCTCACAGTCAAACAGCAGCAGCAGCAACAGTAGAGTAACCACACAGGAGATGTAAATGTTAATGCTTTGTTTTATATCAGCAACCTTAAAGACACACGTGGCTCCAGGGCACAAGGGGACCTAAGACATGGGCTTCTTATCATATGCTTGCCTTAAATGGCTTCTCTGACATCGGCTAGGGCTCTAGGAAGGGCTAGGTGTCCCGTAGGTGTGAGGGGAGGGGGCTGGACGCATGGCTTTGTGCATGCTTGGCAAGTGCTATACCCACAAGCTACCAGCCCTGGGATTAGGTGGCTCAGGAAACACAAGAACCGTTTGGTGAGTCGTCCCATGACATGAGCAAGTCCCAACCTACAGTCTCTTTGCGTTTACCCCCTGCTGCTTTCTAGAGGAATTCTAGCAAAGACTCAGAATCCCCAAGGTGTGTGTGTGTATATATATATATGTCCCAAAAGTTTTTCTTCAGAGTCATTCCTAAAACGAAACCACTTGCATTACCATTCTCATTTTAGGGTTGAGGCAACTGAGACAGGGGTGTAAAAACCAAAGGCCCCCCAGCTAGTTGCTACAGAGCTGGCTGTCCGTGTTGGATCACAACACCCTTCGCTTCCAGTTCCTGGTCTCGGTTCCAGTTTCAATCTGTCTTGCTAACTGAGTCATGGGCCTCATAGAGACCCGACACAGAGTCCTGGAAACATTTGGAAGGGTTTTTTTTTTTAATGCATTTTTTTAGCCAGGCATGGGGGTGCATGCCTTTGATTCCAGCACTTGGGAGGCAGAGGCAGGCAGATTTCTATGAGTTTAAGTCTAACCTGGTCTATGTAGGGAATTCCAGGCTAGCCAGAGCTACATGGTGAGAACTTGACCTAAAAAGAAAAAGGATATAATTGCACTTATTTAGAGTGTGTCGTGTGTGTATGTATGCATGGATGTGTGTGGGTACAAACACAAGTATGCACATGTGTGTGTGTTGTGTGTGTGTGTGTGTGTGTGTGTGTGTGTGTGTGTGTGTGTGTGCAGGCGCACATGTGCACCTGAGCACTTGCATGCACCTTGGCATGCATGTGGAGATTAAAGGACAAGTTTCAGGGGTCGGCTCTCTTCTCCTCCTACTGTATGGAGGTCTAACTCATACTGCTAGGCTTGGCAGCCAGGGCCTCCACCTACTGCACCTCCCTGCCAGGCAGGAAGCCTCCTTTAAGCATCGTGGATCTACTCAAGGATGACTTATGTGAGGCTGTCAAAATTGCATCATTCTGTGGCATTGTCCAGCAGGCCTTACATGGATTCAGGGATAAATCACGCTATGATTTGTTCTCCCTGCTCTCCATAGTCTCATACAGAAGAAGGCAGATTCCTGAGAGTGCCGGGAACCTAAAAGGCCACCCTTAGGTTCAAGGAGAAAATCTCAGAGACATAGTCATCCTCCACAGACGCCACCAAGGATGGCCTTTGCGGGACCCAGTTGTTCCTGTGGACTGTCTGTCTGAGGAAAGGCAGGTTAGTGAACTATTCATGTGTAGGTGAATCTTTGGTTTTTCTCAGAATCACCCAGCTGGCAAGGTCATGTCTTTGTCCCACAGTCTCCAAGAATAGCCGCTTGGTTGCATCTGAGCAAGGACGGTAGAGAAGTGCTGAGAATTACCACAGCATCAATGAGCGAATGACGGGTCTGCTTGGCCAGTGTGGGAACGCCCTTGCTTCCTGGCCATTTTGTATCTTCTAGACATGGTCTGACACATGCTCGTTCTCTCTCATCTTACACGGATCTGAGAGAACAGGACCTACCGTTGCGCTTTACTACTCAGAGAGACAAAACTGCTGTCGGCTAACGTGGTTTGACGTAACAACCCCAAGCCCCACGGTCCGGCAGAAAGGAGTTGGCTTATTATGGGAGCTGTGGGAGTCCTTCCAGCACCTTGTCATCTATCCCATTAGCAGCAGCAGACTAGCCAAGAGGCCACACTACACAGAGACCCGGGGTCACGAGTGGGAACGAATGCCTGTGGCTCCAGGTAAGACTCCTTAGTGCCGAAGTCCACTGCTGACTCACGGTGGCCAGCTCCCGGATCTGCACGGCTCAGTGGGTGACTGGGACCTACATTAAACAATGGAGCCCGTGGACACAGGCTTTCCTGGAGGCCGTGATGGAACCCAAACCGGAACCCAACACAAAACGCCAACTGGGATCCAGCAGGAGTGAAGACGGCCAGAGTGTGGGTCGTGGCAGTGCCTTGGGTATCTCCGTTCCCTGTGTAGTTGCTTCTGCCTCGTCTCCACTGATTGCTATGGCATGGCCACGGCCTTTGTCTCCCATGGCCCCTTCCTCACACGGTCCATTGCCTTCTCCACTGCAAGCTCCTTTCTCAAGGCTTTCCTACTTCCGCTCTCCACCTCCCCTCATCTCCTTCTACCTGTGTGGCGTTCTCCACGCCAGCCCACTTCCATTCCTTTCTCTAGTGTCCCTTTCTATAGCTCCCACGGCCAGGTATGGAGAGGACTTTCTGTTTAGGTCAGGTGACATTTTCAATGATGCTTAGTTTCCTTCCACAAATCTCTGACAGACACTGGGTAGCCTACTAAAGTCTCAACAGTGTTTGGACAGTGTCAGGATTAAACACTGCTTTTCTGTTTGCGGCTCCTTGAGTACATCCAAACAACTAATGGAAAAGGTTCTCTCTCTAAGCTTTAAGTAAGCTCGGGTGGCTCTGCTGTCAATAATATCGAATGCTGCTTCTTGCCAACTTTCCACTTGGTGGAAGATATTTCCTAAAGTTGCACATTGTGAGGCAGCCACAGAACCAGCCGTGGCTGGGCCAAATCCCGATTAAAATTCTTGCTGGTGACTTCTTTGCCAATGTTGTCCTGTGTTTACACCTGTTGGAAATATATCCGCCTGTCAATGTTGAAGGATGCCAGCACCTTTCAGATGCTGCAGACACACTGTCCTGCTTGTAGAAGGCCCAAGAGTCAAACCTTTTAAAACCTCAAATGTCCAAGAAAATGGAAGGGGATGAATCCTGCTGCATTTTAATGTAGAACCAGCTACATGACATAGGCAGAAATTTCTATAAAGTAAGACTGGGAATAACATTATTCATGCTTTAAACACAAGAGCCCCTCTAAATCTTTGCCTGTGTTCCAACCTCAAGATTGTTAGGGTGCAAATGTGCTGCAGATGTGTGAATGGAAACCAAGTGTCTCAGACCTCAGGTACACAGGCCAGACTTGCTGAGAAAACGGAAGTCTTCATTTGCAGAGGTTCTTACAGCAAAGATCCTGCATGTCCTAGATATGACTACTACAGATGGAAGAGGGACAGCTCCCCAGGAAGGCACGCATGTTGGGGAAAGCCTCTGTTTTAAAGGTAAAAGGAGAAGGTTGGAGGAGTAACTAGACAAAACGTCCATGGAATTGACTTCCTAATTTCAGTTGACCAGATGAGGTTTAATCGTGACTGCTTGTTATTTAGTTTCTGGTAAAGAGTTTTCCTTTTCAATTTTTTTTCTGGCAGTTATCTGTGGAGTCTACTCTTGTGAAAATGTTCTACCTCAGCACGGGCTGTTGATAACTTGACCCTGGTAAAGCGGTAGAGAGGACACTTCTGAGCAATCAGGTGACCCTGCCTTTATTCCGACACGGTTCCTTTCCAGGTTGGTGACACTGGTCATGCCTCTTTGGCACTGTGGACTTCTGTTCTCTCATTTGGTCAGTGGGCATAAAAGCCCAAACCTCTTGCCTCCTGACATCTGTTAAACCATTTTTCGGCTCTGAAGTGCTACACAGTACACGGTATTCCACCCGTCATTGCCGATTACATTGCCTCAGATGCATTATTTAGGAAAAGGACGAACTTGAATGCCATATGGAGTCCTTGTTGACACGGCAGATGTTGGCTAATTTTAGATTCTAAAAGAACAAAAGAACAGAAGTACTACCAGGCAAATCAGCCTCTCTTTAGCTTTTTCTTCGAAGTCTCCTATTATCCAAACACTTAACTAAAAATGGCACACTAAATATTATAGAAAATTACATCATTTGAAGCATTGAAATTCTGTATAGCCAAGCCCTTTTGCAGAACACATGTTTATTCCCCACAAAGCACATGGCCAATGAATTTAATGTTATGAAATTAATTACAGTTGTTAGGGTGTTTTGCAGACCTAAGTAAAAGAATTTCAGCCTTTAACTTTAAGTACCAGTCTAGAGAAACAGGATAAACTCAGAAGAGCTCAGGAAGCTACGTGATCCATCTGGGTGGCCGTAGACTCTCTAAAACCCGAGGGGACCTGAACTGACCTCAGTGAATTTCCTTGCAGAAGGCCAGGTCAGGCCAATGAGCTGTGTCTATGGCTTGCCCACGTTGGCAGCTCTGTCCTGCTAAGGTGTTCTGCCTGTATAAAGCATCCCTTTTCCAGAGCCATCCAACTCCCTGGTTGCACAAGCGTAAGCATTAGGTGGTTTTTTTTTTCTTTTTAAATATAGCTGCCATTTGTCACTCTTTTGTTTGTGTACCATGTATTCACAAAAACAATGTAGAACGAGTTAAGCATTTCATATGTTGAATTTTTTTTGAAGTGGAAACAATGAAACAAAAGATATTTCATACCACAGCCTATCCATTGGATTAGTAGTACAGTAGGTTTGAAATGATCCAATTAATGTTCTGAGCCTACAGTTTTTTTTTTTCCTCTGTGTAGCCTTGACTGTCCTGGACTTGCTTTGTAGACCAGGCTGGCCTCACACTCACAGAGATCCACCTGCCTCTGGCTCCCGAGTGCTGGGATTAAAGGCGTGCGCCACCACTGCCTGGCCTGACCCTACATTTTAAAGATAATTTTCTAGAGAATAATTTTGTCCTAAGACTGGTCATTTATAGCTTAATACTTTAAGACATTTACAGAATAGGACTCTAGTTAGAAATAAATTCACTCATTCCTTTCCCTTCCTTCCTTCCTTCCTTCCTTCCATCTAGGCTTGCTTACTTGCTTTATTCAAAATAGGGTCTCACCATATAGCTATGGTGGAACTTACTATGTAGACAAAGCTGGCCTTGAACTTGCAGAGATCTGCCTGCTTCTGCCTTCCAAGTGCTGCAATTAAAGGCATGCACCAATATGCCCAGAAAATTTTCAAACAGAAACTATACATGTTTTACTTTTGAAAAATTCACTCTAACAGAGGCAAAAACGCAGGCTTGGTGGCACATACCTGTAATCTTAACACTATGAAGGCTATAACAGAACCAACTAGGCTATATACAGAGTTCCAAGTCAGATTGAGCTATGTATTTCTTGAGACAAAACTTTGCAGACGAGTGGATGCGGAGGTGGCTCAGTAATTAAGAGCCCTTGCTGCTCTTGTAGAGGACTGCAGCTGGATGCCCAGCACCCACATGGTGGTTTGCAACCAGGCATAACTCCAGTTCCAGGGGATTTGATATCTTCTTCTGACTTCCATGAGCACCAGGCACACACATGGTACACATATACACATGCACACATGTAAGCAAAACATTCATCTATGCGGAGTTAAATGAAATACATCTAAATAATTTTAATTCTAGAAGATATTTTAACTTGTGTTTTAGACACTCCATATATTTCAAACAACGTTATCTTATGGATTGAAAAATATTAAGAGTAAATTCAAAAGGTAAACTTTTAACACTACCTAATTTAGACTAACCTTTTGGTATTAAGACTATTACGGGTCTAGAGAGATGACTTAGTGATTAAGAGCACTTGATGCTCTTGCAGAGGACCTGAGCTTGGTTCCCAGCACCAAACTCACAACTGCCTGTGACCCTAGTTCTGGGGATACAATGCCCTCTTCTAGCATCCATGGATTCCTACATTTATGTGCCCATGCATGCATGCATGCATACATAGATACATACATACATACATACATACATACATACATACATATACACATACAATCAGGAAAAGAAGAATACTATTAACCAGCCCTCACTCCGCCCAGTGCACATGCTAACTTTTCTAGTACAAATGGCCTAATAAGACAGGCTCAATTTGGTTCCATGTTGCACAGCTCTCTGCAACTGAAACAAACCTGTCACCTCCAAGTAATCTTCCCATGGGGACTTTGAATCAGCCCAGATGGCCATCAGCTTGAGCCAGGAGTGGAGGCCAACAGTCTCCTTCACTCCTGTGGGTGAACTAGAGCTGACGCCTCGAGTCAACAGGTGAAATTCCCTGCGGTTAGTGTATCTTCCCTTTGCTGTTTAGCTTTACCACTGAGCTGGGTGTAGACCCAGGGGAAGAGAAAGAGAACTCTGGTTTGGGGTCAGTCCTTGGCATGGCCCAGTGGAACCATTACTCTGACCAAGAATAGAGGATTCTGGGAATTAAGTGGGGGGGAATCATTAGTCAAACAAAGGCAACAACATGAGTTTGGTTCACCTAATTGTTTGAAAATGTTAGATTAACTAAAAACTATTTGATTGTCAAAGAGAAAAGTGCACTAGCCAAGGCAGCCTAGTCCTATGGGTAAACTTGGGGCTGAGAAGGTGCCTCAGTCAGCGAAGCGCCTGCCACAGAAACGTGAGGCTGACTTGGGTCCCCACTGCCCACCTAAAAGCTGGGCATAGTGGTACACATCTGTAATCCCAGTGCTGGGGGCAGAGACAAGCAGATCCCAGGGCCTGATGTTCAGTCAGTCTAGCCAGCCAGTGAGCTAAGAGTCCGGTGAGAGGCCCTATCTCAACAACAACAAAACAAGGGAGGGGTAGACATCTGCGCTCTCTCTCTCTCTCTCTCTCTCTCTCTCTCTCTCTCTCTCTCTCTCTCTCTCTGACACACACACACACGCACACACACACACACACACACACACACAGAGTAAAATAAGAGTAAATTTGTTGGCCCACTGTAGTATGTCATTGGCAGAGGGCTTTAAGATTAAAAACTTCACTTGGTTTCCAGTTTGCTCTCTCTGCTCCATGCTTGCAGTAAAGGATTTTAGCTCTCAGCATCTTGTGCCTGCTGCTGTTTTCCATGCTATCCCATCATGGTGGACTCTAACCCTCTGGAACTGTAATCCCAAATAAAGTCTTCTGTCTATAAACTGCCTTGTTTGTGGTGCTTTATTGCAGCAACAGAAAAGTAGCCAATACGACCAAATATGAATACTGGAGAGTATCTGATTCCAGTGAAGCTTGATCCAAGGTCAATATACCTGCACCTACCCGATCCTATTTATGCACTTTGAAATTTGCCATCTTTAGTATTGGTTCTATTTTTAAGCATGTTTAATTAGGTATCTTTGGTATGAGTTCCATTCTTAGGCTGGCTTTCCCTGCATGTGTCCAAATTACCCAATTGTAATGGGTACTCATTTTAGAATGCCTAAATTGCCCACCGTAGCAGAGGGAATAGTATATAATGTGTCTTTTAGGCCATGTGCTTCAGTCTTGCTCCAAGGAGATGGGGGCTGGGGTTGGAACATCACTGGTCTCAAGGCTGAGAATAAAGGGTCACGGTCCCCCAAATAAAACAAGGGCAGTGGTAGGGTGATGCTCTCTACAGATACTCGGAGACCAGGAAGACAAACAACTTCATCAAATGTTATTGTTCATGTAAGAAGGGATTCTGAATATAGCCTGAAGTTAGCATCCAAGCTTTGGCAGGTGGAGGAAGCCAACGGTAAGTATTGACGTGTGACATTTCATCAGGAAAAGATAGTCTTGGCTATGAGGAATGTGAAGCACTGGTAATAAAAAACCACCCAAGGCTATGTGCCCCGGGCAAGGGTGATGCTAATACTGTTGGGGTCAGGATTCGTTTTACAAGACGTCAGTTCCAAGCCTAGCATCCTTATGTGGCACTTCATTTCAAGAGACTGTAGACACTCTAAAGCTAACAAGCTCTTCACCAAGGCACACTCAGAACCTCGTTTTCACTCAGGTTCATTTTCTTTGTTGAAAGCATCATTCCAACTACTGTTTGTTACAGGAAAGGTAGCTTAAATGTTTTTAAATTTCCTTATTGGGAAAAAAAATACAAAGATATCATTTACAGGCCAAGAATGAGGAAGTACTCTTAATGGACCGTCAAAGTTAATCCTTGGAAAGCTGAGGTTCTAATTTGGTAATCGCGTCATGCCATCTTAGAACATTCTTTCAGACTTTTTTTTTTTTATTAAAGTTTATTACAGCCTAGTAGACTTCTGGGAATGTATCTGGAGACTATTCTTGCTTATATACATGCCAGGTTATTTATTGCAGAAGTGCTTGTATTAAACAGAAAAGCCTGGACACTATCCAAATGTTCATCAATGGGGAGTGGTTAAATAAACCATGGCACATCCTGTATACTATACAGCTGCTGAAAAGTATGAGGAAGCTCTGTCTGAACGGATAGAGAAATCTCCTAGTTACGATGCTAGAGGGAAAAGCAGTAGATAAGCGGATGCAACCTGCCACTTCTCATGTAGGAAGAGAAGAGAAAATACATGCAAGAAGTGTTAGTAGTTGAAGAAATATGGGAAATACACAAACTGAAGTATTTATCTCTGCACATTAGAGGGAATGAGAGCTGAGTGAGAGGGTGGCTGGGAAAGACACAAACTTTACCTTTTTGTTTCAATTCCTGGCACATGAAAATATTGGTGGATCAATCATAAATCTACACTTTTAAAAGTGTGAGATAAATCATTCAGGGGGGTATAAAGTAATTTCATAAAAGTTATAGTTTCTATTAATTAAAAGAATCCCAAATCAATGATCCAAGGTGTATTGTTGGTGGTGAGATTCGAGCCGCAGCGGCGTGCGATGTCTATGTGGCGCTGGCTCTCCCTCTCCACAGCTGCGCAGTCTGCTTGTCCCACCATCTTCAGTCTCTGGAGATTCTCTCTCTATCCCTCTTCCCTCTTTTTTAAAGTCAACCAATCAAGTGGAGATTGTGGAACATGCTGTTTCCAATGATCATGTACTGACTACTAATCACAGTGCTTAGGAGCCTGAGGAAGGATTACGAGTTCAAGGCAGCTTGGGCCACACAGTGAGAAACTGTCCCCAAGAAAACAGCCCCCTAAAATAAGGACAAAAAACCAAATAAGTCAATACAACCTTTTCCCTAAAGTGTGGCTTGCTTGCTGCATATAGGTATAAAGGCTGAGCGTCTGATGTCTATATTATCTAGAAGATGGACTCTTGGCCACGTCGATGATGCACTATGCCAGGGGTCCTTCCTAATGCTACCAGCAACCTGTGTGCAACTTGTGCTTGAACATTCCCCAGCCATGACACGCTGGCATAAGGTTAATGTGTAATTCAAATACTGATTTCTGTATCTCCTGTATCTGTTTGCAAGCCTTGTTCTGAGAATCTCCTATCTCAATGTTGTTTAAACTCTGCTCCCCAACTGTCCCCTTATATGCCAACAAAGCAGTTTACAGCCAATCGCTGAGCAGGGGAGAGACTAGGGCGGGACTTCCTGCCAGGTAGCAGAGGATGAGTGAGAAGAGGAGTAGAGGACTCAGCAAGGAGACTCAGCCACAGGCAGAGGTGCAGGAGAGATGAAGAAGATTCATCTGGAGCAAAGAAAGAACTAAAAAGCAGGTAACTTGGGGATTTTGGCAAAGTTGGGAGTCAGATCACAGAGAGTGTTAAGAACAGACTTAAAGTGCCCAAGATTGCGCTGTAAAGCCTTATAAACAAATATAAAAGTTATTTGTGTGATAGCTGGGTTAAGAAGTAAGCTAAGAGAAAGAAACACAGTTGTATAAAAACAACTGTAACAGTGACAGACTATGATGCCTTCTTTTCCACTGTCAATCTCCTTAGGACATGAAGTTTTATCATCTCAGAGCCTGCCACAGAGTTGGTACTCAATAGACAGAAATGTTCACACACCAAATTACTTATATTTGATGGCGTTCCCTTTCCATCAGTAAATCCATCTGTAAAACTGTTCAAATCATCTCTTCCATGCCATCTTTATCTCTGCCACCCTAATTTCCATCATCTGTAGCCTGGACTAAAGCAACTGGTCTGCTTCTTGACCCTTTGCCCCACTGCCCCGAGAATACACTCCATATGAACACTTACAAGTTATGTAGGAAACGAACTACTGAGTCCTGTCATGTAAGTCCTATTATATCATATTCCTGCTCAAGATGCTTCAGTGGATTATGATTACATTTACACGTAAACTCCTCACACTGACCCTCAATCCTTCATAGGACCTGGCCCCATATATTTCCCGGTAGCCCTACCAAAACTTTGGTTTTTTTCCTTGTGTTCTTCAAGTTTCTGCTCCTGCCTTGGGGTTTGTTAGTGTCTTTGTTTGGCCTGGAATGCTCTCGCACCTGTATTTTGTATGCTTTCTTCTGACTCATCACCGTTTCCTCGGGGAAGATTACCCTGACCACTCCAGTTACGTCGTGTTCTAAGCTATCTGTAGCACTTTTAACTACGCAGGTCAGGATCGTTCATGGTTTGTGTTTGCTGCCCCACTCATACCTATGATGTAAGTGTTAGGGATTTTCTTGTTCCTTTTGTATGTTCAAGTGCCTAGAACAGGGCTGGCAGATAATGGCTTTGAAAAGTTCATGAGTAACTAAAGGTTTCTTTTTTTAAAAGATTTATTTATTATATATTCAGTGTTCTCCCTGTGTGCATGCCTGCATACCAGATCTCATTTACAGATGGTTGTGAGCCACCATGTGGTTGCTGGGAATTGAACTCAGAACCTCTGGAAGAGCAAGCAGTGCTCTTAACCTCTGATTGTATAAGTCTTTTGCCTTTTACTAAAGGTTTCTAAAACAAATCACAAATACTTATTTTGTTTGTCCCGAGAACATTATGTGACTAATTATAAAACCAATAAATAATTATGAAAAGGCCAAAAACTATCATGTTTTGCTTGTGAAGAATCAGCACAGAAAACAGGTGAAGAGAGTTAACCGTGGTAAACTCATTGGGGAAATGGGCCTCTAAAAAAAGTAAAGGAGTAAATTCTGCCATAAGCCAGGCCACAGAACAAGCCGACACAGGCACCAAGTTAGGGGAAAGGGACAGAAAGATGTCCAGATGTTGGGTTTTTACTTGAGCTGCTCAAAATCCACCAGAAGACACAGCTCTCTAGCCACAGCTGCCTCAATGGCCATTCTCCATGTGAACGAGCCAAGGGTTGGAGATGTTTTACGACTTGCACTGGAGACCACAGCAGTGAGCACCAAGATTTCCCTCTGAGGTCTTCTGATGCAGCTACCCTGCGCTCTTTCACCAGCAGCATGATAAACATAGGCGAAGCATTCTGGGAAAGGGCACATGTTAGAGGGGACTGTCTCCAGGGCAGGGGTGTACAAAGGCTTCACCAAAGGAAGCTCTTTTAAATGGGGCTGTGGAAAATGAACCGTTTTCAGGTAAAGGAGGCACAATTAGGTAATGTAATGACAAACTAAGGAGGAGGAGGAGAAGAGGAAGAAGAAGAAGGCCACATACATACATACATACATATATACATACATACATACGGGAATGTCCAAAGGGGGCGATTGCCCAGAAGGGGCAATACTGTAAAAACAATATTCAGCGCTATTTTACAGGCAGTTGGGCAGCCCATGAAAACAGGAGATTGAAATAGACAGATCTGGGTTTTCGAAAGAAAATGACAGTGGCAGATTGGTGGGTGAATTGGAGCATAAAGAAAGGAGTTAGGAGCGCTGGGCATTTGTGCCCATGAGATAACTGAGTGAGGGCAGGAGAAGTGGGAAGAACCTAGTTGGAAGGTTTGCACGCCCTAGATTCACCTACTGACTCTGAATGGCGGGGGGGGGGGGGGGGGGGATATGATTTGTTGGGGCAAACTAATCTAGGAGGGAAACGGCAGCAGGAGAGGATAGTTTTGTTGTAGTTAAATTAAAGCGTTTGCCATTGGTTTGGTTTGGTTAGTGTACCTGATTGTAACTACCGGGAAGATAGCTGAAGCTGGTATGAAAAGGAAAATCTAGAATGTGAAAGCAAGATAGAAGCTGAATGAAGATCTAGATTTTGGAGCCATTTAAATACAGTTTGAGGGAGAAAAGTGCGTAGCATCTAGGGCACATGCCTAGGATAGGCAGGGCTCCGGGTTTGATTATATATATATATATATTAAAATTACTGCTGCAAATGGGCATGAGAGCCTCTTCTAAAAGTGGTGAAATGCTCGATTTCTTGATAATGATGGTAGTTATAAAGGAATGTATGCATCTCAAAACAGAGCAAACTAGTTAGTATATTTTAAAGTGTATTCTATTGAATTTTAAGTCCCTGTAAAAAGGACTAAAGATATCAGAAGTTGAATTCCTTATGAAATATAGCAAGTACTAAATAAATTATTTTAAAATTGTTCATCAATTGACTTAGGGGGAAAAAAAGCCAGGAAACTGGGCACAGTGGTGCATGCCTTTAATCCCAGCACTCAGGGAGGCAGAGGCAGGCAGATCTCTTGTGAATTCAAGGCCAGCCTGGCCTACAAAAGTGAGTGTAGGACAGCCAAGGCTACACAAAGAAACCTTGTCTTGAAAAACAAACAGACAGACAGACAGACAGAACCTTAGGAAACGGCTGTGCACAGACCAGCTACAAACATGTTTTGCAGCGGTCTGCCATAGCTCCAGTCGCTTCCGAAGCCAAGGCTGGACGTGTGGGCTCACTAGCCATTTGGGGGACTCTGCAATCCCTACTCATCCTGCCTCCATGCTTGGCCCACCCTTCCTGAGCCCAAGCCCCCCAGCCCAGGACCACAGGATTGCCTTTCCCATTTGGAGCAGCTGAGCCAATGGAGGCACTTGAAGAATATAACATGACTCATCTCTGAGTAACAACAAAGATCTTTTCTTATTGATTGATTTTAGGCTAACGGCCAGTTCGGCGTCCTCGTTTGGCACGCTTCCCTCAACATCACTTCCGAACTGTCCTTTCAGTGCTCAGCTTAAAATCTACTTTGTACAGGAAACCACTTTTAAGTTGATAGAAAGAGGTGAAATCGGATACTCCCATTCAGCTGCCAGTATGAACAAGAAGTCACTTTGAGTAATCACCAACTCTTTGTGTTTGTTTTGCGACCTCAGTTCTGTCCCTTACTAAGTCTTTGTGACCTTGAAGGAAGTAGGGATAATGAAATCTACCCCGTAGGGTGCTGTACACTGAGTCAGCTACCATACGTGGAAATGCCAAGCCTGGCACTGAATAGCAGTCCACTAAACACATGCCTGTACTTTCTGAGCATTCTTTCTTTGTGTTCCTTGCAAGCACCCTCACTAATTCCATACGTTCTCAGGAGACACTGTAGAATGATGCTCAGGAAGTGTGCAGGTCAAGGATAAAGTTGGAAGAGATTCCTGCCATAAATATGCAGATGAGAAGAAATTGTTCTCAGGAGATGGGGAAAAATGAATTTGATTCAGAGGCGGTGGCAAAGGTCTTTCTTTGCACTTCCTTTTTCCATTCATTTAAAATTGTATCTTGCCAAAAGCAAGGGACAGAAGGTCTCATCTTGATGAATGTGGAGCTGCAAAACTCTGTGCCAGTACACCTGGTATTTACTCACGCCAGCTGGGAGAGGAGCTTGGGTCTCAGTGTTTTACTACTGTGGTTTCCTGGGCTGGGCAGCTGGGTGCCTAATAATGATAAAAACCATAATAATACTTCATAATTACGTACTGCCCTCTGCCAGGCTTGGATTTAATTACAAAGACTATGGCGGAACTGGCAACAGCTTGTTCCCTGTTGGGGTGCAATACCCAAGGGCCTGGAAATACAGAGGGAAGTGGCGACTGCAGCCTCCTGCAGGGCCTCTCCTGGCAACTCACCCGGAGTTCTTTGGGTTTGAGGCTCATCTGTGAAACAAAGAGTACTTTTAAATTGTCCGCATGTACTTGGCACTGCCGAGTGAAGGGTATTTATGAAGCAAATGCTGTCACACATGGAGTGCAACCTCATGGAGTGCCAGGCCTAGAAGGGACCGAACCAGGCGCTATCATTCATAATCCTGTCTCCCACTTCCAAACATCACTACTACCACACTCCCTTAGGTGAGGTCACTGGCCCTGCCTTCTGATTTGAGCTGGGGCTGCTTTTGTGGTAGCCCAGTGCAAGCATCAGGGGACCACCAATTCACTCAACACTCACCTGCTCTGAGCAGGCACTGTACAGGCACCACGATGCGAACGTAACATTATTCCTGCTGGACACGGTGGCTCACACCTGTAACCTCAGCACTCCAGGGGATGAGACCGGAGGATCATTATGAGTTCTGGGCCGCAGGGGAAGAAGACTCCGTTTCCAAAAAAGGAAAAAGAAAAACCACCACCACCAAAACAAACAAACAAACAAACAAACAAAAACAAACCCCCAAACCCTCGTGTCCCATAGGATTTCTGACCTGAGGTGTGAATAGCTGATCATCTGTGTGGAGGGCTTTTATTTAGGCAGCAGCAATAGAAAACTGCCAGCAGAAGGAAGAGAATGACACCGAGACCAGGCGAAAGAGCCAAGGCAGTCAGTCCCCTCTGAAGATAACAGGAGACGCGAGCGGGAGGCAGGGTCACTGCAGTGAGGCTCAGCAACCAGAGTTCTGCCAGGCCTCCCTTGTTTTAGTTTTGGTAATGCATATCAGCCCTGGCTTACCTGGTTACTAATTTACTCTTGCACTGTTTGTCTTCCTCCATTCGGCAACCTTGTCAGTTTTGTTGATCATAAAATCTTGAGCTAATACTAAAATGCTCAATAAACGTTGGCCTTGTGGTTAAATGGCACAAATGACGAAGTGACGGCGGCAACGGAAAGAGGGCATTTAGTGAATACGGGCAACGTAACACCCCGTGAGAAGTAGGAGTGCTTCGCTTAGGGTTACGTCACTACAATCATCAACCTGAGACGGGAACAGGTTTATTCTGGCCCAGTTCTGGAGGTTCCAGTCCTGACCTGGTTAAGCTTATTCTTTATGGGCCTCTCATGGGATGGAGGGCAAGCGCACTGGGGCGTGATCCTGTTTGTTTTCCGTCGCTGTGAAAAACGTAATGACCAAAAGCAAGGCGGGGAGGAAAGGGTTTATTTACCCTTACAGCGTACACCTCATCACGAGGGAGGCTGGGCCAGGAACCCAAGGAGGAAGAGGAATCAAACCAGAAAGCACTGATGCAAGCTACGTACTTACTGTCTTGCTCCTAGGCTCACGTGCAAACTAGTCACGTTCTACAGTCTAGGCCACTGCCCAGGGAATGCACCGCGAACAGTGGTTGGGCCCTCCTCCACCAATGAGCAATCAGAAAACACTGACAGACACATCCATAAACCAATCTGATCAAGGCACTCCTCCATTTGCGATTTCCCCCACCCACCCACCCCCCCCAGATAACACCCGGGTGTGGCAGGCAGGTTGACAGCTGAAGTGAACTAGAAGAGGGCAGGAGTGCAGAAAAACCACTCACTCCACAGACAGGAAATGAAACAGAGGGGTGACGGTTTCACAACCCACTATGAGGGTACGCCGCCACCCCCATGTCCTAAAGCTTCCTACTAACCTCTCTTGTCTTTTTAAGCTTCTACCACCTTCATGCTAGGGACCAAGAGTAACTCACGGGTCTATGGAGATCTAAACTAGGAGCCGTAAGAAGGTGGAGGGAGGGTTACTCTCCGGTTCAAGGGGCTCTGGGAGTGAGTTGCCAAGGCACTACCAAACCACAGGAGGGAAAGAGGACGGGCAGGCTTCGGGAACTTCACAAAGTATGCGTTCTGATGTGGGTATATAACTCCACCAGACAAGAGTCCAAAAGCTGCTGTGTACCACGTTAAGAAAGGTAGGGTGGGTCTCGAAAAGAGTCTCAGAATAGCCTTCAAGAAAAATGTCGTCTACAGGCTCCACTGCAAGGCAATAAAAGACTAACCGTGGTCAATGTTCCTAATGTTCAGCGAGCTGAAGTAGGACCACTAACTAGAGGCCAGCTTAGGCTATAGCTACACAGTGAGTTCCACGCCATCCTGGGCTATAGAGTGAGACTGTTTCAAATAAACAGAAAAAAAAGTGACCCTTGGACTTGCATATATAGATGTCACTGAAAGGAGGAGGACCCCTTTCAGTAGATTCGCAGGGAGAACAGACCGTATTTGACTCAGAAAGCAAGTCTTATTTTGTTTGAGCCTTGGAAAGTGTCCGTATGTTGTATGTATGTATGTATGTATGTATGTATGTACGTACGTACGTATGTCTAAGAGTAAGTGGTCGGTTAGTTTATGAATGGTGACCAAGTTTCTAAAAAGCCAGCTGAGGAAGTCTCGCGGGCACCACAATCCCCCCCAGATACAGTTCTCTGTCCTTGCAGTCATTTCAATGGCGGGGGCGAGCCATATAAAATGCAGGCAAAAAGAGGGAGCTACAACACCCCTCCCCTCGTGCATGAGTCATCCTGGTGGCAGCTGACCTGCCTGGAAGGGAAGAGTTGAATTCAATGAGGTGCCCGGTTTCCCGAGAACACTGGAATCCAGTGACTTGGATGGCTCCGTGCAGAAGGGAGCTAGGGAGACTCATTCACATTTTCCTACCCGGCACTCGCAACCTCCATTCAGCATTTTCCTCTCAGTCGCCCTAACGGAGACCAAACGAACAAAGCTACTCCGCACCCTACCTCGGGCTGACCTTCCACCCTTGCGCCCACCGCTGGCCCTCCCCGCCGCCACGTGACCCTCTCCAGCCTCCTAGACTCGCCATCCTCGCCCCCTCCCCGAGAGCCCTCGCCGGCTTTGCCCCGCCCACCGCGCCCACGTGACAGCCTCTCTCCCACCTGACTGGCTCCTCCCTTTTTTCCGGCCGAGCCTGGCCGCTGTCGCAGCTGCCCGACTCCAAAATGGCAGCCGCGCACAGCACGCACCACCGCGGCGGCCGGACCTCCCGGAGTCGCCGGCCTCCCCTCCCGAGCTCCCAGCCTCCCTCCTCGGGCCTTCACCTACCCGCCTCTGGATTGGCCACCGGGAATCCCGCCCCTCCAGAGCCCCGCCTGCCATTGGTCACGGTAGGCTGCCCTTCAGGGAGGCGTGGCCCCGCCCGCCCCCCGCCCCGGGAGGTATTTTCCATTCCGGTGGGGGGTTGGGGGGCGGGGGGAGGGGAGAGGGTGACGAGGGGGAGGCGGCCGGGAAGGGGTGGGGGCTGGCGGGGGCATCCGGCCGCGCTAGGGTCCCCGGGCTCCGTCCAGAGGAAGCGAGGCTGTGCCGGCTGGCCCAGGAGCGGAGGACGGGACGCGCGGGCGAGCAAGGGAGCGGGCGGACGGGCGGACTCGCCCTGTCGCTGCCTGCTGCGCTGCCCCGGCTTGTCCTGCCTGGCCGCAGGTGCCCTGGATGAGGCCGCCCCGCGTGCCCCGGCCGCCGAGTGTCCCCGCGGCCGCCCAGCGCCCGCAAGCGGCCGCCTCTCCTTGCCCGGGTCCCCGCGCCGGGCGCAGTCCTCCTCGCGCGGGCGCCTCCGCACCTCGGCGCAGGCGGCACGGCCCTTGGGCCGGGATGGATCGCCCGGGAAGAGGAAGACAAGCCGGGGCATCGAGCCCCTGGGCACGCTACCGCGCGTAGTGGGAGCTTGCGCGCAGTAGGCTCTCGGTACGTTTCGGAGGAATTGCTTTTCGGTTGGAGTCAGGGCACCTAAGGGGAAGAAGGGGTCGTCTGGGGCTGATAGGAGGGCATTCGTCATCGGGGTCGTGGTGGGTCGGGACTGGGTGGGGGAGGTCGTCGGGCACCCACAGCAAGGGTAGAGGGGATCAGCCGGTTTACCTGAAGCCCCAGAGCTCCGACCTGAGGGTCTTCAAGGTCGACCGTAAAAGATGTACGGAGAAATAAAGGAAGGAGCCGGGGAGCGTGGATGCGGAGAAAGACTGTAGCATCTCCGGGGGTTTAACCTGGGGTGGCAAGCACAGGATGCGGAGGCGGCCGCAAGGAAGACCCTGTTCTCTGTCTTTGGGCTCTCAATACATGGTTCTTTGGTCCTGGGGTTTGGGCGTCCGAGTAGCTGAAGCGTAGTGACTTTATGGGGAGGGAGTTTCATTGACAGGAGGATGCAAAGAAACAGCGTAAGTACATCTTGGTTTGGTTCTCAACTTTGAAGGCTTGGGGGGAGCAGTCACGAGGTTTTGACATTTTATTTTGGCGTTCCAAGCAAAAGGTGTCTCTCTGCTGGACTTGGGTCAGCGGACCTTTATTTTATATATGTATGTATATATTTGATGGGTTTGGGCAGTTACCAGTTTTCCTGGACATTCTTCAAGCTGCACCTTGAAATTCTTGTAGCTGCTTCTCCATCTACACCGGAGGCTTGCTTCGTTCAAAGTTAACATGAGGCTGGACGGTACTATTACGATTTACTGACGTTTATCCCAGAAGACTAGTAAGCCATGCTTGCCTTTAACCATTTCTTTACAAGGCCGTGTAAATTGAACTACATGTTGTATAGAAGTTTAAAAATGGTCTCTAAGTATTGATTGAGAAAGGTGTTGGTGGCAGGAAGCAGTGTAAAATGAGCTCGGGTGTGCTAACAGTTGAGAGTTGTAGTCAAAAGGGTACTTTTAATCTTAATAGTCTCATATTCATAGTCCTTTTCCGAGACTGGCTTAGCCGCGGAAGCGAGACACCCAGCATGGGCAATGGCTGTTGTCCAGAGTTCACCTTCGTGGCTGTCCTGCAGGGATGTCACCTTTTCCATGGCCACAGAATAGACTAAGTTAAGAATTGCAGAGCTAGTCGTGAATATCTTTTCAAAGCCACAGCTCCCTTATTAATTTCATACATTGGTTGAGTTCTCTCCGGCTTACAAAGCGAAACTCATTCAATTAGGGAGTGCTTGAAATTTAGGGGGAAAAATCTGGAGCATACCTTGCTGGCTAATTAAAACATTTCTGAAAAAAGGGGGTGCTAATGTTTTCAGTTGGTCTTCTGAGTTCTTGACTAAGTAGTGGGTAATTATATTTTTTTTTTCTCCTTATTGTCCTTGAATTTTACTATTTGTCCTTAGTGAGAATGCACTGGCATAGGAAACAGCAGCTTAAAATATTGAAACCTAACACCTTTTGACATTATAATGGCTTCTACAGCATTCACCTTGAGAATGGGCTATGGCGACAGGCTGTGAGCGGTGGGGGGGGGGGGGGCTTTCCTTTTCACCTCGTTCCCTACTGTTGTGGGCCTAAAGCAAAACAGTTTACTGCCTGTGAAGTAATGGTGATAACTTACACAAAATGAGGATGAGAGGCTTGTAGGAAAGATGCCGATGAGTCATTTCTTTCAGAGCTGGAATAGTAGAAGGTGGAGATGATTGTGCTGTAGATTAGGAATCAAGGCCCCAGGCTTTTGAAGGGACTAAATTGCTAGTTGCCCTCGGAGCCAGGAGTGGTGGGGCCAGACTGGAGTGGTGTTGGGTTCTTTTTCTACTTTCTCACAGCCATGCTGTTTGTTTCTAAGCTTTCTGGTGCCAACTGTAACTGTTCCTTTGTAATGTTGGAGAACTTTGAATGCTTTATACATGAAATGATGCAGAGCTGCATAAGCTTTTATTTAAAAGTTAAAAAAAAAACAATGTGCTGCGTTATTAGTGGAAATGCTAATGGTTTTCTCTCATTGCAACGAGACAAAACTGTCATCTAGATTAAAATATTAGATGAGCATTTTAGATTAAGCTAGTGTTCTCTTTCTGTGCTAAAATTAATTGAGGCTTTTAGAATTCAAAAGGGTTTTATTTTGTACTTTTAACTGAATTGTGTGAAGATTATTTTCTTCATTGTGGGGGTTTTCTTATGTTGAAGTAGATCGCAATCTCTTTAAAAGGAAGTAGAATCACATAATTATGAAATACAGTTTATACCACAGTTGTAACAGAGACAAGAGTTGTATTTCAGCCACTTACCATGAAGCTGCCCTGGTTGGGTGTGGTGCACCAGTAATCAATAATCAAAACATTTGGGAGGTAGAGCCGAGTAGGCACTAGTTAAGGGCCAGCCAAGGGCTGCACATGCCTAGTTCAAGGCCAGCCGGGGCTACATAGTAAATTCCTGTCTCGAAAGAAAGACAGATGGACAGATGGAAAGAAAGAAAGGAAGGCAGTACCTACCTGCCTTTTGGCATGTCGCTGATGATTAGCTGTGCCTAGCACATGGAAAGGCACAGCGAATATCAGGCTGTATTTTCTGTGTTTTACTAGGCTTAATTATGTTCTTTTTCCCTTTGCTGTTACTATATTTTTTCAGGCTATCAAAAAAAAATCCTAGATAAATACACAAATCAAATAATTATTTCCTTTAAGGACAGTGAGTGGAAATGGCATGCCTTGCCGTCCTGCCTTGGCTTACCTTAGACTTTACATGGATCTGCATATCAAATTAGTTAATGTATACATTTCTCTGAATGGTGGGGGATATTAAATAGCCCTAACCCCAAGTGTGCTCCTTTGGCGTCTTCCCAGGTGGCCCTTCCAAAGGGCACATAGAGTGTCTCTGAAAAGCTGCCCTTGTAAGTGGGAGAAATGTGTCTCTGAAAAGGAAACCTATTAGTGAAAAAATACAGTCACACAGCTTCCTTAAGGCTCCTGTGTCTGCCATATCTGAATCTAGAAGAGAATGAATGAAGCCATCCACCTTTCCCCAGGTTTCCCCAGGTGTCACATACCCTGAGGATGTCACATGGTCTTTGGGGGCTCTTACTTGAGATGTCTTGTCGGTGTGAGACAACAGTCCTTGCTCTGAAGTGCATTTCCTCCATTCACCCTCCCATAACCTGTTACCGTCACCCCAGTTTCTCAAGCTCTGTTCCTTTCTGTCATTCAAAATTATAAGCTCCGATCCTGACCTCCAGTCCCCAGTGCTGCTGTGGAATCCAGAGCGCCGAGCGTGCCCAACAAGGCAAGCGCTCCGCTGGTGAGGCACCCTCTCAGCTCTGGCCCTCTTTTGAGACTCATCTTTTGTGTGGCACCCACGCATGCAAGTTATAAATTTACACCCCATTCTTGCTCATGTGTCTATTGCCATTTTTAAAAAACAGACTCCAATACCAGACATTGGGTCTGGAGGAAAATGCCCTTTCTTCAGTGTCTCCAAGAAACCCTAGTCCCAGTTTCATTATTCTAGAATGAAAAAGTGCAAATGCTTTTTTTGCAGGTATTATGGAGAAAATACAGAGTTCTAGATCTTTCTGAGTGAGCTAGATAGGGAAAATAAGAGTTTATGAGGTCTGTTAGTGACTGCAGCTACTTTCTGCTAATGGAACCATGTGAAAACAAATCATTGAATCCTGTTTTCAGTAAGTGAATTTCTCATCAACATTTTCTTTATTTACTGCATATGTGTGTGTGTGTGTGTGTGTATGTATGTGTGCGAGCAT
This sequence comes from Acomys minous, assembly GCF_964271855.1. Classification (NCBI taxonomy): domain Eukaryota; kingdom Metazoa; phylum Chordata; class Mammalia; order Rodentia; family Muridae; genus Acomys; species Acomys minous. Next base: position 119,248,086 of record NC_140489.1, read on the forward strand.
GTGCATTGAATAGAGGGCACCTTGTAGGAGTCACTTCTCTCCTATTGTGTAGGTTCTGGGAGTTGAACTCAAGTTGTCAGGCTTGGCACCACAAGCACTATTAACTGCTGAGCCATCTCACTGACCTTATCAATTGAATTGTTTCTTAAAGCTTTACTCATTAACTTGCTAGGTTTTAGCAGTTTGTGTAACTCCAATGTTTAAGCGTAAATTCTTCTAATTTGCTGTAACTCAGGTCCAGCTAGTTTTACGCAGTGTGGTTTAGCAGATGCTTTGGGTGGTGAGAGTTAGTAGCCATTGTTAGCAGGGCCAGGACCACTGAAGGTCCCTGGGACTCTCCTGTGGCCATCACAAGTTTCTAGGGTTATATTCGTCCTTCACTTTTATAGAATTTTCATGTTTGGGAAGTGATCAACTTCTAATCTTTTGAATATTATAAAGATAACAATGTTATCACAGCTCATAGGATACTTGTTGGAGTCATGACCTACTGGGATTCTGTAGAAAAAAAAAAAACAAGTTTTCTTTGAGTCTATTACATATATACATATTCTAATTATATGAGTATATTACTTAGTTAAATATGACTTTAGAAGGCATCAAAAATACTATCACTGAAATATAATAGGCATTAGGTCAGTTTTTCCTCTATTAGATGGGGGTGTGCATTGCTAGCAAATAGTAAAAATTGTGTGACATTGAGAATGGTCTGTCATTTGGGGTACATGGGCTGAGTGGACCATACATAGTACTTTCTTAGCTTCCGTACAGTTGTTAGAGAAACAAGGAACCGTATAAACATAAATTCTCTGCGTGCATTGGCCAATTATTTTATTCTTCAGGAGAGAAAAGGCCTTTGGATCTGGTAAGAGCAGAGGTAACCTTGGAAGGGTAATTAGGCTAGGCTGTGGGCTCACACTAATACTGAGGACATTTTACTCAGGTACTTTAAGTGGAGTTAGTCACCTGCCTTGATGTGTAGGTGAACAATTTGAATAAACGATTGGAAAGAGACCACAATGACAGTGTTCCATTTCCCCACATTCAAATGTGCATTTTAATGCTGTGGGGAACCAAAATATGCCACCCTAAAATATACTTCTTTTGGCATATTTAGAAAAACTGTTGACACTGGAATAGTTTTAAAGAACTGTCTTTTTGTAGAAGAAAGTGTCATCTGTAAAAGAAATCTACACTAGTAAACAGTGATGCAAGCCTTGGTGAGCCTCCCTTATCTCCGTAAAGGAGGCTCTAGGAGAGATCGGATCAAGGGAAGAGACAGAGCACTACACCTCACTCAGACAGATTGCCACAGGCTGTCCTGTCACCTAGCATAGAGGGCAGCACCTTAGTACCTGGGAGTCTTTATCTGCCTAATGACACAGCCTGGCCTTAATTGTACATGTACCTTGCTGGGCTGCAGTCACACAGGGCTTGTTGCCAGTGCCTCCCCAAGCCCCTTTGTTACTATACCGTAGGATACTATGTAAACATCAATTACTACGTAAACATCAATCACTGGCCCTTTCCTGCCACATTCTGTCTTGTGTGTGTGGTTTGCCCTTTTAAGCCACAGGTCCTTCATCTGTGGATTCAACCTTGCACTGAAAATATTATGGGAAAAAGTATACCCTGTAATGAGTCTGTGTGGACTGCTCTGTCATTTTCTCTCTAACAATACAGTGCAACAGCTATTCAGGTAGCTTTTTACCTTTTCAGTATCATAGAGCGGCTGGGAATGTAGCTCAGTTACTGTGGAGTACTTGGCTCAGCATGCGTACAAAGTGGTGGATCCCCAGCACTGCATAAACAGGGCGTGGCAGTAAGTCTATAGACCTGGCAGCAGTAAGAGGATGACAGTTCAAGGTCATCCTCAGCTATGTGAAGGTCAAAGCCAGCCTGAGGCCTGTGAGAGAGACCCTGCCTCATATAAGTAGACAGGAGAATGTGTATAGGTTCTATGCAGATACTATGCCGTTTTGTATAGGGGGCTTGCGCATCTCCACTTTCTATATGGGGGTCCTGGGACCTGATGCCTCAGTTGTTTGAGACCTAAAATATCTCTAAACATTAAATAGAGCGTCAGGCTGTTTACATGAGAGTGCAGCCTAACTTATCCTTCGTTTAGATCAGCAAGTTGGTTTTATTTTACGTTTTTAAGAAATGTAAAAGACTGGCAATGAAAGTCACTAAGTTTGTAGCTGATGCCATGTGCTGTACAGGTATTTAAGTCAGGCCAGCAGGGAGGAGCTCTGGGAACATCCCTTGGTGAGTGGTCATGTAGCACAGAGAGAATACATGGGGATGAAGATACTCCCAAATTCTATCTATAGGACCTGACTTGAGACCCAGGAAGGGGGTCCACAGTTACATAGATGGCTTTCTTGAAGGCATTTATTATAGCTGCTGTTGGACCAGAAAGTCCAAGAATATATTGAGGGTTGTTGGGCATGGTTCTCAAAACAAAAGTGGTATTGCACATAACAGTAGTTATCAGAAGATTACCACTTTTTAGCTGTAATTTTACAGCTGTTCTTTCGCGTCATTTGCCAACAATTCTGAAAGGTAGGTGACATTATCCAGTTAATGCAAATGAATTGACTCAAGGACATTAAGTGACTTTCTCAAGACAGCTATTATGTGGTGGATTTGGGATCAAGGCTCAAGTCTTTTGATCATTAATCCTGCACATATCTTAGGATTTTAAAAACATCCCTTAATAGTTTAATTTAGGACTTATGAGGTACTTTTAACTCCTTGCCTAAGGAGCATATATAAATACTTTGAGAGGATTTGTAGACAGTGCTTAAATTATTCTGTCTCTCTTCATGTGTGTATGTGTGTGTGTGTCTGTGTGTGTGTCTGTGTGTATAGAGCTTCATGTTGCCCCAACTCTAACCTTGAACTCAAGAGATATCCCTGCCTCAGTGTTCCTACTTTGGGATTTTTAAGAGCATGGTGAACTAGGCCTGTAATCCCAGCATTCAGAGGCTGAGGCAAGATCATTACAAATGTGACTGTAGTCCCCGCTACATAGCCATAGCAAAATTTGAGCAGAAAGAAAAAGGGTCTGGAGAGATGGCCCCTGGTTAAGCTGGAGAGATGGCCCCTGGTTAAGCTTACTGGCAACACCGAGGTTCGATTTCCCCGCACACACGGGATAGCTCATAACCATTTATAACTCCAGTCCTAGAAAATCTGATGCCTTCCTCTGGCTTCCATAGGCACCAGGGACACACACATGCAGGCAAAACACAGAAATATTTTAAAAATTAAAAATGTATTTTAAAAAGGAAAAAATCCTTTTCAATAAGAACTAGGAATGTTTGCTATGTAGTTTTGCCCTTTGAAATTGGAAGGTAAGTTTTGGTCACCTGTAAAATATTTCCTGGGTTGCTTTATGAAACCCTGAATCATGAATGGTCATTCACAAGGAAAATGTCATTTAGTAGGAAAGGCAACAGAGATAGGTGTACTGTCTCTGAATCGCTGGAGTGCTGAGTAGTGAGGGACAGACTTGATGGTGGCCTTGCGGGGGGCAGGCAGGGGTTGACCTGGACTGAAGGAAGGCTTGAGCGGAGCAGGTGGAGACGGAGGCAAAGGGATGTCAGCATGTGAGGTGCATCATTGGGCTTCAGAGTGGTCTCCACGCTAGAGAACACACCAGAGCACACAGGAGCAGCTCTCCCTGGACATGGCCTTAATCTGTGCACGTTTATACTGTTACATGTGGAAGTGCGGTAATATGGGCAATAAGGGCATATGAAAATAGTTGTAAATTTTCAATGCCATGCACATGAGAGTGGTGGATAAAGAAGCCCTGATGCTCTTGTGAAGGGCAGACGGCCAGAGGGGAGCAAAGCCTTAGGTGACGGGAGAAACAAAAGTAGAAAATACGCATGGGGATGGGAAGCTTAACGGTCAGAGTTCAGAAGAGACAGAAAAATCTCCAATCTGTAAGCTAACAGTTGTAAGAGAGCTGTAAGGAAGAAACACAGCATAGAGTTAAAGAGTCTTTTTTCCACTTTTCTTTTTAGTCTGCAGATGCTGCAGTATGCTTGTGAAAATAGCTAATTGAGAGTTGGCTGTACTGTCTGATTGTTTCTTCACTCATTATGTCTGCACGGGGTTAGCTAATGGCTTTAAATAGTATAAGGGAGCTCGTAAAAATAAAATAACCCAGGCTAGGTTACTATTTATTCTGTATTATTAAAAATGAAAGGGCATAGTGTGTTTAAGGAGATGGGTAAAATTTGAGTTTTCTAAATGCGTATAAAAGAAAAGTGATGTTCCCAAGGTAGAGTGGGAACAAGAGAAGAAGTGTTGGGCGCTGTAGTGGAGTTAGATGTGCGTTTGCTCTGTGTACTGGGAAGTAGGACTGTTTGGCATAGACCGTTCTGGAGAGAAGGGGAGTGGGGACCTCACTCACTAATGACCGCATATGACAAGAGTGAGGCGACCTGTCCGACCCCCACTAGGAGATCCCAGCAAGGATGTCATTAAGACTGCCTTTGTGTAGGAAAGACGTAGTCTGGCGGTGTGGACCAAGGCGTCTGTGGTAGAATGGAAGTAACACCTGTCGGAAGTCCAGTCTCTAGACATGGGTTGGTGCTGGAAGTGGTACATGTCTCAACTCCAGAGAGGGGAATGTTGGGTTTGCATGTCCACAGATGTATAAGCCATGACATGGCCAGGATGCCAATTAACACTTGGTCCTGTTTACAGATACAATTGGGAATGCATATAGTTTATTGTTGAAAGTCATGAAATATAGCAAATAATAACCATAGTTTCTAAATGATAATGCATTCAGAACAAGAAGTCATGGAAACACCTAGCACTTGAGTTCAAAAGTGTAAACATTTTAAAATATTTACCTGTTACTGTCATCCAAAACTTTGACTCTCTGTATCCCTGGCTATCCAGGAACTCACCGCATAGACCAGCCTGGCCTCAAGCTCACAGACATTCCCCTGCATCTGCCTTCCAACTGCTGAGGACTAAAGGTGTCCCCCTCTGCCTATGAATCTGCTTGTTTTTAGCATCTTTGATTCTTTTGAGCTGTTGGGTACTCTGACCAGACATGGAAGCTTGGAGGCTTTTCTCAAATCTAGTCCACAGTGTCCCTGGGCCAGCAGCTTTGCTTCTCCCTCCCTGACCCTCCAGGTTGTTGGTGCTTGAGGCCTTGAGGAATATGAAGAGTGCTGTAACCTTGCAGCTCCCCCTGGATGGAGGGTTCCTTCTAACTAGGCCTGTGGTTCTCAGCCTTCCTACTGCTGGGCTCTTTAACAATTCCTCATGTTGATGTGATCCCAGCCATCATCATCATCATTATCATTATTATTATTATGCTGTAATTTTGCTGCTGTTATGATTTGTAAAGCAAGTATCTGATCGGTGTCATCTGCTGTGTAACCCCCTAGAGGGGCTGAGACCCACAAAACTAGGGGAAGGAGTTGATGAATCAATAAGATTGAGGTGTCCAGTCTCAGTAAAATAAGGACATCTGTGAGGAGCAAGGTCTTCGGGCCGGAGAGGAGTGTGGAAAGAACCTGGTGGGTGATTTGAGTTTCGTGAAAAAGGTGAATTTAGGCTCAGCTCTAAAGAAAGTAGACAAGATTGTGGAGCGAAAGGAGTGACACTGGTAAGAAGGCGGGAGACACGCCAAGGAAGAAGAGCATTAGGGAGGAGAGCAGTGGGACCAGAGCGGTTCACTGGTTGAAGACAGTTTTCTTTCACTGCAGCACAGTACATAAATTATTCAGTTATAAAGAGGAAAGGTTTCTTTGGCTCATAGCTCTGGAAGTTCTAGTCTGCTTGATGGCCTCATTGCTTTGAGCTTATAGTGATGTAATGCATCATAGTGGGAGTAAATAAAATCGCCATCTATTGACTGGGAAGCAGAAAGAGACCAGAAGCCCATAATCGTCTTTGAGGGTACGCCCTTGATGACCTAAGGACTCACCTCTTAAAGTCCTGCTGCCTCCTAACAGTGCCACCGGGAGATCAGGCCTTCAGATCCTGCGCCTTTGGGGGACATTGGCGGTCCAAACTGGAGCAGTTAGAATCAGGGTCAGTGAGAGGTTAGACTAGGGAGATGGCTGGAAACTGCAATCTGGAGCTGGGACTCCCAGAAGCAGTTTAGTAGATCATCCGACCTGAACCGAGATAATAACCAAGAGCAGTTCTGCGCTTAATGGCAGCTGTGCGTACTGTTTGCGATACCTGCTTGTAGTCTAGACAGGGCTGGCTATCTGTGTGCAGTCTGGCTCCCTGCCTTTTCTTCGTTTTGTTACTGTGTGTCTCTGTAGCAGCCGTTCTTAAAACTTCCTGTGCCTGAGAGCTTTGTAGGTCTCAAAATTCTGGTTTAGTAAGTTAGAAGAGGGCCAGGTGATTGTCATGCACATGGTCTTCAAGGCAGAGTTTGGAGCGAAAAAAAGAACATTCTAAAGGGTGGACAGACAGGAAAAATACAGAATTACAGCTTTTGGTCATCGTTTTAATTAACAACAACAAAAGAATCAGAAGTATCATATACATGCAGTAAAATACAAACAGGCCAAGTATGCTTTTTAATTTTTTTGTTTTTTAACTGCCTCATGTATCTGAGGCTAGCTTTAAACTTTAATCCACACATACCGGAGCCACCATGCTCAACCTCCAGTTCCATACTCTTTTCATAATTTTTATATCCATATAATTCACAATTTCTGTCTATCCAAAAAGATTTCCTTGTTCTCCTGCGTTTCCTGAGGTCTCCTTTGTCCATACCTGCAGCCAGCGTTCTGATTGCCCTCGCCTGTATAGGACAGTGTTGGAAGCTGCAGGGGACAGCTTGACGTAAAGATCTTACCGTCCAAGTATAAGGCCCAGAAGTTGGACCCCTGGCGTCCGTGTAAGAAGCCAGGTGTGACTACGTGTGTCTGTAACCTCACACACAGGTACGTCCCATAGGCTGGAAGACCAGCCAGTGCAGATGAAAAGGTTCAACAAGAGACCCTACTCAAAAAGCCAAGTGAAGAGCAGTGGAGGGCACCTGATGAATATGTCTGACATGAATTCACGCATGATATGCACGCACAGATGCTCACACATGCACGCACAGATGCTCACACATGCATGCACGCACACACGCGCGCGCACACACACACACACACACACACACACGGAATAAAGTAATTCTGCCTGTTGCAGAATTTTAGTAGAAGGGTACTGCAGGATGTGTTCTTTTATGTTGGGCTTTCGATCGATGTGATGTTTGAGGTTCTTCTGTGATACGCGTGATGATAGGTTTCTGTTTGTTTTTGCTTTTTTAAGCCACAAGCTAGTCTTCCCTTGTATGACTTGTTGTGGAAAGGGCTGTTCTCAGCTTTTCACTGTCATGAATAAGCTGCGTTGAACATTGTATGTGTCCTCCTACAGCAGGGTTCTCTCTTCTCTTTGGGAATTCCTAGGTGTGGAATTGCTGGAAATAGTTTCTGAGGTGAATTTAACTTCTCAGCTTAATGGATCAAGAAAGGCCCAAGAGACTAAAAGGCTCATCTCTGAAATGAGCTACTTAAGCACCATCCAGCCTTGAGTGTGGGCAGCACTATGCCCTAGGCTCTGAGTGCTGGAAGAGGAAGGTGGAGGAGCCACCTAGTGCAGGCAGTTTCTTCTCTGCTGCTTGACTTCTGATGTCATTAGCCGTCTGCCTGCTTCACCACATCCTCCTGGCCCTGGTGAGGTGAAACCTACGAAACCATGACCTAAAGTAAATGTGTCCCTTAAGGCAGTGATTCTCAACCTTCCTAACACTGCAACCCTGTAACACACTTCCTCATGTTGTGGTGACCCCTAGCTATAAAATTATTTTTGCTGCTGCTTCATAACTAACTTTGCTACTGTTATGAATCATAATGTAACCATCTGTGTTTTCCAGTGGGCTTAGGTGATGCCTGTGAAAGGGTCATTCTATCCCCAAAGGGGTCAGTTCACAGGTTGAGAACCACCACCTCTTAAGAAAACCTCAGTGTTTTACCGGGTATGTTGTTAAGGGGTCATAAACTGACTGACATCCTCTCTCATGCACTCTGAAGTCTTTGCCTCACCCCCTCCACTGTTCTGCTTGCCTCCTTGGGGTAGCTCATTGTGGTTTGAACTTCTCTTTCCTGGCAACTGGTGATAACTGAGCATTCTGTCATGTGCTTGTAGATTGTTTGCATATTTTCCTTTGTGAAACTTTTGCTCAAAACAGCCTAGGCTTTGCTGGTGTCTTTCATTTTATTAGTATTTTCTTTTATGTTAATTTTCTGTGTCCTCTATAGCAATGAAGAGTATATAAGTCTGCTTATTTAGATCTGATTTCGTGAGCAGTACTGTGGAAGTATTATTTTCAAGAAGCTTGTAAGATTTTTACTTTCACATCCCTGTTTCTCAACACTTCTCATAGTCTCTGTTAAGTATGAAAAATGCGCCACAATACATGGTATAAGATTTATTGTAGAAGCATGGGGCGCCCCAGGGGGACAGAGAGGGGACACTAAGAGAGGAAGAAAGGAGCAAGAGGTAAGAGAGGAGCTGAGGGATGCGAGGTGGGTTTGGCCTCTGTAATCCTGGCCAGGGCCTCACCCAGCAGCAGACAGGTAACGGTGCTAGGCAGACTGGGGCAGTGTGCTAACAGTCCTGTTTATGATCTGTCCTGCAAATTGCCGCAAGTGCCACGGACCCTTGAGCCTTGGCACTCAGTTCAGGCAGACTGCTGACTGTCGGGTTCCCTCTTAAATTGAGATTCCAGGCAATAAGTTGTGGCAGTCCTAGGCCCACTCAACTCATTTTCCCTTTCAAGGATCGTGTTTCCATATCGCCTGTTTTCTAGTCTCAAAAAGTGTTTTGATATGTCACCTCGGCTTCTACTTGGTCCTAGCAGGAAGATACTTGTAGAACTCATAATTTAGTCGTCCAAGCCTTTTGCCTTCACTTTTGACACAAGGAGAATATCACTGCATGCTGCTAACCCAAAACAGACCAGCATCATGAAGTCAGAAAATCCTAATGTGAGGCGTCATAAATTGGGGCTATCTGGAGAGCCCACCTGTCCTGCAGGGTATCTAGCCCAGTCACAGCTACTCCAGTACTGGCAGCGAATGGAACTGCATATAGCTGGGCTCATCTTTTCCTTTTGTTAGTTACCATAGCCCAGGCTGACCTTGAGTTTTCATTCATCTTGCTTGAGTCTGCTTCAGTTTTCCTTTTCCTTTCTTTGTTTTGTTTTCTGCCTGGGGCTTTTGCACATGCAGGGCCAGCAAGCCCTTCCCACTGAGCTGCAGTTCACTCTTTAGTGTCTCATGAGATGAAAACTTAGTGTCTGCCCCTAGCATCTTAAGCATGTGGACCTGGAAATTCTTCAGAAAGTCACTTAGTGACTCAGATCTGTGTATAGAACATCTTAGAAATCTACAGAATGTTAGTATTGAAAGATAAAGAACATAGTTGATGGACAAATAAACAGGGCAGCACCATTCAGCCACTCAATCAAAATGACTTTACTGTGAGTGCTTTAGAATGTGTTTTCTTTAGCAGTTGCAGACCCAGAAACTCACTGTGCCTGGGCAAATAGGCTTTTAGTTTAAGCAAACTTAGAAAAGACTCGTACAGAAGACTCCCTAGTTTTACACTGTATTAGGAGGAGGCAGTGTCAAAGCATGTTGGTCAAGCCTTTGCCTCTATCAGCTGTGTGTGCCAGCAATCACAGCTCGTTCTTGTCCTTGTGGTTGGGGCCAGTGGTTCGTTTCTGTGTATTGGTGGACTTTGTAAAGGGCAGTGTAGTTGTAGGCAAGTTGTTTGGAATCTTCTATCAACACTGATAACTAGCAGCTACTGTGCAGATTTTTACGTTTCTGTGGTACTGGGGTTCAACCTGTCTTATGACATCCATGGTGCAAAATACTTCACCACAGAGCTGTACCCGGCCCTTGTTTTACTTACTTTAAGACAGGATTTGATTTCACTTAGTTGCCTTGGCTGGGCTTGAACTCACGCTATTTATTGCCCAAGCAGGCCTTGAACTTGTGAGCCTCCTCCCTCAGCTTCCCAAATAGTTAGGACTGCAGGCCTGTATCATTAGGCAGCTTATAAGATTGTTTGAGGACTAAGTAACGCAGTTCACATAAAGGGACGGAGTGCTTTGCACTTGGCTGCTATTCAGAAGTTATTAAGGTTGTTGTTTTCTGACAGTCGGAAGGGTGTTAGGTGTCTAGGGGAGGGGAGGTAGGGAGCTGGGGCGTGGGTATAATAAAGGGACGTTGTAGTCGTATATGAAATTGCTCGTTTGCTAAAGAAGATTGTGTTCTTCTACTTAGAAGCTTGAGGTCTGAAACTTGAAGCTGTTCTGGCTTGACCTTTTATTACAGATGTTGCTGGCAGCTGTTATGATACAAAATGCTAGTACTGCTTGGTTTTTTGTTAATATTTTCTAGGGTGGAATAAAGAACTATATAACAGGGCTCTGCATAGGTTGTTTTACTTTAAGAAATAGCTCTATTAGTATTTATCAAGAATCTTTGTTTTAAATTTTAAACCATCTCCTTAGGATACTTTCCATACATATTTAAACTACAGTGAAGAAAAGGATGGTGGAGATAAAACCATCTTAAAAGCAGTAAGACCTTTCTAGAAGTTTCTACTGCATCTCCCAAAAACAACTGCTGAAGTATAAACAAAGATAAAGTTGAAGTCACACTGACAGCTACCCAGGGCCCCATCTGAAACGTGGTGGATGGGTGAGGGAGCACAGCGCTGCATTTCACGAGACAGATCCTGTCTCAGGAGCGCCGTCAGTTCTGTCGCTGTGGTACAGGACACACCTGTGTGTTCTTGCTCATTTGAAGTACAGTGGGTTTTTCTTGGGTTTTGGTTTTGATTTTTTTAGACAGGGTTTCTCTGTGTAGCCTTGGCTGTCTGGACTTGCTTTGTAGACCAGGCTGACCTCGAACTCACAGCGCTCCGCCTGCTTCCCGAGTGCTGGGATGAAGTGCAGTGTTTACCATGACACTGAGAAGGAAAGTGGCTGCTGCAGCTTAGTGGTTTTGCTTTTGTAGAAATTTCTCTGGCACTAAAGAGAATAGTTTTTATCTGGTAGATAAGAAAATTCCGTTAACTTCACTCCTTTCCTTTCAGATGGAAGATCATTGATGGTGGTTATTGGAAATTTGATTGTCAGTGGTTTGCCTCCTGCCTAGAAAATTCTGGTTTGGGGCCTCTTTCTACTAACACATAATGCAAAAGAGCATTTGGTTTCTCTTACTGAAGAGCCTGGTCAAGCCTCCAAGCAGCCATCTGTTGAGACCCCACACACACGCAGCAGTGTGAGGAGTCCCACGGAGGCTTTCCTGTTGGTCAGGTGGACGGGACTGTGAGTTGCAGCTCAGTAGCCATGCCCAGGCTGGCTAGAGTCCCTTCAGCCTCACTCTTTATCCATGCTGACCTCAAACTTCAACTTCCTCCTCCCTGGTCCTCAGCCTCCGGAAAGCTGAGATCATGGCATCAGCCAACGCCCCCAGCTTCTTGTTTTCTGACCGCCATTTTCTTTACTTTCTTTCTCATCTGTTTTGGCCCCCTTCACTTTGAGGTGTCTTCCATTTCTGACATTTACTATTAATTTGAAATTTTAGTGTTTTAAAGCAAAGTCTTACCGTGCAGTTAGGTTGAACAGTGCCTTGGTCTCTTGCCTGCTGAAAGTGCGGGCGTGAAGTGCCACGTTCAGCTTGTTACCACTTTCCTGTTCTCTGTGCAGCCCTGGCTGTCCTGTGCTGGAACTCACTCTGTAGGCCGGGCTGGCCGTGAGCTCGAGAGATGCGCCTGCTGTACTACTCAGTTTTTTGAGAACATTTGTTTCTTAGCTTTTTCTTTTTCTTTTCTTTTTTTCCATCCAGAAAAGATGTTGGAGGTGATTGACAAACCAGTATTTGAATATTTACTGTAGTTGGCCAAAAGTTCAAAATATTTAAGAAACAGTGGGAGAGAGGAAGAGGAATTTAAACTAAGAATTTACAGTTTAGGCTTTCTGTTGATAGTAGAAATTTTTTAAAAAGGAGAAACATGATGCATTTTGATTTTCCTTTTTAACTCTTTATGTGTGTGAATGTTTTGCCTGCATATGTGTGATTACTGCTGCCTAATTCTAGTTTTCGTCTTTCTGTCTGGCCTCTCATAGACGTAGTTGACATTTGAATAACTAGACAGCCTTCTGAGCTAACCCTCTCCAGATAACTGGAATTTTAGGAACCGATGTATGTTTCTCTGTGGTTTCTCACAAGTGGCTGGGAGTAACACTTAGGGAATATTTCATCTCCCTTAGAGCCAAGCATTTAACTGGGAAATCTGACTTTTTTTTTTAAATTAGAGTGTGAGATGTTATTTAACAGAAATGGAGAAATATCCTATGTTAATGGATTTAGAGGATTACTTACACAAATACTGGCTGCTTCACCCAAACATTTGTTTTGTGGGGGTGGAGTAATAGGTAATTTCTGTTTGCTTCATTATTCCTTTACATATTTATAAAGTATATCAGAATTCTGGCAGGCAAATGTTCCACTTTTGCACCTGTCAGAAAGTAACTTTCTGAGCTTGGGTCGCGAAACTACAGAGCAAAACTAGAGAGAAACACTTAGAGAAATAAGACAAAGATTCGTCAGAGACAAATGTGAACAACTATTAGCACGCACATTTACACACATTACACAATAAAGAGCTAAAAGAAACATATATATATATTTTTTCAAATATTAGTCATCAAAAGTGATCGAGAGCTGACATGATGGTGCACAGTTTTAATCCCAGGGCTTGGAGGCAGAGGCTGATGGACCTCGGAGATTTCAGGGCCGTCCTCAGCTACGTAGCAAGGCCTGCTTGAGAAAATGTTTTTAGTTGCTTCTCAGCATGTGATGGGTCAGGTTTTATTTCAATTCTGTTAACAATCTTAAGTTTTTTGATTGTCCTGTTTCAAAATAAAATTGTTGCATGTTGACACAAAACAAAGTAAGGTGTCTTACTTAGAATTTATATCTGTACTTTATTATTATTAGTGAATGAATCTGAACTATCTGATTTGCTTTTATCCTTCCCAGTCCCTTTCCCAGTCACCTGTGTGAAGAACAGACTAGTTTGAAGCTATTTACCTTTTTTTTTTTTCCCCTCCCATTGGGACAGCAGCTAGATTACCAGTAAGGAAGGAACTACTCTACTACTCTGAGTGCTTTCTTTCTCTGATTTACTGCAAGCTGTCTATTTGAAGCTAGTTACTTCTCTTCAGAACTAAACTTTGGGCTGAAAGGGTGTTGTCCCTAAGTATGTAAGTGAGCGAGTGGCAAATGTATCCTAAGCAACTTTAGATAAGAGTGAAATGGAGTGGTTCTCCGAAGCACTTAGATGCATCTTTTGTGGTGTTTCTTGGCACTTAGGTTGCTGGCTTCTGAAGGAAGGAGACAGTCTGGCGTACACTGGCTTCTTTGTAGGTTATTAGGAAGGCCCGATGAGCGCACAGTTCCCCTTTAGACATTTTTCTGAACTAAGATGACCACGAAGTTCTTCAGCGCAAAGTTACTTTGTTATTTAGCTGGTTTGTTGCTTAACTGCCTCCTGGTGTGAAGAGAGACGGGTGGGCCTGGGTGTCTTGTGCCCCAGGATGTAGGGCCTTAGCACGGTGCTGAAGGCACTCCTGCTCTCACACAGATCCGGTGCTCTCCCTCTCTGCATATGGAAGACAAAGGCAGGAGGAACTGACCAATGGTCTCCCCGATCTGATGGAAGCCTTGTGCTTCTATTATTAGCGTATCCATCTCCTCTTGCGCTGGTTGTGCCTCAGAAGCCACCACTTTAGATCCCCAAGCTGTGCTTGCCTTATATCATGTTATCCTCAAAAGAGAGGTGGTAATTGTTCCTATTTTTGGATAGCAAGGTTGAGCCATGTCACACAGCTAATGAATGCTGCCTGAATATGACACACGGGGTGCAGCTAAATCTAAAGCATGTGTATTAGAGCCTAGAGCCTGCCAGATAAGCATGTCAGTGACGGGTGTGTTTGTCAGTATATTGCACAAGATGCTTTCCCATCAAGAGTGAAACATCGCTTGTTGGGCATGTATGTCCTCTAGATGCCCACCACAGTGTGGCTTATAGACTAACAAGGGATCATGTCGCTGGGCCTTGTCAAGACTGTACAGATCAGCCATCCACAGCTTATGGTGTGATGAGGTAGACCTTCAACTGCTGAGGGACATTCTTTCTTAGGAAGCGCTGTAGTAGCTTGAATGACTGAATAGAAATTTCAGTCTGGCAGCGATTATACATAGGAAGATACTGGCGTCTGAGGTGTGGCCCAGAAGAATCAAAGGAGAAGCGTCAACCCTGAAGATCCGAGGCAGGACCACGGGGTAGCCAAAGCATCTGCTCCGTGTGTCTGCTGGGAGCCCAAGGCTTTGTGTGTATGACCTCTAGTCTTCACACCAGCTCTGGGTGCAGGTGTTACCCTCCTCACACCAAGAGGCACGCCTAGTCTTCACACCAGCTCGGGGTGCAGGTGTTACCCTCCTCACACCAAGAGGCACGCCTAGTCTTCACACCAGCTCTGGGTGCAGGTGTTACCCTCCTCACACCAAGAGGCACGCCTAGTCTTCACACCAGCTCGGGGTGCAGGTGTTACCCTCCTCACACCAAGAGGCACGCCTAGTCTTCACACCAGCTCTGGGTGCAGGTGTTACCCTCCTCACACCAAGAGGCACGCCTAGTCTTCACACCAGCTTGGGGTGCAGGTGTTACCCTCCTCACACCAAGAGGCACGCCTAGTCGGAGACGTGACTGGGTGGAGCTAGAACGCAGCCACCTCCGCAGCCTCCATGCGGTTAACCATTTCCAGCCTTTCCTTTTTCATTCTTTTGCCTGAATCAAGAAGCAAAGTGCTGGTTTGGCCAAAGAATAGGATTTGAGGTGCGCCTGGAGCTTCTTACCACATGACACTGCGAGTTAAGAATTAGGAGATAACATTTAAGAAAGGAAAAGTTACTTCTTTTTTAAATTAGAAAAAGATAGACCTTAAATTGTCTTTCTGTAACTGAGAGATGTTATTATGAAGTCCATGTAACACTGTGACTCTTAATGTCTGTCTTTCTTTTTTTTTTTTTAACTGTTATTTCCCTTCACCTGCATAGGGAAGTACAAGAACTTGCTAGGTGACATTCTTTATAGCGGGCACGCACTAGCAGACACATTCCTAGTGCCAGTGAACCTCATGCCATGGTCAGATACAGCGCTAGCAGCTAGAGGTTTCTTGCTGGCTTTCTCAGAGGATCTCATAGTAGACAGAGAATCCAGAGCGTTCAGGGCTGGGAAAGTATCTCACTGAAGAATGCTTCCTACTGTGCACAAGGCCGGGGCCCAGTATCCCTCCCCAGCATTGCCAGGAAAAAAGAAAATGAAACCAGAGCATCCATAGTAAGTTGTGAGAAACCTTCACTCTGATTCGTTTCCTCAGAGTGTGGCCTCGTTACACTTACAGGAGAGTAGGCCAGGAGTTGCCTTTAATGCTGCCTTTGTCACACTTGAGTGTTAGAGTGCACGCTAGGTAGGGAGAATAATCCTCAAGTGTGGAGGCCAGACGTCACATCGGGTGGTTTCCTCTTGTTGTCCACGTTTTTCTTTGAGACAGTCTCTCACTGGACCCGCAGTTCACCATTTCCTAGACTACAATTATGTATATATGTTTAAACAATATGTTTTGGAGGTTGTGTGAAAGATAAATTTATACCTAATGTGTGTATTAATCTGTTACGCTTAATCTGGTTTTGATATTTTTGCGTATCGATAGAGATGGTTTCACTCCTATAATACATGGCATTCTGTTATTGGATATATGCATGGGATAACAAGTTCACTCACGGACAGTTTCCTGTGATAACCTCACTTACAGCGTTTCAAAAGTTAAATTTACTACCGTCCTCCAAACGCTAACTCGCTGACATTATTTTGCTTTACGTGTCGTTTCTTTGAAAAGCATCTTTTTTCACCCATTTGCCCAAGCTAGAAACATGCCCAAGCTTCATTCTGGATTCTCAGTCATCAGCCTTGTAGATTTGACTTCTAAACATCTCGTCTCCGGCTCTGCTGTCATTAGTTGAGATCCCCACCCCACCCCCTTCCACCCCTCACCCCTCGAGACAGGGTTTCTCTGTGTGGCCCTGACTGTCCTGGAACCAGCTCTGTAGACCAGGCTGGCCTTGAACTCACAGTGACCCACCTGCCTCTGCCTCCCGATGGCTGGGATTACAGGTGTGGGCCACCTGTCTCACTTGGCCCTCCGCATGTGTCTTCAGTGCCGCACCAGCACCGCCCCGCGTTCTGTTAGCGTGGACTACACAGCCTACTCCTGCCGCTTCCTCTCGGTGCCCTTGGCCGCACCTACTAGGCTGTGCTGACTTCAGCCGCTGTTCATGCTCTGTCAAGACATTACATGTTCTTCTCTCTTTCCTAATTCATTCCTTTTCATTTTTCATGATGAAATTCTGAGTATCACCTCCCCAGAGATGCCTGTTCACAGCTCCAAAGGCAGGCTGCCTCCCTGTGATCCTGACTGCACTGCCTCGGCTTGCCGTCACTGTAGCCCAGTGCACAGGAAAGGCTCTTATCTGGCACAGTCTGGACCAATTGTCTGTATAGTTTAGTAAAATGAGTCACATATTAAAATCTCGTTCTTATTTTAACAAATTAATTACACTGTTGTCAGCCTTTGATTAAGGACCAGCTCCTGTGTTGAGATGAAGTCATCTGTTTGCAGGTCCCTACTTTCTGTCTTACAGAACTCTACCCAGATTACACCACCTAAAAGCCAGTATGAAGTTTTTAAGTAGACTCTCTTGATACATTCTAAATTTAGAATCTTTATAGATCTTTGCTACACGGTTTTCAATTCATTGAATTATTTTCATTGAGTATTCCAAAATCATTCAACTTAGGCTTCCAGGCCTCCCACATTCCATTATGCTAATCAGCATTAATTAAAACCTATAATTTAGTGTAAGTGGCATGAGCAGGTGTGGGACGTGCTCATAACTAGCTCAGCATAAGTAGCCTAAGTGATGAGGGCCCCACAGGTTCCAGTGCACAACAGCCCATCTCTTGATATAGTGTATGCATTGTAGTAGTGTCACTTGGGAAGCTGAGTCATACGTCATTTAAGCTTACGCAGCAGTTGTTTTCCGTAGATCTGTTGCATTTGTTTCAGCTAATGTTGGACAACAGTGGAGGCAATAAATGGCCATCTAACTGAAAACACAGACCAGATCACAGCACAGTGTGGAGGTGATGAAAAATGTTTTGAAGTAGTTCTCAGATTCTTCTGAAGTATTTATAAATTTGATGGCCATGCATCCCTAGGATTGTGGGTCAGCTTTAATGGTAGTATTAATATTGTATTATCATTTTCCAAACACTAAAATGCCTGAAGAACCATCTCCTAGACTGACTTGGCAGAAATACTTTAATCAGCCGGCAGGTCGCAGTTTTTCTTACTGTCTGAAGTGCTTCATGTGTAGGGTTTGCTGCGCTGAGTCTGGCCGACTGAGCAGTGGGAGGGGTTGAGCTGGGCTGTAGTTGTCTCTCTACCCACTGTGGCATGCAGTGTCTTAAAACTTACTACTGAGTGTAGTTCTCATAAAACCTGGGGTTGCTCCACTGTAATGAACTCCTGGAAACTATTTGAACTAGTTTGTTTTGTAGAAAATGTATAATAGATACTATTTGGTATACAGAGAGTCTTTGACTGTACTATTTATGCTTTTTTAATGTAAATTTTTGTAGTAATGGAATTTGACCTCATTTTACTTAATCCTGATTTATTGCTTATTCTGTTAAATACAAGTTTTCAATAAATGCCATTTAACTTACAAAAGCATTATGAAACCAATTTCAAATTATAGCTCCTTGAGGAAAGTAGTAACTCTTTAGAAAATTGTTTTGATATAGCTAAGCATGTATAGAAATATGAAAGAGTGTACAGATATGCACTTTCATTCTAGAAGTTGATACACTTGACATTTAATACCTTCTTTTAGCGCTTTGTGACTTAGTATAAAACCACAAAGTAAAAGAATTGTAAGGTAAATCCAAAAGATTTCTGCTTTAAACTAAGTACATTTCCAGAAATTAAGCAACAGAAACTCAAATGTGACATTAAGCTATTTGGAATATGTTCTTGATTTTTGCCTCAACTATTAATCACTATCAACATTTTAAAATTTACCACTATTACAGCCCCACCTCCCAGTAGCATTTCCACATTAAAAAACAAAACCAAGCCAGGAACCATGGCTCATACCTGTAATCCCAGCACTCAGGCAGAGGCAGCCAGATAGCTGTGAGTTCAAGGCCAGCCTGGTCTACAAAGCAAGTCCAGACATCCAAGGCTGCATAGAGAAACCCTGTCTGGAAAAAACAAAAACAAAACAAAAGCAGCCACCACTGTCTTTCTCAAAGGCAGTCTGTAAGAAAAGAAAAAAAATATTTCTTTTTGTCATAAAAATACAAACTTGTCCTTTGTCATGTTGCAGTCTGCAAAGTCTCTGGATTAAGAACACTGACAGGCATCTTCCTAGCAACGGAACCTGCCCAGGGATTCCAGGCTAGAAGCTGCTTTGCAGTTGGGTAGGTTCCCCCCCCCCCCCCCCCCCCCCCCCCCGATTGTAATGTTCCAATCTGCAGGAGGCTCCTTAACCAGGAAGGTAAACAACTTGAAAGGGCTTTAGGAAGCCCCTTAAACCAGCCAGACTTATTAGGCCCCTCCCGGCCAAAGTAAGCAATAAGAGCTGAGAATCCCCCTACAATAAATGAGTGGAGTCAAGCTTCAAAGGCGACTGTGAGAGCAGGCCACCCGTGTTAGAAAGACTCTCCACGTGGAGCTGTCTGCAGGCCCTGCGGTGTGCTCCAGGTGCCCAGGTTTGTGAGCTGTCGCCATGCCGGCCTGGGCTTTGGTGATGCAGCTGCATTTGAGTCATTTCTGCTCCTTAAGTAACCACAGTAGAATTCATGGTTTACCACGATGGTCTTTGGTGGTATCTGTACTTTGAGTGTAGTGGTATCTGGGGTGAGTAGGCGTGTGTTGGGTCTCCCCAAGAAAAGTTTTGTCATACAACATAATTGACACCCACTAGAATAGGGACATGACAGAACCAGAGATGCACTGTGAAGGAGTGAAGGCGTAATCCTGGCCACGTGCAGCGAGGTGTGCAACGGAGGCTGAGAAGCCTCAGGTGGGAGCATCTGGGAGAAAATTCTGGTAGAGTTGTCCTTTCCTGTATGCTGTGTGTTGACATACCGTTGTGCTGTGACAGCAGTGGCGTGGTTCTTGCTATGGACAGTGACACAGGCAACTAAAGCTGAGCCTTCATGGGGGACTGGGTGGCAGTCACCATCTGTGCAGGATGTGGGCGGGGCGTGCCTGCTTGATGAGCGGGGTCACCATGTGAATATGGAGTTGCCCTGAAACCAGTTAAAGGGTTAGAGAAAATCTTGCTGCCTTTAAGATTAGCACACAAGGGTGCAGGCAGAGGCTGCCTGACCTCCGCTGTGTGGAGTCAGAAGTGAGGCTGAGGTGTTTGTGTAGGGGAACAACTGGAGAAAAGGGAGATGAGGCCGCACCCTCTGTGCTCGCCTCCCATCTGAAAAGTCAGTGAGCTGAATGGGAGCGAGAGAAAGGTGGTAGATGGCGTAGAGGATAGGCCTGGAGTCCAGCCTTCAGCAGCAAAAGAAGGAAACCTATGATCCAGTGTGCACATGGGGACCTTAACCAGCTTCTGTACAGGAACCCGGGGTAATCAGGAAACAGCACCGGAACTTTAACAGGCAGTGACAGAGCCTGGCGCAGCCTGGTGTGAGGCTGTGGGACGCGGTGTGGTTGGGACGGGCCTGTCTGACTCTGCGGAGGCAGGAAACCGAGTGACGTGACTACCCCTCCCTCTCCAGTGTGTGCGAGGCGGTCAGTCCCTGGTGGAGTGGCTTGTGGAAGCCACTGGGAACACTTGGTTATCTCCATCTGAGGCCCCCACAAGTAGCAGGGGGTGGGGGACCATAGAGGAGGGACAGACACTTTGGGGAAATAGGAGTAGGAGGATCTCTGTTTGAACCCCAGTTCCTGGGCCACATAGAACTGGTTGCAGAGGAGGGAAGGGAAAGGTTGGTTGGTGCAGCAAGGCCCTCGAGGCTCGTGTGGACCTTCAGTGCCGTGCTCAGTACCCTAGACCACTGTGTAAAGAGTGTTGTCTATTGAGAAAACAGCCCGGAGAAGATCAGAAGTGTGCCTGCGCTCCTCAAAGACAAATGTGGCAAGATTTGTATCGACCTGGAGTTCCTAAGGGAAAAACGGATAGGAAGCCAAACAGTGTCCTAAAGGGCTTGGGGAGGCCTGGGGGGCTGTTCACACAGAAGGCATCTGTGATAGAACAATACTGATGAAGATTGCCAGCCTGTCCCCCAGACTGAGGAGGGTCCCTCTCCCTCCAGCAGAAGGCTGTGCTAGCAGTGGAGCTGCTTTCCCAGTCAGGAACCACCAACAGGCAGGTGTGGTGAGTGAGGAGGCAAAAGCTACACCGCAGTGCTGAACCAGGAGCCAGCACGTGCAGCCGGGGAAACAAGACCGCATTCCCCTTTGGCCCTCAGTAGGTCTGAGCAGATGAAGTGAGGCCCACTGAGTTCATGAGGTCTGGAGAAACAAAGGAGCCCCAGGGAAGAGCTCCAGGATAGGGAAGCAAACCAGCTCAGAGAGAATGACTAAGGATTTCAGGAGCTAAGTCCATCCGCCTGCCCATGCTTTTGTACCCGACCCTGATATGTGAAGGATGCAGTTGCTACAGATGGATGGACCCTTTCCATGTTGCTTTTGACCTTGCCTACTTGTGACTTCCCTGTCCTAGTTGTGAGCATCTGGGATCACCTGACACTGCTGAGAACAGATGAGCACAGGCTTTCCGAGTGCTTCCACAAGGCTGTCTTTGTATAGGATGGTGGCTCTGGGTGCTGCCTTGTCCCGCCTATCCTTTGGAAGAGGCTTGTTATATAGATGACGTAATGCTAACCACTGAGTGTGTTAGATTTGGAAAGCCATCAGCGAGATAGCCAGGTACATCGGGACTTACACTCCCCTCACAGCCCTACTGGGGCTGGGGCTGGGTTCATCGAAAGGAGGAAGAAAGTGAGAAGGATATCCTTACCACATGGGAGAAAAAGGACACCCCAGAAGCCATAAAGTTACTGAATAAAAACCCTAGGGCCAGGTGTGGGTTAGCACCTATGAGTTGTTGGCCAGGGAAGCCCGAGGCCCCACAGACCAGAAAGGCCGTTGCTACTGCCACTGGCGGCGTGCTAGAAGTAGGCGGTCAGACCCTATTGCTGAAGAACCGCGTGTGCATGCTGGGACTGTAGGACGTGGGAAATGGAGCTGGGACTGAAACTGGAAGCCCCACCCTGCTGCTGGCTGCCTTTCATGTGGCAGAAGGGGCCATGCAGGCGGCTGCTGCTGCTGGTGGTGGAGAACCATCACCAACACCCCTGCTTGACTGTGGGCCGGCATGCTCAACTGCCAACATGCCAGGCGTGATGTGCCTGCTTGTGCAATAGTGATTTGGCTGTCGTGACTAAGAACAACTGCCTTCGGGTTGGACTTAAGGCCCACCCCAAAAGAGACAGTTCATGTCTGGTACCATAAGCCCAGGCAGAAACCTATGGCTGGGGAGGTCATGGGTCCCAGTGAGCAAGTAACTTGTGTGGTTTTTCTAGATGGGTATGATGTGTACCTATAGATCAGCTCAAATCATAGCCACTGGTGAAGCTCCTAGGACGAGTCGTTGTCACTGGCGTAGTGCCCTATTGCTTAGCCATAGGTGGACACCTGTAGTCACCCCCTCCAAAGGCCCTGCAGATTATTGCAGGAGGCAGAGAGAGTGTGAGAGCAGGAGGAAGAGCCTTGTGTCACGGTTTTCTCCAAGATTAAAACATTCCATCTTGCAGGAAGCAAGAAAGTAAACAACTCAGAATAGTGTCTGAGAGTCCCTGAAACCAGTCAGATTCCCTAGACCCTCCCTATAGAGTAAGCAGTAAAAGTGAGAGCCCCTCAGAAGACTCTGAGACAAGCCAGCTCCAGAGAAGACTGGTATCAGAGCAGCTCCCTAGAAGAGACACCTGGAAAGGACACTCTCTAACCTGTTGAGCTGCCTGCAGGCTGTGCAGTGTGCCAGGTCCCCAGCTTTGTAGGGTGTCCCCCGTGCTGGGCTGGGCTTTGGTGATACGGCTGTCTTTGAGTCATTTCAGCTCCTGTAAGTGACCCCTCACCTATAGGGCCTAAAGCCTGAGCTCATTTGTAGGTTTTGAAAACACACAAATTCCTGAGCTCAAAACCTCACCAGTCTCCACCTTGGGAAAGTAAGCGTGCACGCACACCGTCCCACCCCAGGCTGCAGCTTACCTGAGCAGAGGCATCCATCCTCTTGAGCCTGTCCCAAAAAAGCTCTTGTGAGGTTTGCTCCCTACTGCCAGGACACCTTCTCCCTCAGAGCCACAACATTTCCACTGGCCATATCACTTGTAAGTAACCCCAATGATGCTCATGGTTCACCAAGTGGACTTGGGGTCTGTCTGTGCCTTGTTCTGTCGTGAGTCCTGTCTGGGTTAAGTAGGTGTGTATTGTGAGTCTCTCCAGGAAGTATTTTGTCAAATAACACTTGTGCTCCCTGGTGAGTGTTCTGCATGTCCCGGTTGTTCATGGAGCTTATGAACAGCCGTGTAAGATGTGTGGCTTTAGGTTTGGCCGTTTTGTAACAGTCACTTTTTTATGTATAGTTTTGCTTGATAGGAAATACCTGCAGAGAGCAGAAAAATCTAGAAACACAGAAAAATGTTCGACTTTGGAATTTCTTGAGTATGACAACTCTTTTTGTATTGAGGATGGTACATCATTCTGGAGTCCAGCTAGAAGTCAGTCAACTTTCAGAGGACAGAGAGACGGAGAGAGAGAGGAGGGATTGGTGGATTGAATGGGTTTTACATGTTATATATGATTTCGGGGAAAGGTTGTTTGTGGGGCTTTTGATTTGGTCTGTTGTTTTCTATGCACTTCAGCCCCCACAAGGTCTCATGATGTAGACTCTGACTGCCCTTGAACTCACACAGCTCCTCTGTCTCCTGAGTCTTGAGAATAAAGAGACACCCTCCTATACCCAACCTGTTGGGTTTTGGTTTTTTTTAAATCCCTTTAAAAAGTTTAAGTTCTGGGGGCTGCAGAGTTGGCTCAGTAGTTCTAACCCTGACTGCTCTTCCAGGGAAGCAGGTTTGATTCCCAGCACACACATGGTGGTCCACAGCATTGCACACACCAGGTCCAGGGCACCAAACACAATCTTCTGACCTCCGTGGGCACTGGGTATACATGTGATGCACAGACATCCATAGACACACACACACAAATTTGAAAAAATTTAAATCGTTTTTACATCAAGTTCCTACTGGTCACAGGCCAGATTTGTTCAGGCTGACCCCACCTCTACCGCAGAAGTTGAAAACTGAAGCCAAGTCTGTCAGAGAGCATAAAAGGAAATATATTTCAGTATATTCTATTGAAAAGGGAAGGGGAAGGGCAGAGGGCATCAAAAGCTTAGCACAGTGAATGCAAAGGTTCCACACTAAGGAGAGGAGCGCAGTTGTTTTATATTCAGAAGATCAACACAGGTCACAGAAGAAGAAAATTGACAGTAGGGCTGGTTTCCACCAGCCACACCTGAGCCTAGAAAATAGTGGGGTGATGTCCTCATGCTTGCCAGGGTAAATCATTTGTAACTCAGGATTTTATTCTGAGAATATAAAACAAGAGTTCCATGATAAAGAAATAAATTGCTGGGATTGTGTAAAGGAAAATCACAGGGCCGCGCTGCTGGCCTGGTGTTGTCAGCTTCACAGAGAGCTGATGGGCTGTGGAAAGCTCAGGAAGCCCACAAATAAGAGACAGCTATTCTAGGGGAGAGAAAGTTGGCGTAAGAAAGGAAAATGACCTACCTCTAGACAAGATTCATGAAAACAGCAAATACTTACTTAACTAGAAAATGGGCTTTAACTGTTCTGTGAGAAGAAAATGTTAAGGGGAAATGCACATTGACACTGTGGTCTGAAAGAACCAAAGCCCGTCAGTCTTCATATTACAAAGTCACCTCTAATACAAGACGGCCAATTACTAGCAATACAAACTTGGCATCATGCAGCTGAGAAAAATAGCAACAGAAGCGGCTAATGAGGATTTTAATTTTCTTGAGTCTCTGGGAATGGGCAGCAAGTATAGAAGTGTGGCTAATGGTAAGGGTTTTTTTTAGTTAAGAACCTTTTAGAGGGGCTGGAGAGATGGCTCAGCAGTTGAGAGCACTGACTGTTCTTCCAGAGGTCATGAGTTCAATTCCCAGCAACCACATAGTGGCTCACAACCATCTATAATGTGATCTGATACCCTCCTCTGGCCTGCAGATGTACATGCAGGCAGAGCTATGTATATATAATAATAAATAATAAATCTTAAAAAAAAAACAAAAAACAAGAATCTTTTAGAGCAGATATAGTGGCCTGTGCCAGTAATCCTAGTGCTCAGAAGGCTTTGGCAGGATTGCCTTGTGGCTAGCCTAGGTTCAGGGCTAGCCTAGGCTACACAATAAACTTCATACCAAACAAGCTTTCTATCAGAATTTGAACTTGAAGTTTAGAATTGTGTAGAACGTTTAAAATACTTAAATAAGAAGACAGGACCTAGGGTAGAAAAGGGCTAGGGTGCTGGAAAAGTACCTACAGCGGTGACACCAGAGTCACCGAGAACGTGCCAGGATTGTCTTTCTAACAAGACTTGTGAGTGAAGATCTGAAACCTTAATTTAACAAGAGGATTGGGCGATAACAGGGCATCTGAAGTGCAGCAGGTGGTGAGGGCCATGGATTCCACCTGGGAGACCCTGACTTTGCTGTGGGCTTACCCATACACTTGCAGTAGTAAGTCCCCGGAAAGTGCCTTTCAAAGAGATGCATATTTTCTATGCTGCTGTGGCCATCAGATCAAACAGGTGTTGTTCAGAAGCTTTTGCTCCAGCAGATGGATAGGGAAATGGATGCCTAGCAGATCTTAAGTGGTCTCTGGTCCCTTAACTAGAAAACACAAGTGAGTGAGATGCCCCTCACGGCGGAGCCTTGGCCATGCCTTCCCGTTTCGTGCTTGGTGCAGTCCGATACTGTTTGTGCAGTACCATGAACTGTCTTAACTGGGCTAGGCAGATGACAGAGCACAGGCACAGCGTGTGCCTCTGTTTTACTAGTTGCTACCATGCCCAGGCTCCCACACGGGCACTGGGGCGCTTACAGACACCCTGCCTGTAAGCCAAGAGCTTCCTCTTCAACCTGCTGCTGCAGAAGCACGGATAAAATTGGATAATTTTGGAGTGGGGACAGAAAGATGAGGCTTTAACCAGAGATATGCCTGTACACACACACACACACACACACACACACACACACACACACACAAAGATAAATTACAGGACTCCATTCTTTTCACCATTTGGGGCTGGAGGATTGAACTCATAGCAACCAGGTAGGCAGCATCTCACCAAACTCGGTTACTATAACTCTCGAAGTCTGTATTTTCCCTTTAAAAGCAGAGACAGTTCAGTTACCTGAAATAAGGGGCTGCAACTCAGTGTCAGAATGAAATCCAGTTATTGCCTGGAAAAAGGAAAGCAGAGCTCGAGATGGCGTACTTCCTTTCAGTTAACTTGAGTTCCCTCTGAAAGGACATGGACAGTGAGGCTTGGCCTGAGTGGCACTGAAGGACCTCACTGCTGCCCGGCTTGTCACCCTAAGGCTAGTTCTTGACCCAGTTGAGTTTCCCAGCAGGAAATGAAACGTTACTGCATTTTCCAGCTACACGGGCCTCTCCAGTTAATCTGCTTCTGTTTTCCATGTTTTCCTTTAGCTCTTCTAATCAATGGATAAAGTGGGGAAAATGTGGAACAACTTCAAGTACAGGTGCCAGAATCTCTTCAGCCATGAGGGAGGAAGCCGCGGTGAGGATGTGGACGTGCATTCCAACAGATGTGTGTCTGTCAAAGAGAAAAGCATCAGTGTGGCGGAGTCCGCCCCCCAGCAACAGAGCAGTCCGTTAAGAGAAAATGTTGCCTTACAGCTAGGACTGAGCCCCTCGAAGACCTTCTCAAGACGAAACCAAAACTGTGCCGCGGAGATCCCTCAGGTTGTTGAAGTGAGCATTGAGAAGGACGGGGACCCGTGTGCCACCCCCGGGACGAGGCTTGCACGGAGAGACTCCTACTCTCGGCACGCGCCGTGGGGAGGGAAGAAGAAACATTCCTGTTCCACAAAGACCCAGAGCTCCTTGGATACTGAGAAAAGGTTTGGGAGAACTCGAAGCGGCCTTCAGAGGCGAGAGCGACGCTATGGCGTCAGCTCCGTGCACGACATGGACAGTGTTTCCGGCCGGGCAGTCGGGAGCCGCTCTCTGAGGCAGAGGCTTCAGGACACTGTGGGTTTGTGCTTCCCCATGAGAACTTACAGCAAGCAGTCAAAGCCTCTCTTTTCCAATAAAAGAAAAATACATCTTTCTGAATTAATGCTAGAGAAATGCCCTTTTCCTGCCGGCTCGGATTTAGCACAGAAGTGGCACTTGATTAAACAGCATACCGCCCCTGTGAGCCCACACTCGACATTTTTTGATACATTTGATCCGTCGCTGGTGTCTACGGAAGATGAAGAAGATAGGCTTCGCGAGCGGCGACGGCTTAGTATCGAAGAAGGCGTGGACCCCCCTCCCAACGCACAGATACACACATTTGAAGCTACCGCACAGGTCAACCCGTTGTATAAACTGGGACCAAAGTTAGCCCCTGGGATGACGGAACTAAGTGGAGACGGTTCTACAGCCCCGCAAACGAACTGTGACTCAGAAGAGGATTCAACCACCCTCTGTCTGCAGTCTCGGAGGCAGAAGCAGCGCCAGGTGTCCGGGGACAGCCACTCGCACGTTAGCCGACAGGGAGCTTGGAAAGTCCACACGCAGATTGACTACATACACTGCCTTGTGCCGGATCTCCTTCAGATCACGGGCAATCCCTGTTACTGGGGCGTGATGGACCGATACGAGGCCGAGGCGCTTCTGGAAGGGAAGCCGGAAGGCACGTTCTTGCTCAGGGACTCTGCGCAGGAGGACTACCTCTTCTCGGTGAGCTTCCGCCGCTACAACAGATCCCTGCACGCCCGAATCGAGCAGTGGAACCACAACTTCAGCTTCGACGCCCACGACCCGTGCGTGTTCCACTCCTCCACCGTGACTGGGCTTCTCGAGCACTATAAAGACCCCAGCTCTTGCATGTTTTTTGAACCATTGCTTACGATATCACTGAATAGGACTTTCCCTTTCAGCCTGCAGTATATCTGCCGCGCGGTGATCTGCAGGTGCACTACATACGATGGGATTGACGGGCTCCCTCTGCCCTCCATGTTACAGGATTTTTTAAAAGAGTATCATTATAAACAAAAAGTTAGGGTTCGCTGGTTAGAACGAGAACCAGTCAAGGCAAAGTAACCGCTGTCCCCAAAGGGCATATGCTATGTCTGCTCTCATTTGCATCAGACAGGGCACCCATAGGAGCCCAGGGTCAGCTGCTAGGATTCTGCACCCAGAACGTGAGCTTGCTTGTTTAGTCTCTGTCCAATGGGATCTGCTCTTACTCAGACAAAGGTGCCTAGAAACCATGTGATGATTTGCAGGTGTTGAGTAGGGCTGCAAAACAGCCAGTTAGTGAGCAGTTTTGGTTTTAAATGGCTGTGCCAACCGAGCGAGGCAACTCTAGGGCATTCGCTATGAAGAATTTTATTTCTTACTGAAGAATAGATTATTAATGTTGGATGGGGATTTCAACAGTGTGACTAACGTTTGAAATTATTTTTTCTAAGAATTTTTCTATGCCCATCCAAAGTGGTGATATTTGTAGTTACTATAAATCAAGCTTTGAAAGTCCAAAACAAATAAGTAAATACAAGACTGCCTCTCTTTTAGAAGGAAAAAAATGTAATTTTTTTTTTTTTGGCCACAGGGCATTGTGCAGTGTCGGTGTGGTTTGTAGTCAGTCTCCTTTTCTCAGAGAAAGAGACTTTCAAGTGAACCAAGTTTCCTAAGATGGTTTTTTTTCAACTTCAGACTTAAAGGAGAGAGGTGGAGGTTTGTTTAAAAGCGCCCAGTATTCCCTTGTGATGTGCACTGTGACTTCACGGGCACACAGTTTCAGGTGGAGTTTTTCCTAAGTTGACACATGCAGTCCACACATTGTTTCATTACAGTTGGACTCTTTCCCAGTGCCCTTGAGTTTGTGAACCCAGAGGGAGATGAGACTAGACAATGCCCAGACACGTCAGGTAGCAGGAAGCCCACTGGTTGGTGATGGTGAATCTTGTTAAGCTATAAGCAATGATTGGACGGCAGTATTTATCTCCTTGTTGTAAGCTCATAGCTGAATTACTTAAGTACAATTTATATTATACAGTTTTAGTGCAGTTAATTCTTAACAGAAAACCTAAAGTCTAAATTGCAGATTTAAAGGTACTGTACAACCATGATGCCTGTAAATAACTTTACTCGGCCCCGTTCTGTCACTTAGAATAGTCTGTCGTACACTTGAGTGGCCGCTTCGGGGGTGTTGTCGAGCTTTGGTGGTGTTGCTTCGTGCTGGACTGCGTTCTCAGTTCTGTCCTAGACATTTGCACTACAGTAGCCAAGTCCGTCCGTGTGTCTGTCCCTGTGCTCTGTACCCGCTGCTGAGCGAGCGCTCCTCGGTTTCCATGCCAGCTGCTTCAGGAGTGGTTTTATATCCCTCTGGCTATGGCCAGGGCTACCGAAAAGAGATGCTATATTTGTATGCAACACTAACCTTTTGACTGCTAACGTGTGTTCCTGCTTGCTGTGCCTTGTTCTGGCTGCTTTTTCGTGCTAATAAAGTATGTTTGGTGTTCTCCTTGTATATCTGCTGTTTTATACATTTGCCACAATTTCTCTTGTATGTGGAATGAATGGTTTGGGGTTTTTTAAAAAAGCATTACCTGACAACTTACTGTAGTTAATGCAGCGTCACCTACAGTCTGATACAGACCTGTCAGAATAAGCTAAATCTGAGTGGAGTGCTCTCCAGCTTCTAACCTAGTCCTGCTCCAGGGAACGGTGTCTGAGTCACTGAAGAGCAGTGTGCAGTTGCTGACAGACACTCAGAAGTTCTCTACTCGGTAGTGAAATACTGAACCTGGCGGTAAGGTAGTAGATGAAAGCAGGAACAAGCCCGCCGCATCAGAAACAGGCCACGCCAGGTCTGTGAGCCAGGACACATCAGTGCCACTTAGTGGTTCGGGGACCATTTTAATTGATGATAAATGCCCAAAATGTGGACCTTTAACCAAAGACTTGCTCATTGTAATGCAAAGTGGGGCTTGAAGGAGCTTAGATTTTTCTGTTACTTGTAGTAGACGTCCCTGAGGAACATATACCAAAGTGTTTGAGAACTTCATTCAAGTCTACTTTCAAAGTATAATGTGCAATTGAGGTGTTATGATGTAATTATATTGCATAATTGTTGGGTCTGTTTTCTTGAGCTTATAATGTACGTGGAAAATAAGCCTTTGAGGAAAACAAGGCCACACTGAGCACTGGAGGAGGACTGTGTGAGCAAGTGATGCTGGGAAAAGAACCAAACGCCCAGAGAGCACTTGGTGTTTTTATACGCTTGTAGCAAATGGATGTTCTCACTATAGTTTTATAGAAAATATTAATGCTTTTATGTATTTCAGAACTTTTCCTGTGTTACATGCCAATTGTTCTAAGTGTAACTATTGGGTTTATGTAAGCATGTGTACACCGTGCTAAAAGGCACGTATGTTTCAGTTTGTGTACAATATAAATATGCAACTTTGGGGTTCAAATTTTGTTAAAATATTAGTAGCTTACATTTAAAAAAGAAAAAGAAAAAAGAAAAGTCACCAGCATGAAAGTGCACCGACGTCTTTCTTCACTGTGTGTTTTTCTGAATTCCACTGTAGTCTTTTGGCTACATTTGTGTTTCTGTGTTTTGGGGGTGGCACATTTTATTCCACACCAAGAAACGCTTCTGAAGTTGCGGTACGTAATTACACTAAGGGGGTGCTTTGGTCTCTGTCTTTTCTCATTCTTTTGCTCACTTTTCCCTCCTTCCCCACCCTTGTTCCTTCCCTCCCCTCCCCCCTCCCGTCCCTCACGTTGTCCATATATACAGTGTACATGTTCATATACACTACAATGTACACTTACACATATGTGCATTTTATACACTTAAAGTGGTAATATTTTAAACAGTGGTACTGCCATCCAGGTTAAGATCATTTATTCTGTAGCTACTGAGGAGTATCGTACCATTTAGATTTTTTTTTAAATCTTTGCCCTAAAGTGTGGCCTGGCACTGTTGTCTTATCTATAATACAATCACCTCACAGAATTCATCAGTGTTTTATTATCTTGCTTGAAGCAGTAAAAAGAAACAAAAAAACAAATAGTTCTTTAAATGGAACTATAATGTAGTCAAATCTTAATTTATATTCTTAAACTATTTGAGCCCTAATCTTCATTCTCTATAAGCCAGTCCACATTCTTACATCCTTGGACATTCTTAGAAGATTTACAGTGGTTGGAAGCATAAAATCTGAGGCTTGAGTTTCAAGCTTCATTTTTACAAAACCCGAAGCTGATGAACTTTTTATGCGTTTTGATCTGGTTGCTATTCATTCTCATCCCAAACATTCTTTGCTTCCTGGCTCTGTGACTAGCCTGATGGTTTTCTTTATTATGGCTGGCCCTAAATCTTATTTTCATAGCAAATAGGAAAAAAATTGCTTTTTGTAAGAGGCCAAGCCTGAATGAGTCAGAGCCCTGAGCCCAGAGGCAGCTCCATCTCTCAGTGCTCACGTGAGATCCGTCGGTCACACAGCCTCCTTCCTTTGTGTTACATAAAACGGGGAAGGGGAGAGGGACAGGGAAGTTGCCGATGTAAGAGGCTTGCGTTTTCTCCTGTTTCTTGCATCACCTGCCATGGAACATAGAGTAATATGTCCCAAGGAGTCCTGAGTGAGGTTTTTTGGGAGGCAGTTGATGGGGTTGCAGCAGGGTGGAGAGCTTGCCCTGACAAGGTTTGCAAGGGTGAGGCAGTTGTTCCCACGCCTGGGAATCTTAACTGAGTACTTCAGTCACTCATTCATTAGTGTTCACTGACGGCTCCTGCGCCAGTCACGGTAATGGGTCGAGAGTACATGACAAAATGCCTCCCTTCTGGCATAAAACAGCTGAGACAGGGAAGAGTACACAATCTCAGTAGCTAAGCAAATGGAGGCAGAATGTGGTGAGAGGAGAGTGCTGATTGTGTGGGACCACGGGGCATGATAACCATTAGTGATGGGAGAAACGCCAACATGGAGGCAGAGGCAAGTAGAGCTCTGTGAGTTTGAGGCCAGCCTGGTCTACAAAGCAAGTCCAGGACAGCCAAAGCGGCACAGAGAAACTCTGTCTAGGAAAAAGAAAAAACAAGAACGGGAAAGTGGGACCTGAGAGGTGGCTCAGCCTTTTAAGAGGCTCACGGCAAAAAACGTCAATAAAAGAACTGTGTCCCCACATCAGTAGACACGAACTGTTAACGTTGCTAAGGGTGAGAGTTTGCTGACTTCTACACAGAAGCTGAAATTCGGAGTAAAACCATGAAAAACACAGCACCGAGAAGCGGACAGACTGGGTGGTGAGCACACACCTTTAATCCCAGCTCTTGGGAGGCAGAGGCAGGTATCCAGAGTGAGTTCTAAGACAGCCCTGTCAGAAAGGAAAAAACAAAAAACAAATCCATTCTAGATGAAGGGAAATAATCCTCAAACCAAAATGACTTAAGTTCATATGCTGAGAGAGCACCCGTAAAGTGCCAAGGAAACCAAAGATGCTGACATTTCAAGATCTTGATCATTTAGGCATGTATACCAATAGTAAGGAATTTAGATTTCCTCCCGGTGTGGTGGGACGCTGTGACATAGGAAGCCATGGGGGGGGGGGGCGGGGCTTGAGTGGCATGGAGGCCTTTCCATGGCTTTGGTTGGTGGATGGAGAGCTGCTAGAGGGGTTGAACGAGGGCAACTTGCTATGAGGTGAGACTGGGAGCCTGGGCAGGCTTGGTGGTCATGGCTAGAGGTCAGGGTCAGGCTGTGTTTTGGTAGCAAAACTGACAGAATTTGGTGATGAAATGTGCAGAAATGCAGGGTGTGGTGTACATGCCCGTCATCCCAGCGCTTGGGAAGAGGAGGCAGGTGCGTTTTGCTGAGTTCGAGGCCGACTAGTTGGCCAACAGGCTGTGTGAAAAAGATGACTCAGGGTTCTGATAGGGACAAGGATGGCGACACCGTTAGCCGAGATTTTAGAAAAACAAGTTGGGCAGTGAATCAAATCTTGACTTGGATGTGTACAATTTTGAGATTCCTGTGATCCCGGAGGAGACAGGTTCACAGTTGCGTAGTTGGATGTGGTTCGAGGACTCACAGGAAACACTGGGGAGGAGGTCCCCAGCACCATAGGGCAGGGTGCAGGGGGACTTTCCATGGGGTGAAGTGTTTGTCTGACACTTCTTAGTTTCTTGATAGAAAGTATCAGTTTGTTGGGCTTTCCCCCCCCTTTAAAGCCATATACCTTCAATAGAGGCCTGGCTTTTCAAAAAGTTTAGGATGCTGCAGTCAAACCTTGCATTGAATTTTAACTCTGCAGTGTCAGGTTTGCTTATGGATCTATTTTAGCATAAATTTTACAGTATAAATACATGCTTCTGTTATTCTAGACAAGCCGGGCATGGCTTCTAGTCTCAGCAAGGAGGCAGAGACAAGCGATCTCTGAGTTAGAGGCCAGCCTGGTCCCCTCAACTAGAATTGAGACTGGCCAGAGACACATAGTGAGACCTTGTCTCAGAGGAGGAGGAGGAGGAGGAGATACCTGACAGGTTCTGAAGACCTGTGTTAATACAGAACCTCCTGTTTCAAGTTTTTTAGGGGTAATCACTGTAACCTGAGTCTTTGGACTGGGGTTTTTGTTATTTTGTTTTCTGTTGCTTTTACTGTGCATAAATGAGTATTTTTTTCTGCATATATGTCTCTGTACCATGTGTACCATATGTGTACCTGGGTACTTTTGGAAGGCAGAAAAGAGCATTGGATCCTCCTGGGCCTGGCACTACAGGTAGTTGTGAGCTACCATGCGGGTGCTGGAGGTTGAACTCAAATCTTCTGGAAGAGCAGCCAGTGTTCTTAACCACCAAGCTGTCTCTCCAGCTCCAAGTCTGTTTTGCTTCTTAGGGTTTTTGTTGTTTGTTTGTTTGTTTGTTTGTTGTGTCACTGTTAGGTCATGGGCAAGCCATTCAGTTATTGTGATGCTTGGCTATGGAAGGGCCCTTGAGCTGTGAGAAGGTAAGGAATGCTGAGAGAACACTGGGGCCAACGGATAGCTGTGAGAACCGAGGGACACAAACCAGACATTGTGACAAGGACACCAAAAGTGCCTTGAGTGGAGTCAAGACGATGCCATTATTGGGGGATTAGTCACTTTCGGAGGCTTGGTTTCCTCATGTTTTCGTTTCTGAACTTGGACTTTCACATCTAGAGCGGTTTGTTGGTTGAGTATCTCTCTTTTTTGTGCCAATTGCTGCTCTTCTTTCAGCAGAGGCTTGTACGATGTTCAGGAAAGGACTAGGTCTTGGGGCGTATGCGGTGTCCTTTTCCCCTGTGACGGTCATGCAGGAACTTCTGGGTGGCACGGGTGTGCCAGAGCCCTCACCTGCGGCAGAAGGCTGTGTAGACAGGGTTCCTGGAACAGAGTTTCTGGAAGCTGTAGGTAGGCCTGGTGCAGGAAGCTCTCCTTGATGGCCACTGAGTGTTTACCAGGCTAACTGTTTTTGTCATTTGACAGTGTAAATTTGTCATGCATTGAATGGCTTTGTATTCCCCCCTTTGTAAAATGAGTGCCGTTATGCACTTAAGCCTGCCTGCCTTTTACCCTGATTCTCCTTTTTACAGGATAAATTATTTTATTTGTGCTATTAGTTTTTAAAAACTAAGTCATTTTAAAAACAGCTGAATTGTAAGACTTTTAAAGTTTTATTATCTTACAAATATTCTGTGCCCTTAAGTGTAATTGAGACAGTGTTGAATTTTAATGACACCAATAGAATAACAAAACATTTGGCTTAGTAATTCCAGTGTCAAGAATTCACAAGCTGTGCCATTAAAACACTATCTCGGCTTTTAGCAACTTCTTTCCTGATACAAGAGCTAGAATTACTTTCTAGAATTTGGCTGTCCTAAGCTTCTCAATCTCTTGAAAAATCATAGTTGGAGAATATCATTTATTGGTAATAAAAATAAATAAATCTGAGGGCCTACGTTTGATTGATAGCTAATTCTGTTGGAGGCTGGGCAATGTGAGGATAAGCCAAGCAGGGGGCTGCCTGAACAGTTTCCTGGCGCAGCGGACCACACAGAACCTGACACAGAGGCAGATCTTATGTAGCATGGACGGCCCCTTGCCTGTGTCCAATCCTCTCCTACTCCTTCACACCTGCTTTACCTGCCCAAGGTCACAGGGGAATGCCAGAGCCGGGCTTCAAACCTGAGTCCAGGCCAGATGCCAACCCATTATTAGTTATACTTCCAAGGTTCTAATTTTTCCTTCAAATTTACTATTTCTTCTCTTTATCCTCTTTTATTGTATTCCAAGATGACACTGAGGACTAAAAATAGCAAACAAGATAGACATGGTTTTGCCTCTCAGGGGAGAAAGCCACTACTCCAAAGCCCAAACAAGCAAGCTGCGGACAAGCTTTTATAATAAGTAACTGTGAAGCAAATGACGGCAGCACAGAGTGAATAAGGGAGAGCCGTCGCCTCCAGTGGGCACGATCAGCTCTCTGGGGAGTGAAGAGGGGTGGAAAGGCTCTACGTGTGGGAAGATGAGAGTTTCAGGAGTGGGCAGCAAGGACAGAAGACAGTGGAGTGCTGTCCCACTTGGAAGGCGACTGTGGCGACAGGACACCGGTAAATTGGAGAGAGGTGCCAGATAAAGTTGGAGAAGCTGGCAGGGACACTCCCAAGTCACACCATGGAGAATATGAGTGAAGACTGTCATGGCTTCCCCTTTCAACAGATATTTTTTAAACTACTTTCGAAACTTTTTTTAACCTATCCCTTTTTTAAAGTGTAGATTGTTTATATGTTTCCATAAATTTCCCATTTAGGATTTTTGTTTGTCCGTTTTGTTCCTTTACCTCTGCAATGAAGGCAGGTTAATTTGACATAACTTCCTAGTGCTCCGGGCTGGTTCCTGAAGATTCCAGCTTTCCCAGTCCATGGCCTCGACTGCCAGTGATCCATCCCAGAATGCTGTCCGGGGTCATGCCACATCCGTGGGGCTGCAGCCTGAGGCTGTAGGTCCTGCGCCTTGGGAGTATGGTGCCATCTCTAGTCGTCTGCTTGCCGTTCATTTTCTTCAACTCTCCTGATAAGTCAGCCATCGGATGCTCCATTTGGAGTCTCCATTCTCTGGGGAACGAGTCTGGGTACAGCACTCACACACACAGTGCCTGTCATTTTTTCACCCATAGATCATGGTTCCTTTTGGGCAACACTTGCTGCTCTCCCTTCCCCAGAAAAGCATTAGAAGCAGAAGATGAGTTGGATTGCTTTCTTTCCCCTCATCCGTTTACATCACGGACTGTTTCCTTGCTGTTCACTCATCTCAGACATAAACTACGCCTATAGTTTGCTTCTTTGCTTAGAGGCAGCATCAAGCTAGACGTAGAACTCAGCCTTCCGGCATCTGCTTCCCGAGTGCTGGGGTTACAGGCCTAGCCACTGTGGCCACCTGGCAGTGTGCACGCCTTGGGTGAAAGTGATGCGTGTGTCAGGATCTGTGAGTCTTCCACTCTGCACGAGTGACCACTGTTAAGTGAAGACCGAACTCTAAAAGTACTTCCTGCAGGAAGCCCTCCCTGGAAAATGACCTAGACTGCCGTGGGTAGTAAATCCCAACTGGGGTTTATATTTAAGAATAAGAGCTCCCTCTATCCATTCTTCTACTGAGGGACACTTAGGCTGTTTCCATGTTCTGGCTATTATGAATAAGGCTGCTGTGAACATGGTTGAGCAAATGTTCTTGTTGTGTGCTGGAACTTCTTCTGGGTATATTCCAAGGAGTGGAATAGCTAGGACTTAAGTACATTTACACTATTCAATACTACTCAGCTATTAAAAACAAGGAATTCCCAAAATTTGTGCACAAATGGATTGAACTAGAAATGATCATGAGTAAGTTAACCCAGAAGCAGAAAGACTCAAATGGTATATACTCACTTATCTCTGGACACTAGCCCAAGGGGCATGTCCCATGAAAGTCTTCACTTACCAGGAAAGTGGGACAGAGGGGAGGACATCCTATTGGGATCTAGGCGAAAGAAGCATGGGAGAATGGGGAAATAGAAGGATCCAGAGGGTCCTAGAAACCTACAAGAAGAACATTATGACAGGCAGATCTGGGCCCAGGGGTCCTGGATAAACTATGGCACCAGCCAAGGACAACAGGTGCAGTAAACTTGGAACCCCTACCCAGATCTAGCCAATGGACAGGACATTCTCTACAGTTGAGTGGAGAGTGGGGTCTGACTTTCACATGAACTCTGGTGCCCCATATTTGACCACGTCCCCTTGATGGGGAGGCCTGGTGGCACTCAGAGGAAGGACAGCAGGCTACCAAGAAGAGACTTGATACCCTATGAGCATATACAGGGGGAAGAGGTCCCCCTCAGTCACAGTCATAGGGGAGGGGAATAGGGTGAAAGCAGGAGGGAGGGAGGAATGAGAGGATACAAGGGATGGGATAACAATTGAGATGTAATAGGAATAAATTAATAAAATGTATTTTTAAAAAAGAGTGAGAGCTCCCATCAAAACCAATGATCCTTAGTTTCCTTTCCCGTTCCCATGACAGAACGGCCTGGCAAACACAACTTAGGAAGGACGGGGTTGTTTGAACTCACGGTCCAGTGTCTGACCGCAGCTGTGGCAGGGAAGTCATGGAAGCGGGGCGTAGGCCTACAGCCAGAGGGATGCGGTGACTGTGATGCTCGCTCACTTTCTCCGTTCCCTGCCGCCCAGGATTCCCATCGAGGCCGTGTTCCCACCCACAGTTAAGATAGACCTCCCATACAGTCATGACAACCCTCAACGCCCGAGACCCACCTTGCAGACAGCTGGATCCTGTCTGACAGCTAATACCAGCCATTACAGACGTGATATGTAGAGTTTTGGAAACTGCTTATGTGTTGGCTTCATTGGAAGAACACGGGTGTTTTCTGCCTGACTATCCAAAGTGTGGAGTCTTGTGGGCTGTTCCAGCAAATGGCCCAAGCCCCGCTGTTTCCCGCCTTTGCCTATGGCTTCCCCAGCTTTATTTTCATACATTGGATCCACACAATCCTCCTCTTTCGTAAGTTAGGAGATTTTTTTTTTCAAAGCATGCATGTCATTTTTCCAAAGTTCTATGGGTAACTTCTTATGAACCCCAATACACAAAAACCAGGTGTCTGTGAGTGTGGTTTAACAAATACAGAAAATGGAAGTAATTTCTTCTTACCAACAACATAGAACTAAGAATCAGTGGAACATGAGAGAGTGGTGTTTGGGAAACGGAGAATTCTCAAAGACGGGTGTGGTTCTAAGTGGCTTGTGGTTACAGTCTCAATAGTTCCGTGAATTTGGCCTCTACTGGACAGGTGCAAATGACACTTCCTCGCTGAGCGAGGCGGGTCAGTGGGTGGCGGTGGGCACTGTGCCCTCTTGCAGTGTGGGCATGGAGTCGCCCAACCAGGTAGCTTTAAAAAATGACTCAGGAAATAAGGAAAATCGGGGCTTCATGGAGAACGAGGAAATCCAAGGATAAGGGGTCACAACAGTGAACCCCGAAGAGTGGCCTCACGCGTGTAGGACAGCTATAACTGGAACAGTGAGATGGAATGCCATTTAATTTCTAATGAAAACCAGTGCCCTTAAGCCAGCCGTGTATTTATGAGATCCTGGGAGGGTGGGGTGTGGTAGTGGTTAGAGAACGGGATTTAGGTTGGGGCTTGCCGCTTGTATGGTCTTAGTCACAGGTTTTCCCTCCCTTTGATTCTTCCTGTCATTAATTGAGTGACACTCACCTCACAGGACCACATTTGGAAGTTGTGTCAGATGAGGAAAGGCAGAGCACCAGTACTGACCTCTAGACTTCTCTGGCGTGAAGCAAACAAGGACGTTGTATGATTAAATATCAGCTGATATGTCAGAGCAATCTACTCTTGGAAATTTGTGGTACTGAGACTCGAACCTGTACTCCTTAGGTACTGCGGTGGGAAAGCACTGTTTTCTTCCAACGATATCAACATTATTGCGTAGCTGTGTGATTCTTGTCAGTGTGAATGGGTTATGCCCCAGCCCAGCCTCTGTTCACCAGTCAGTTCCTACCTCTGACAGGCCTGATGGATTTCTCACCTACTCAACGTGGGGGTGTGGACACAGGAAACCATATAATGTTGGAGAAGCACGCAGCACAGTGCCCGGCGCGTGTCACTCTTTTCTGTGATCCTGTGCCCAGCTACAGATGTCCATCGTGGAAATCCAGCACGGGGACCCAGGGCTCCCAATCAGGAGTCCAGGCTCCCTTCTTTACAAGAGGCTTCACTAAAAGGTAAATTGAGCCCGGAGTTCTGTGGACTGTTTGTTTAACATGGAGTTTTAGAGAAGGACATAGAATGTTGAAACATGATCTCGGAGCCTTGTGGGGAGAATTCATAAAAGTTCTTGCTTAGGAACTTACTAGGGAGCATGTAGAATAGAGCACACCATAATTCTATCCGCCAATTGAGTTTAATGCTCAGAGACGAGTTTTAGTTTTCCATCAAGTAAAATGAACAGAAGTAGGGCTGTAAACTTATGTTCCTGCCAGGCAGTCCTTTTGGACAGCTGGGACAGTGACAACAACGCATGCAGTCCTTCTAGGACAGCTGGGACAGTGACAACAATGCATGCAGTCCTTTTGGACAGCTGGGACAGTGACAACAACGCATGCAGTCCTTCTAGGACAGCTGGGACAGTGACAACAATGCATGCAGTCCTTTTGGACAGCTGGGACAGTGACAACAACGCATGCAGTCCTTCTAGGACAGCTGGGACAGTGACAACAATGCATGCAGTCCTGCTGGGACAGCAGAGAAAGTAACAATGCATGCAGTCCTTCTAGGACAGCTGGGACAGTGACAACAATGCATGCAGTCCTTCTAGGACAGCTATGACAGTGACAACATCGCATGCAGTCCTTCTAGGACAGCTGGGACAGTGACAACAATGCATGCAGTCCTGCTGGGACAGCAGGGAAAGTAACAATGTATGCAGTCCTTCTAGGATGGCTGGGACTGTGACAACAATGCATGCAGTCCTTCTAGGACAATGGGGACAGTCACAACAATGCATGCAGTCCTTCGAGGACAGCTGGGACAGTAACAATGCATGCAGTCCTTCTAGGACAGCTGGGACAGTGACAACTCATGCCGTCCTTCTAGGACAACTGGGACAGTAACAACAATGCATGCAGTCCTTCTAGGACAGCTAGGACAGTGACAACAATGCATGCAGTACTTCTAGGACAATGGGGACAGTCACAACAATGCATGCAGTCCTTCTAGGACAATGGGGACAGTAACAATGCATGCAGTCCTTCTAGGACAGCTAGGACAGTGACAACAACGCATGCAGTCCTTCTAGGACAATGGGGACAGTCACAACAATGCATGCAGTCCTTCTAGGACAATGGGGACAGTAACAATGCATGCAGTCCTTCTAGGACATCTGGGACAGTGACAACAATGCATGCAGTCCTTCTAGGACAGCTGGGACAGTAACAACTCGCGCTGGTAGGAAGCATGGCAGCATGCAGGCAGGCCTGGTGCTCGAGTGGAGCTGAGAGTTTTGTTTCCTGATCAGGAGGCAGCAGGAAGAGAGAGTGACACTTGGCCTGGCTTGAGCATTTGAAACCTCAAAGCCCACTTCCTCCAAGACCACAACTACTCCAGCAAGGCCACGCCCCCTAAAACAAGCCCCTCCCTACGGGCCAATGGGGACATTTTCCTTAAAACCACTACACACATATAAAGCAGAAAGCTTAAGGAAAAAAGTGGGTGACAACAACCCTTTCAAAAAAATTTTTATTACTGCTCTGTTTTTTGGCTGGTTTTAGTTCTTTAAGGTATAAAA
The DNA here is from genome assembly GCF_964271855.1 of Acomys minous. Classification (NCBI taxonomy): domain Eukaryota; kingdom Metazoa; phylum Chordata; class Mammalia; order Rodentia; family Muridae; genus Acomys; species Acomys minous. The sequence continues at coordinate 119,288,510 of NC_140489.1, forward strand.
TCTCAGGTAGTTCTTAATCCTGTGGCTATTTATTCTGCTTTGGGATGAAAGGATAAAATATAATGGCTCCAAACACACAGTCTGAAATTTTTGGTTAGATGTTCTAAATGTTTGTTTTTGTTTTTGTTTTTTCTTATACCCACTTGGGACCTCGTAACCCTACATCTCAGAGAAGTAGCTCTCCATTCTGACCAGACAATTGCTGGGTCCAGTTAAGCAATCTCTCTAAGGAAGGACACGGTCTAGGCCTGGCCAGTCCTCTCCTTGGTCCTCTCCTGTTGTCCCTGGAGGAGTCAAAGGTGATGGCCATGTGGCCTTTTCTCCTGAGTCTATTTCCTCTTATATCTTCCTGAAATTCAGTAGAATTCCTTCCTCCTCTAGGTGATGCCCATATGCAGCGTTCCTGAGCCCATTTCCCAACACTCACAGGCTCTCAGCCATCCAGGACAGCTTGTCTTAAATACATTAGTCTAACAACCCCATGATAGTCTACAATATGATTGATTACACCCCAGATTTGAAGCTTTATCTACCAACATTTACTATATTAGAAATTAAAATGTGAAACAGAAAATATACTTACTAATTCTTTTCAAAAGAATAAACATAACATGGGTTACGTTTGGGGGGAGGGAAAAACCTCTAAGGCAAACGGCAGCGAGAAGAGCAATGCTGTTTTCCTCTCTGCCCGGCTCCCTGGCATCTGCCTTAATAGAAGGCAGCTGGAAATTCTTATCTGTCTCTGTGTTCAATCTGCTCCAGTATTTTGCCTTGCTTAAAAAAATATGAAGAAAACTTGGCTCCACATAGATATGTAGTTGGAAAAGGAGAGGAGTATTTTAATAGACTTTTCCAAATAGTTATGGATAGGCTCTGCTGGTGCTAGAATAGAGTTTGGCAAACACTTGTTTCTTAAGGGTTGGTGGGAAGTCAGGTCTGAAGGCTATTAAGGACCTATCAGAACACGTGACAACAGAAGCCAGTGATGTGCCTTGGGGTCTGTCGTGCACTTTGAATACATTTTTTTCTATAATCATATATCTATCACTTTGATGCCACCGGTTCACTGAGTTAATACTTCCTAATTTGCACTCATGTTTGGTAGACAATATAAAAAGCTACATTTGACAGCAGCACCACTGATCTTAAATATTGGGACACTCATTATTTTGGAGGAAGGTTTTCAAAAAAAAATTTTTTAACAAAATTTTAGCATTAGCAATCAATGCTACCATTGTCATTATTAAGAAAAAAATAGGTCGGGCGTTGGTGGCGCACGCCTTTAATCCCAGCACTTGGGTGGATCGCTGTGAGTTCAAGGCCAGCCTGGTCTACAAAGCGAGTCCAGGACAGCCAAGGCTGCACAGAGAAATCCTGTCTTGAAAAAAAAAACAAAAAACCAATAAATAAATAAATAAAAATTAAAAAATTAAAAAAAAATATTCCGGATACTCAGTAAATAGCCATAGCTCTATGCCAATTCCTGCAGGTAAAAATGCTGCTCTATTAAAAAATGGTCAGCTCAGCTTGCAGCTTGCACAGCCCCACAAGTGTTTCTGGGAGTCACCATTGTGGGTCAGGATCAATGGATGTTCTGTGTGAAGTCCCCACACGTTAAGATGAGGTTGAGTATGGTGTCACGTATTTAATCCCAGCACTCAGGAGGCAGGTGGGTTTCTATGCGTTGGACGACAACCTGTCTGCACAGAGTTCCCGGGTAGCTAGGACTACATAGTCAGATGCTTTCTCGAATAAATAAATACTAAAAAAAAAAAAAGATACTGAACTATGAAAGTATGATAAACATATGAGTGCCTACATTGTTCTAAAATAATAAAATGATATGTGTTTAAGAGTTTTAGGGGGCTGGAGAGATGGCTCAGTGGTTAAGAGCACTGCCTGCCCTTCCGAAGGACCTGGGTTCAATTCCTAGCACCCACATGGCGGCTCACAACTGTCTATAACTCCAAGATCTGACCCCCTCACACCAATGTACATAGATTAAAGTTAAATAAAATATATATATTTTTAAAAAGTTAAATTTAGCCAGGCATGGTGGCGCAGGCCTGTAAACCTAGCACTCGGGAGGCAGAGGCAGGCCGATCTCTGTGAGTTCGAGGCCAGACTGGTCTACAGAGTGAGTCCAGGACACAGAGAAGCCCTCTCTCTAAAAATCAAAAAGCAAAACAAAACAAAGAGTTAAATTTAATGACATAAAGTTTTATTGTATTATCAAGCACTTTTTTCCCCTAGACAGGGTCTCTCTGTGTTAGCCTTGGCTGTCCTGGACTTTCTTTATAGGCCAGACTGGCCTCGAACTCACAGCAATCCACCTGCCTCTGCCTCCTGAGTGCTGGGATTAAAGGCGTACACCACCACACCCGGGTAGCACTTTCTTTTTTAAAAAAGAGGGCAGCAGATCCCGAGAAGCTGGAGTGACAGGTGTTTGTGAGCACCTGACTTGGGTCCTGGGAACCAATCATGGGTCTCTGGCAAGAATAGCATGCAGTGTGACATGCTGACCCATCCCTATGTGGGGCAATCTGAGGGGAGCCTGGGAGCTTCCCTTCTTCTGAGAAGCAGCAGCACACAAGTGTGCCCATTGTTGCTTCAGCACTATCAGTGTCAGCTTCAGCACAGTTGTGTCAGAATAAACCACAAAATTTGAAACCATTATTCACTACTTAGACTATTTCGTGTACAAAAAGATCTTCGGTGATTGAGACCAGTAAGGACAAATATGAACAAGACAGCAAATCCATAGATTTATCTTTTTATTGTTTTTGTTTTATTTTGTTTTTGTTTTGTTTTGTTTTGTTTTGTTTGTTTTTTGGACAGGGTTTCTTTCTGTAGTCTTAGCTGTCCTGGAATGCACTACGTCAGCCAGACTGGCCTCTGCCTTTCAAATGCTAGAATTAAAGGTTTGTGCTACCACGTCCAGCCAATTTATGATTTTTTTTTTTGTTTTGTTTTTTGAGACAGGGTTTCTCTGTGTAGCCTTGGCTGACCTGGACTCACTTTGTAGACCAGGCTGGCCTTGAACTCACAGCGATCCACCTGCCTCTGCCTCCCGAGTGCTGGGATTAAAGGCATGTGCCACCACGCCCGGCTCAATTTATGATTTTTTAAAAAATATTTCCTTTTTTAAAAAAGAGATGTGTGGTGTGTGTGTGTGTGTGTGTGTGTGTGTGTGTGTGTGTGTGTTGGCATTGAATCCTGGCATGGGTGCTGGGATCGAACGTGGTCCTCTGGAAGACCACACTGTTCCTAACGGCTACTCAACTGCTGAGCCATCTCTCCAGCCCCCATTACCCTATTTTTTAAGATACAGGAACAAATCTGCAAATGACATACAAACTTAGTCTCTATGTTTACCTGAAATCTGAAACTGTGTAAAAGTTATCACCCCTTAGGGGATTGGCAAGGGCTTTTTCTTCCCAGTTTTCCTGCAGCCAGGACACGCCAATGCCAGCTCGGCCAGACCTTGGTTCTGTTTGCTGTGCATGTATCTTACTAACCGGTACATATGATAACACCATGCAAGCTCTTTTCTATGTCCAGTTTGAAAACCTGAAGCTTTAGTTTTTAAAGAGCTCGTCATATCTACATTTGGGGTATTTCATTTTCTTCAAACTCTGATCAGTTTCAGAATTGCATTGATACCATTTTTGTTTTGTTTCTTTTTTCTTTCTTTCTTTCTTTCTTTCTTTTTTTTTTTTTTTTCTCTTTTTTTTCCCCATAGGACATGGTGTGGTGAAGTCTTGGGGGGTTCTTAAGGATGAGCAGAAGAGGGGCTGGAGAGACAGCTCAGAGGTTAAGAGCACTGGCTTCCCTTCCAGAGGTCAAGAGTTCAATTCCCAGCAACCACATGGTGGCTTATAACTATCTATAATGAGATATGGTGCCCTCTTCTGGCCTGCAGTTGTACCTGCAGGCAGAACACTGTACACATAATAAAGAAATACTACAAAAAAAAAAAAAACCTCATTAAGATGAGCAGAAGATTGCTTTCTCCCTGACAGGGGCCCCTCTCCCATGAATCAGGGGTTTTGTTATTGCATCACCTTAAGCAGAGATGCTACAGGCATGACTTGAGAAAATGGGTCATCTCTTGTGGCTATGGCCGATGAGCCATCCTTCAAAATACAAACACGCAATACTTTTTTGTTGTTGTCGTCTGTCTTTCTTTTTTCTTTTTCTTTTCTTTTTGTTGTTGTTGGCTGGTTGGTTTTTTTATTTGTTTGTTTTGTTTTGTTTGAGACAGGGTGTCTCTGTGTGGCCCTGGCTGTTGTGGAACTCACTCTGTAGACCAGGCTGGCCTTGAACTCAGAAACCCGCCTGCCTCTGTTTCCCATGTGCTAGGATTAAAGGCGTGCGCCCCACCCACCTGGCTATTTTTCCTTGTTACTTGATAATAAAATAAACTCTTAAAGAGGTAAGTTTAGATAATTTTATATTTGTTTAATTTTTTAACTTCAAAACATCTTAAAAATTAATAACAAGGTATGTGTTTGCTATTGTTGCTGAGCTTGGAAATAAATTCCAAACAACTTTGGAACAGTCACAAAGTCCTGAAATTATAGTAGGTTAAAGTCAAAGGCACTAAGAATATATTCAAAATACCAGAAACAAACTGTTACCTCTAAAACTGCACCACCCTGAAAAAAATGTACGATTGGGGCTGGAGACACGGTTCACTAATTGAGTTGTATTCTCTTCTGGAGTTCAGTTCTCTGCATCCATGTGGGATGGCTCACACCAGCCTCCCACTCCAGCTCCAGGGCATGCAATGCCCTCTTCTGACCTCACAGGCACCTCAACACAAGGCCATACCCCCACACAAACACACACATCTATAGGTAATTTTTAAAATAGCAATAAATCATTTTTAAAAAATATTGCAGGAAACCCAAGGAACCACAAAGCCCACATTCCATTATCTGTCACCGTGATGATGTCATCACAGTCCACATAGCCTCTGGAAACATTCTGTGCTTTTGAGAGAATGAAGGTGAAAAGAGTCTCCGTGTTATTATAAAATAGCTTTAACCTCCCAGACCTCCCGAGGAGCCCCGGGCTCCACTTGATAAATCACGTGTCTAAGGAACCATCCGTTTCAAATGAGTTTCAGTTACGTGAATTATGTCAAGGGGGGGAGGGGAAGATATTATATTTTCTTTATTTGATGCATCTTGTCAAACCTAAAATTAGATTGCCGGGCTCACTGAGGCTTTGAATGGCGTCAGAGACTTGGTGACTCTGAGGGTTAACAGTTCACAAGCCGTGGATTCTCTCTCGGGCCCTTTAAGTCCTATACCACCTTTGCAGTGGGACTCTGGAAGCTAGAAATAAGCCGTTCTTCCTGTTTCCCAGATGAATGAAGTCGAATTTCCATATGTGGCTCCCCCAGATGCTTCATGGTCGCTTGTTTTCCTTCAAAGAGGAAACCACAGCAGCGAGAAGTGTTTATTTATATATGGTTGTAATTTAATTGCATTTGGAACATTTCTTCTAAAAGAAGCTGTGTTTGATTCGGTACCAAAATCTATGAGTGCATATCATGTGCCAGGACGCCTCAGAGAGTACGGAAAGAGCATCTCTCTGCCCTCCAGCCAAAGGCTTCCTGCACGAGACAGAGTCTGTAGACATTTAGAGCATCGCCTCGGATGATATCAGTGCTTGTGTGTGAGCTGTAGGAGAACAAATAGAACACGTAAGGGGCCTGGGGGGCTGTTTCTCAGATTTTCACTTTGCTGTGATGAAACTTTATCAACACTTGAAGAATGAGCCGAGGTGTGCAGGGCTCCCACAGGGGACAGTGGTTTGGACAGGGCTGAAGGACTCGAGGCTGCTGAGGCCGGATCTTGGAAGGCTCTAGCCCTCTGTTTACTTAGCAAGAAGAACAAAAAAAACAAAACAAAACAAAAAAAAAAAAAACGAGCCAAGAGAAACAGAAGTGGAAGGTAGAGGTGAGACACTCCGGAGTTAATTATGCTTGCCCGAAAGAGGTGGTCAAAATAAGTTGGCGAGGAGCACTAGGTAAATGTGGGGTGCACCATCTAGGTCCCCTTCCCAAAGCCTTCTTGCTTCTCACCTGGCCTGCAGAAAGCCTAGTCAGCAGCCAGCGCATCCAGCTGTCAGCCCCTTCAAGGGCTGGCCTGGCTGCAAAGTGCTTCCTCGCTGTATATGCCTAGCATTCTGCCTCCGCAGCCATTACTCCCTCCCCACTTGCTGTGGGTTCTCTCGGTTCTCTGTACATACCTCCATTAGAGCTTTTCCCCTTGGCTTCAGAGGGCTGCCTTGCTCAAGGCCATGTTGTTTGTGCCAGGGTAGCTTGCGTCCGGTAGCAGAGGCAGGAGGCGGGATGCCACCGAGGTTTCACAGGCTTCTGCAGGGCCAGAGCAGCTTGTAGTTTGGTTGCAATTCATCTCCTCTCCTGCCTACTCTTTCTCTTCCTTTCACTAGTCCCAAATTCTGTGTAAGTAGCCAGTGAATCCCCCTGTGATGGCTTGAATAGGAATGACATTCACCATCATCCCCCGCCCCGTCCCGTCCCCCCTCCCCCGTGTCGTGTGTCCCCCCACCCCCACCCCCACCCCCCCACCCCCCCACCCCACCCCACCCCGCCCAATAGGCTCATAGATTTGGATGCTTGGTCATTAGGGAGTGGTGCCACTTGACAGGGATTAGGAGGCGTGGCCTTGTTGGAGTGGGTGTGGCCTTGATGGAGGAAGTGGGGGCGGGGGGCGTGGGGAAGTTGACTTTGAGGTTTCAAATGCCTAAGCGAGGTCTCTCTCTTCCTGCTGCCTGCAGATCGGATGCAGAGCTCTCAGCTCCTTCTCCAGCGCCATGTCTGCCTGCACGCCGCCATGTTTCCCGCCATGATGATAACGGACTAAACCTCTGAACTGTCAGCCAGCCCCAATGAAGCGTTTTCCTTTACAGGAGTTGCCGTGGTCATGGTGCCTCTTCACAGCAACAGGACAGTGATTAAGGCACTAACTATAATATGATATTCTCTTATCCTTAGTTCTCCAGAGCTGATAAAGCTCATGTATTTTTCACGTGTGTGTGTGTGTGTGTGTGTGTGTGTGTGGTGTATGATATCTCTGAATTGTTCTCTTCCATTCAGTAGTGCACTTTTGGTGGGTTATTCGGAAATTGTGTTTTCAATCTATTGGCTTGCTTATTCTAAACCCCGCGCTTTTCTTCTAGTGAAAATCTTTGTTTCTAAAGGAGTTTTATGGTGCCAAAACTATTTTGCATCTAATCTCAACGTAACTTTTGCTCACTGTGAGATGCATGGCAGACATAAGCACGTGGACTCCAACCTACGGATCACTGTAGGCGCTAAACTTCAATAGCAGGCTCTCGGATGATTGCTGCTCCTGGAATTTTTGTTTTGCCCTCATTAATGAGGAGTGGCCCACTTGCAACTCTAAAGCTACGGTTTCTAAAAGTACTACTTTCTACTTTCTTAATAATTCCTGGTTTAACCTTCTCTGTTCAGGCACCATCTCTTCACTGCCCAGCCTCTCTTGTGCGCATGCGCTGAGTGCCCTGCCTGCTTCCTCTGGGCTTCAAGCCTATTCTGAAAGGCGCCCCCACGAATAAGGAGCCGGATGAGAAGGACCCTTCCTCTTCAGCTCCCCCAGGCCCCCCTGTATGCAGCACAAACCCCTGTATGTTTGGGGTTTTGAACAACCGATTAATGGTTAATTTAAACAGCACGACCTCTACAACTCACTCATCAGGAGAAGAAAGTGTTCCTTTTATGTGCCAGATGGTTAGCCAGCCGCTGGCCTGGCTCGAAGTCTCCCCTTGGAGGCTACCTTCAGTTTTTTTCCACACCTCCTTTTCCTCTGCCCTGCTGCCCAGGCTAGCGAGGCCTGCATTCCGTTCAGCCCACAGCCCTCACCTCCTCTGTAAGTCCCAGTTTCCACAGTTTCCAGTGCCCTCCTCCTAGGGCCGCTCAGCCTGCTATACAATCGCCACGTCTGTGCCCTCCGGGCTGTTTTGGGTTTTTTTGTTTGTTGTTTGTTTCCGCTTCCTGTTGTTTTCTCTGCCACCTCCCCAACTACCTTGAGTTTCTTAGTATTCTATACAGGCCTCCAACTTTTATACCTGTAACTTTTCCTTTTTGCCTTATAACCGGGTAACACGTTCATACCAGACCCTTCACTGTGAATACCTAAAAAGCAAGAGCCGGGTCTTATTTACCTTGGAGTCATCAGTGTCCTCACTGTGCCTAGCACATAGCAGCTTCAATAGGTGTTAAACGTAGAAAATTGAGTAATGGGCCTCCCTGCCCCCTCCCCAGCCTTCCTTGCTTCCCCTCCCCCTCCTCCTCCTCCTCTTCTTCTTCTGTCTTTTCCGTTGGTCACATCAGTCCCAACAATGAGTAATCCCATCTGCCAACCACATTTCCCAGGATCTAATAAGGAAACGCTGAAGTGGTTGTGTTAACGAGCAGAGCCCTTGGCCAGGCGGTGCTAAGGCCTGGTTTTCTAACCACTCCAGTCAATTTTAGGTGACTAGGAAAAGTCATAATGGAGGAAGAAGCAGATCCAGTCTTCCTGTCATGGTGTGTGGCAACCATCTGCTCAGAGCCTGCCTTGGTTAAGTCCCATTCCTGAAGATAAAATGGGGTCACTTTAGCTCATTTCTGGGAATCAGTTCTGTGCTGGGAAGGTCAGCCAATCCCTAGTGTCAGGAAGTGTACAAGGCTGTGTGAGTTTCCCTCACCTATGCGGTTCCCTTGTGCGGAAGACTTGACTGTCGTCCAGGGCCACGCCCATCAGAAGCCGTTCACAGGACTAGAGTTAGACTTGTAACCCCTCACTAGAAGGAGATGCTCAAATTCTACCTTCCCCTCGCTCTTGACTCCTAAACTGGACTCAAAGTAGCCCAGCTCGAACAAGTGATCTAAACTGAGATTATAAGTGCTGGACAAAACTTGTAGCTTGACCAAGAAGAGACTTGATACCCTATGAGCATACACAGGGGGAAGAGGTCCCCCTCAGTCACAGTCATAGGGGAGGGGAGTAAGGGGAAATGGGGGGGAGGGAGGGAGGAATGGGAGGATACAAGGGATGGGATAACAATTTAGATGTAATATGAATAAATTAATAAAATATATTTTTTAAAAGCTTGTAGCTTGAATTCAACAAAAATATTTGCCTGCTCTAAAGACAGGAAAAGGGAAGTGGAGGTGTTGTTGTTGTTTGTTTGTTTGTTTGTTTTTTATAAAAGAGAAGAGGAACTTGGGGTCTAGCTCAGTTGTAGAGTACCCACTTGACATGTGCAAAGCCTTGGGTTAAACCCTCAGTCCTGAGAGGAAAAGAACTAAAGAGGGAGGGAGAGAGAATACAACACCTTTCAGGAGGAAATGATATAATCCATCAGAATGTAAAATTACTAAAATTTAATGTCCGTGTTGTCTAGGATATGACACAGATACAACCAAGAAAATGGACTCCAAGGGAAATGTGTCCTCATTGAAAATGTTAAGATGTGCTTGCAATGAATTAAGACAGGAAGTTCCGGCCAATCAGTGGAAACAAAAAGAGAAGATATTGTAAAGTGTTTACAGTCTTAAAAAGTCTTCTGGATAAGTTTAACATCAGATGAAAATGACCGGAGGAGAATAAGGGGCCTTGAGGATAGGTTCATAGGAACTATCCAATATGCTGAACAGGATCATTTTTAATTGAAAAACAAAAACAAAAACAAAGCCTGTGAGATATATTAAGCAACCTGTGATTTGTGTAACTGAAATTCCAGGAAGGAAAAAAAACCCCAATAGGGCTGAAACAAGCTGAGGAAACAAAAACTGGGAATTTCTCAAATGTGATCTATCATAAACCTTCAGATATACAGATTTGTGAAATCTAGAAATAATCTTTACAGTATAAATACAAAGATTCAAAGTAGTCATGAGCACTAGGTGGATGCTAACTTAGAGTATAGTGTATACAAATTTTAAAATTACCAAATTGAAAAGAAAGCAGGGAAAATAGTGCATAACATGCAGGGAAATGCACAATGTCCTCTCCGTGGCTGGCTCATCAGACAACACGTGACCAGGAGAGAGCCAAACAGTAAAATACAGAATTCTAGATCTGTTTTGTTTTGTTAAGATCTTTTGGAGAAGGATTTCTTTCTTTCTTTCTTTCTTTCTTTCTTTCTTTCTTTCTTTTTTGCTTTTGTTTTTTGAGACAGAATTTCTCTGTGGAGCCTTGGTTGTCATGGACTCACTGTGTAGACTAGACCAGGTTGGCCTTGAACCCACAGAGAGCCACCTGCCTCTGTCTCCCTGAGTGCTGGGATTACAGCAAAAAAAAAATCTTCTAATCACAGTTTCCAGGTAAACAAAAGATTGGTATGAGGTGTTTCTGAACCAGTTTACGATTTAAATCAGTGGACTGGGTGAAAAAGTTTTGCCCATTCGGTGTGCACAAGGAATCAACTCTTCTGGACTTGATCAAAACAAGATCATGGAGGATGTGCGAGCTTGCTCTCTCTCAAGCTGGGACACCTTCTCCCGTCCTCAGACATCAGAGTCCCTGCTCTTGGACCTTTCACTTTCAATAGAGACCCTATTGTTGACCTCTTGGTCTTCAGGTCTGATGCTCACACTGGTCTTCATCTGTTTCTCTGGCCATTCAATTCAGACTGGAATGGCACCACTGCCTTTCTTGGGCCTCCAGGTTGCAGGTGACAAGTTGCGGGACATCATGGCCTCCATAATCATGAGCCAAATCCTCATGATAAATCTTCTGCTTCAGTCTATTTCTTATTGGGTCTATCACTCTATAGAACTTTAATGAGAAAGCAGTAGCCCAGCATGGCAGATGTGTGGGAAGGAGAGGGGTGATGGCGACAGTGGCACCTGCAGGGATCAGGTGGGGATACGCCAGGCAGCCACACCCACCCTCAGCTTAGTCAGGCTTCTAAGGGGCAGAGTTGGAAATGCCATCTAATGGCTTGGTGTTGGTCTAATGTGTGTGGGGTGTGTGTGTGTGTGTGTGTGTGTGTGTGTGTGTGTGTGTGTGTGTGAGAGAGAGAGAGAGAGAGAGAGAGAGAGAGAGAGAGAGAGAGAGAAGGGGAGGGCAAGGGAGGGATATTCGCCCTGGAATTTCCATTGCCTTTCCTCTTTAAAGAAGACTGGATTAGGGGCTGGAGAGATGGTTCAGAGGTTAAGAGCGCCGTCTGCTCTTCCAAAGGTCCTGAGTTCAATTCCCAGCAACCACATGGTAGCTCACAACCGTCTAAAATGAGGTCTGGTGCCTTCTTCTGGTGTACAGGTGTACATGCAGGCAGAACAATGCATAGATAATATTAAATAAGTCTTTAAAAACAAAACCAAAAAAGACTGGGTTAATAAGATGTGTTCTCCAGGTTAGAAAGCTTTTTTGAGGGTTGCCATTACATTTTTATTTCAGTGACCATTCATTCACAGGCCTTCATATTTGTGCTAACATACAGAAGCAAGGCAAGGACAAAAGCCCAAAGACCATGTGCGATGGGTCTCACGTGTCCAACATGCTGGCTAATGTGCCTGCAGTGAGCTGGCTGAGAGTGGCACAGTCCTAGGAGCACATGCTTGTCTGTGTGACTTCACCTGGTGGCAGGAGCCCCCGAGGGTGCCAGGCCTCTTGCTAGGCCAGCCAGCACTACTGCAAGAGCAGTCTGAACTTCCCTCCTGGGGGCAGCAACCTCTCTTCCAGGCACGTATCCTCCTGGGCAGCCTTCCTGGTGTAACACTGTCTTTCCAGAGATGCCTAAGTCCTAGTTCTGGAGATAACAACACTTGGCTGGGACCTTGGCCCTTGGCTGGCATCTGAGCCTTCATGGCCGCTGGATCTGGCCCTATGTGAGGAAGGATGGCATGGGGCTGTGTGGCTGAGCTCAGGACCGAGTGAGAGGGGTATGAAGTCTACCTGCATCTCTAAAAGGCTAGACTAGTGGCCAATTTTGTGCCTTTTTATTTGCTTTTACGTATCATTTTATTGTATTTGCCTCCCAAGGCACTCAGATATGGCAAAGAATGGAAAACATGTCTCATCGTATTACGATGACAGAAGCAGTAAGGAGGTGTGGTCTCCTCGTGACTGTGTGACCGCGGGTGAGGTGGCCCTGCTCCTTGTCCATCAGATTTGGTCTGGCAGAATTCAGATGCCCTCCAGCAGTTCTGATGGCCTGGCTCCGAGCCTTTCGCCTGATGCTTCCTGGGGCTTAGATACAAGCCAAGGACTGGCTCCAAGCCTTCCTGGCAGGACTGGCTGTGGGTTGGAAGCGGCAACTCAGCCTGGTCCACAGTAAACTCCCAAATCTTTTCAGGCCCATTCCCGCTGCTCAGCCCCTGGCGGAATGGAGCCCGCCTCACGGATGGGGAATCTCAGAATTCCAGCTGGGTAAAATTTCCCAATAAAGCAGTTTAAGGGGGTTTATTCTGGCTTGCAGTTAAGGTCACAGTCCACCGTGACAGAGAAGAAACCACAGCAGGGCCATGAGGGAGCCAGTCACATTGCATCCACAATCACAAAACGGAACAACGAATGTGTGCGAGCTAGTGTGTAGCCTGCTTTCTCCGCTTACACAGCCCAGGTCCTGCCCACAGCTCACATGGGCCCTCTCACTCCAGGTAAGGCAATCAGGACATTCCGCCACGGGAATGCCCAGAGGTCCACCTCCCAAGTCATTCCAGACATTAACTCTTCCGGTGCCATTTCTACTGTTACACACAACCCCCCCCCCCCGGGGGGGGGATTTCTGTCCTTGTAGACAAGCACATCCCTCCAAAGTTCTTGTCTTCCTCCTGGGAAGTGGAGGCTTTGGCAAAAGGAATTGTGAAACAGTTCCACTGGAATCAGAAATGAAGAGTCATTTATGACTGGCAGGTGTCCCTAAAGATGGCCCAGGACCACTGTCCCTAAGCTCCTTCTCACCGTCTGAGCTGAGCTGGTGGCACATCTGTAAATCCCCTGGTGCTGCAGTTGCCACTGGAGTCACCTGGTTTTATTGACTTCAATGCTCTCCTTAGTTTGGATTGAATGTTTTGAGGAATGGCTGTCTGCGAAGCCTAGAGAGCCTAGAACCTGTCTCCTCTGTTTCCGTTAAGAGTAAAAGATTTAAATGGAGAGGCACCTTGTTTTACATGCCCAAAGCCCACGTGCGAGGGATCTCATGTCTCTTGCCATCCAAGCTCCAACCAAGTAGATCCAAATCTAAAACCAGAGTCAAGGCATCCACACAGCTCACTTCTTGCCTGCAGGAAGCCTCTACACCTCCCAGGTAATCTACCTAACTTCCCTCAGGTGTTCCCCCCCCCCCTGCCCTGCCCTTCCCCTCTCCCCCCCCCCCCCCCCCGTCTCTCTCTGTCTCTTAGTCTTTAACAGATTCATACATGTGTGTGATGCATTTTAGTCATCCCCCGAGTTTATAATTTAGTGACCCACCGAGTTTATAATTCGTTTCTAGCACCAGTGTGAAGGGAAGGTTACTTGCCGAAGCATAGGTGACTTATCAATGACCACACCACTGAAGAAAATAATACACACACACACACATACACACACACGCACACACACAGTAACTGCTCCCTCGGGGAGGGGCCTCATGTTCCCTTTCCCCATCCCTGTTGACCTGTTGGTGGACACTCAGTCTTATGCAGGCCTTGTTCAGACAACCATAGCTGCCATAAGTTCATCAATACTGTGGTTGTAGCATGCTCTCCTGGCTCCTACCTTCTCTCTTTCCCCTCTTTCTCCATGTTCTTGAGCTCTGAAGGGGATGATCTGCATGTCCCTGTGAGGAACAAGCACTCCACCATCATCTGTTCTGGGCATTTGGGTTGGCCATGGGAGTCTGCATTAACCATTGCCTGCTCCAATAAGTCACTTCTCTGATGAACGCTGTGCAGCACAATTTATGGATACATAAGCATGAGCAGCTCCAAGGCAGTAGGACAACATCACCACTCAGCAAAGCAATAATAACAGTATATTCCCTACTCAACCAAGGGTTCTGCAACAATTTACATAACCAAGCATGCATTCCCTCCTGTGTAGCAGCCCTCAAATGCAACCAGAAAGCAGTCTGTTGCTTGTGTAACAGGCATGCCGCAATTGCACCAGAGAGCGTGTTTTGCCTGGCATTGTTGTTACAGCTCGGTCAGCCTTTGATGATGCTCACTCCCTTCCAGCAGCCTGCTTAACATCCTCTGGCACTGTAGATGCTAGCCAGCAGCCAGGCTGCTTCCAGCTCACCTTCTTTATATCCCATGAACAACATGTGCAGTGACTTTAGCCATAGAGTCTTACCATAAAATTCTGGTAGGCAAAGCCAGGAGTGGTGGTGCACTTTAGGAGGCAGAGGAAGGCCAGCCTGGTCTACAAAATGAATTTCAGGACAGCCAGGGCTAAACAGAGAAACTCTGTTTTAAAAAAAAAATCTGGGCGGGAACCAAGAGCAATGGCAGTAGCCTGTATTTTAGGGGTGTCTCTGGGCCCGCCCTGGCCAATAGGTCATAGGGAGGTATCCAACACCTGGCCACAGGATTTTCATTAAAAAATCTATGACTTCTGGGAAAAGCATTATCCACCCATGGAGGGAGCATCCATTCAAACTCTCTTTTTGTGATATTTTTAATAAGCGTATAAAATAGCAGGTTTCCAAATGGCTTTTTCGTACATCCTTAGTTTTGGTTATACCTTGGCTCCTCTCTTAAGAGCTCCCGCCACTGCCCCAGCAGAGTTGCTGTGAGGCATAAGGAAGACCAGATACACATCTCACTGCTGCTAAGTGCAGTCATCCCTCGGTATCCATGGAAAAATGGTTACAGGACTCCACACTTTGGGTACCAAAATCATCTCTTACACAAAATGGCATGCCACATAAAACCTACACACATCCTCCCCATATATTTTACATTGTCTGGAGACTTTCTAAATACTTCCCCAAATACGGAGGCTATGTAAGCCATTGCTACATCGTCTAGAGAAATAACAGTAAGGGAAAAGAGTCTATTCGGGGCAGATGCGGTATTCACCCACATGTGTTCCACCTGTGGCTGCCTGAGCCTGGGGAAGCAGAGGTGTGGATGCTGAGAATCTCCTCTCACAGTGAACTAAAATAAAACAAGGGATTTTTAAAAACCCAAGTTGTTCTGGACTGTGTCACGGGCCCCAGAGATGGGCCTCAGGATGCGTTGCCGGAGCAGGTAAGCCAGGTTCCTAGCCGCGGTGTGTAATGTCCCACCTTCTGACTTGGTACCTCTCTGGGCACCTGCTGTGGCTTTCTGTCCTCTGACCAGTCACCTCTGCTTCACCAGGGAGGGCACGGGCCTGGCAGCCTGCCGCTCCTTTTCCGAAGAGTTGCCAGTGATGCTTCAGAGCCATGCTGGAAGATTCTGGCTTGGAATTCGCAGCCCTACTCACCATGCCAGGTGAGAATCTAATTACTCTCCCTGGAGAGTGCATCTTAGGGGAGGAGGCCACACCCAGAGACTAAAGATTGTTATATAAGACAGTGCATCCCCAGGATAGCTGTAGTTATCATTTTTCTTAGTTTGTTTTCTGTTATTTTAACAAAATACCCGAGACAGGATAATTTATGAAGAAGAGCAGCGCTGAAGGCAGAAGTGTTCAAGGCCAGGTGGCCTACTCTAGTCAATCCTTGGGCTATCCACTGATAGGGCAGATGCCGTCAGACAGTGAGAACGTGCACATGAGTGGACGTGGCACATACAAAATGATGAGAGGAGGCAACAACCCACTCCCAACCAACTAATCCCTGTGTGTCCCAGCTGGCTTTATGTCAACTTGACACAGCTGGAGTCACCAGAGAACTAACAGTGTTTCAAGGAAGACATTAATTCATGTGTAAGCATGGAGCCTCTATCACATAATTAATTCATGAAGACCCCACTTATTCCAGCATCTTCGGACTGCAGTAACATTTCAACATGAATGTGGGGGCCACAATCCAAACCCAAACCACAGCGTTACTGTTTGCACAGTCAGGGCTCCAGGTGGCACACTCTGGGCCCTGCTTAGAACTTCACACACCTATATGAAATCTCCCACCTTCTCCCCAACTAGAGAGAGAGAGAGAGAGAAGGGAAAGAGAGGGAAAATGGGAAGGAGAATAAAACGGAAGAGATTGGGACAAAATACATTTTTCAAAAGCATGACCCCAATGACCGATTTGCTCCAAATAGGCCCCACCTCCTAGGACATCTGCCAATTCCTCGTGACAGCACTAGATAGAGACCAGAGTTTTAGCCACATGGCCTCTTGGGGAAACTAAAGTCCAAACTGTAAAGTTCTATAGCTGCCTCTGATGCTCTACTTTGAGGCAATTTCCAGGACTCTGTTGCAGGGAGAGAGAATTGTAAAGAGCATGGTGAGTCTCACTGTGCTGAGACAGAAATCTGAGGGTAGGCAAGCTGAGGCAGCTGAGGCATGTCACAAACCAGAGAGGAAGGCACTGTACTGAGAAAATCTTCCCACACATTCCCCATAAGCTTGTTTGTGTTTTGGGACACCCACCTGAACACGAATGGGGGGAAAGCTCAGGAGGATAAGAATTATCAGGAATATAAAAGCTGGAAAGTTCTTCAGGGTCACAAGGGACTAAGACATTTGAGGCTGGCAGGCGAAGTGGGGCTACAGTGCTTCCTGCGTCAGTTGGTAGAAACCGTGGAAGGACCACATCTTGGCAGAAGAGCTACCAAAGCTGCAAACCATCCTCAAAGGCTCAGGTAACTCAGTTGCCTGCCGGAAGGAAGACTTTTTAAAGGAACGTTGAAGAATTCAGGTCAGCCAGAGTTAGCTGGAATGCAGCCATTGCTAAACCTTTATTAAATATCTATGCCAAACTGAGACAAGTTAAGAAAATGTTCTACTGCTGGACCCCATTGCTTCTACCCCACCCTACTCGGAACCTACTAGCTCAAGATAGTTCCTAGAATAACCACACCTTCTTGCCCACCCCATCTCACCCTGACATATGCTAAGGCCAACGGCCTCCAGGCTGCCCCTCCTCCCCTCTGGGCTGCTCCCTCACTCCTTCCTGTGCCCCATTCAATTTACCCAATCCCCTTAGAGGTTAATTTTGTTAGCCAGTTAGGTTTGTACTAATTGCTATTGCTGAATTATGCTTCTATAAAGGGTATTTAAACCCACTGCTTTTGCTCCCTGGGGTCCCTCAACTCTTCTGAGCTTGATGGACCCAGACGTGTCGGCTCAATTAAAATACCTTTGCTTTTGCATCGACTCTGGACTCTGACTCTGAATGGGCTTCTGGGAATAGACTCTGATGACCTGAGTTGAGCATCGTAACAAAAGCATGGCACAGGCCGGGTGTGGTAGCCCACACCTTTAATCCCAGCACTTGGGAGGCAGAGGCAGGTGGATCACTGTGACTACAGGTGGATCAGGACTACACAGAGGGAGCCTGTCTCAAAACAAACAAACAAACAAGCAAACCACAAAACAAGATGAAAAAACAAACAACAAAACCAAAAAAAAAAAAGGCACATTAAAGAAAACTAAAAATGTTAGGCCTATAAGGAAGAAGAAACTGTGGTTTACAACAAGGAGAGAAGTCAGGTAATAATAAATAAATATTTGTGACAATAAAGTCAGCATATAGTTCAAGCAGATAAAGAAAAACATCACCGGCAGCACACTGAGCGCCATAGAGACAGCGCCGGGGGCAAGTACAAGACGGACCAGCTCTGGGCGACTCTGAGCCTCGCAGAGGAAAATCAACCAAACATGGCCAAAGGAGATCCTAAGCAGCTGAGAGGCAAAATGTCTTCATACACATTCTTTGTGCAAACCTGCCGGGAGGAGCACAAGAAGAAGCACCCGGATGTTTCTGTCAGCATCTCAGAGTTCTCTAAGATGTGCTCAGAGAGGAAGAAGACCATGTCTGCTAAGGAAAAGGGGAAATTTGAAGACAGGGCAAAGGCTGACAAGGCTAGTTATGAAAGAGAAGTGAAAACCTACATCCCCCCTAAAGGGGAGACCAAAAAGAAGTTCAAGGACCCCAATGCACCCAAGAGGCTGCTTCGGCCTTCTTCTTGTTCTGTTCTGAGTACCGCCCCCAGATCAAGGGAGAACACCCCGGCTTATCCACTGGTGGTGTTGCAAAGACACTAGGAGGGACGTGGAACGACACAGCTGCGGACGACAAGCAGCCCCGTGAGAAAGAGGCGGCCACGCTGAGGGAGAAGTGTGAGAAGGATCTTGCTGCCTACAGAGCTAAAGGAAAGCCTGATGCAGTGAAAAGGGGGGTGGCCAAGGCCCAAAAGAGCAAGAAAAAAGAAGGAAGAGGAAGATGAGGAGGAGGATGAAGAGGATGAGGAAGAGGAAGACTGTTGGCTCTGTTTCTTAGCAATTGAACTTTATTATACAACCCAACTAGCTTACACAAGAGGGAATAGAGGTTAAAGGGAAAAAAGAGTGAACCTTCCGGTATCCGTTCCACAGGACGAGCCCCTAGGTATCTCTGGCCTGCGCGCTGGTCCAGCCTGTTCGCTGATCCTTTTCCTGATCCCATGTGCGCTCAAGCCCAGTCTGAACCTGCTGCACGTCTCGTTCTTTCCACCTGCCTGTCTCTCTCGTGCAAGGGCCGGTCTCCTCCTCCCATCGAGGGTCGACTAAAAGCACAGTAGTCCAGGTGGAGTCCCCTGGTCGGCTTCCTGAATTCCCAGTCTATCTCAAGGTTAATCTCAGGGAGTATCCATGCTGTGTCCGAGGGCAAAGCCTGCCAAGACTGCTTTCACCTGTGACAAAGCTTACAATCCTTCCCACAGAAGACGAGGATGAGGAAGAAGACGATGAACAAGTTGGTTCTAGCACAGTTTTTTCCCCTTGTCTATAAAGCATTCAACTCTTTCTATACACAGTTCACTCCCTTTAAAGAAAAACGTTGAAATGAGGGCTGTGTAAGATTTAAAAAAAAAAATATATATATATATATATATATATATATATATATATATATATACAGTGTCTTCTTTTTTTTTTTTTTTTTTTTTTTTTTTTTTTTTTTGTATAGTTAACACACTACCGAATGTGTTTTTAGCTAGCCCTGTCTTGGTGGTATTGTCAATGGCCACTGACCTTGCCTAGTACAGTCTGGGATTTGTAAATTGGACTGAAAAGTTAAAGCAGGTTCTTGTTGGTGCACAGCACAAATTAGTTATATACGGGAACAGTAGGTTTTTGTTTTCTTTTTTGGTTTTGTTTTGTTTTCCATCTTCAGTTGTCTGTGATGCAGCTTATACAAAGATAATTGTTGTTCTGTTAACTGAATATCACTCTGTAGTTGCAAAATTAAAATTAAAATAAAAAAATTGCAGCTGTCTTGTTGAGATTCTGAATGCTTCTAAGTACATACAATTTTTTTATTTAAAAAAAAAGCGGGGCTGGAGAGATGGCTCAGAGGTTAAGATCACTGGCTGCTCTTCCAAAGGTCCTGAGTTCAATTCCCAGCAACCACATGGTGGCTCACAACCATCTATAATGAGATCTGATGCCCTCTTCTGGCCTGAAGATCTATATGCAGGCAGAACACTATATACATAATAAATAAATACATCTTTAAAAAAAGAAAAGAAAAACATGAGCACAATGAGAAGGAAAAGGGAGATATAAAAAAAGAACCAAAGGAGCTTCAAGAAATGGGGAATGTAAGCAGGGAAAATTGACTGGATCCTGTGAATAGTTAATAGCAGATCTGATGCTACAGGTAGAAGGATTAATTTGAAAATATGGCAATAGAAAGCACTGACTGAAGGACAGAAAGAAAAAGTGGAGCTGGGCACAGTGGAACAGGCCTTCAACGTCATCACTCGGGAGCCTGCAGCACAGGGTTCTCAATGAGTTCAAGGCCAGGAAAGCCAAGGCCTTGTGATGGAAACCTACGGCAGAGAAAGAGGGAGGGAGGGAGGGGGAGGGAGAGAGAAGACGGTGGGAGGGGAGGGGAGGGGAGGGGAGGGGAGGGGAGAGGCTCAGAGAGATCACGCAGAGTCCTCTGAAACAATATCAAAATGTCTATAGAAGCCACACAAAATTAAAAGTTCCTGGAAGATAAGAGAAATGAGATACAAAAAAAAAGTGGCACTTTCTCAAATATGATGGTGTCAAATGTCTTATACTAAATACACTATAGTCAGACATCTTGAGAGCATGAAAGAAAGTAAGATCTTTAAAGCCTCCAACAGACGACCTGGGGAGGGCTCAGAAGCTGAGCACACAGCCATTGCAGAGGACCAGGGTTCTGTTCCTGGCACCTTTGCCTGGAAGCTCACAATCACCTATAACTCCACGTCCAGGACACCCAGCACTTATGGCCTCCCAAGGCACCTGCACACACATACATGTGCACACACGTACACACACACATACACACAATACACATACATACACGTGCACACACCTGCACATACCCACATACATGCACAGGCACACACATAATTAAAAATAGATACATAAAACGTCCCCAAAAAAGGACACTTTTTTTAAAAACAAAAAAGCAAAGATAAACAGCAGAGACTCCCTGTAAGTGCTGTGCACATCCAGAATTGTCACGCATTTTAGAGTGTTGAAAGAAAAGAAAACGCCAATGAAGTCTAGCAAAAACATAAGTTTGAAATTAAGGTAAAATCATGTTGTTTTTTTTTCAGACAGACTAAAGAGTGCACTTGTTGCCAGGAGGCTTGGACTTCAAACAGTGTTAATTATGTAGACAGAAGAAAAACTGATGCCAGGGGAAACTCGAATCAACAGATAGAGCCAGAGAGATCAGGAAATGCTGGGGGGGGGGGGGGAGGGGCGGGGGGGGTGCGCGCATGAGCGAGAACACACCTATGTGCAAATATATGGTCAAAACAACTTTTAAATTAAAATGAAAACTTTAAAATATAATAATTTAAAGCAGCAGAATGGGCTGTGGCCTCAATAGCGCAAACAATAGTGAAGTTTATGACAACAGCACAGTGGACGAGAGTCTCTGTGTTCCATGGGAATTACCGTGGTACTATTGGGACGTGGCCTGTGATGCATGAATTATGCACATTTAAGCCCCAAGAACTACTACATAAAATGAAACTAAGTGACATAGTTAGCAAATCAACAGTAAAAATAAAATAGAATACTAAGGCATGTACAGTTCACATAAAATAAAAAGAGACAAAAAAAAAAACCCTCAAATATTTAGGAAAGAGAACATGCTTAAAACTTTCAGAAATGGCTTAGGGCACAACAGTATGATAACAGTGTGATAGCACTGTGATAGCAGTGTGATAACAGTGTGATAGCAGTGTGATAGCAGTGTGATAACAGTGTGATAGCAGTGTGATAACTGTGTGATAGCAGTGTTATAACTGTGTGCCACCTTTGCAGAAGACCCACATTCCATTCCCAGCATTGTGCCAGGAGGCTCACAGCTGGCTGTAACTCAGGTCCAGGGATTCCAATGCCCTGGGCTCCAAAGCCACCTACTCTCTCACACCAGTCCAGATACACAGAGAGACATCGCACACACACACACACACACAGAGACATCGCACACACACACACACACACACACACACACACACACACACACCCACACACACCATGCAGTTACCTCAGGCAGATGCTGGAAACAATTGGTTGGGATTCAGCACCACACCTTGTAAGACTCTCATCAAATTGAAGGTACGGAGCTTTCTCAAGGCTAGAGAGCAACGGCAGGAGGACATTTTCCTCAGTATCAACCTAAGGAAAGGGTGTTCGCTCCTCCCAGTCCTGTTCCGCAGTATGTGAGAGGCACTAGCCAAACAAAGAAGAAATAGATGGCAGGAGTTTGGTAATAAAACATATCTGTTCACAGACCAAATATGTGGAATATTGAAAACTCTGTAAGAATGCCTAGATAAGTGAATTTAACAAAGGTACAGATGCATTCTGGGTATTTGAGAGTAAGATACAACTTCATATCCCTGCAACAAACAGTTGGTAATGACAAGTTTTAAAAATCCCATTTGTAAATGCATAAATAAACATGAAATTCAAAGGAAGAAAATTAATATAATATGTATGAAAGGTATACATCAAAAACTACAGTTGCTGAAAAAAGTCTAACTAAGCATTATAAAACATGTTTGCATTGGGCCAGACATTATTCTGGACATTTCTGTGAAGGTGGTGGGTTTTATTGTTTGCTTCTACTTGGCTGGTTAGGGTGAGATTAGCCCTGAAATCTGTAGACTTTGAACAAAGCAGATTATCCTTCATAATGGACCACTATAATCAGCTAAAGGCTTTAATTGAGCATGTTCTTCAAGCAAGAAGAAATTCTGGAGGCAGATGGCCTTTGACCTCAAACAACAACACTGGCTTTCTCCTCTTGGTCTCTACTCTGTTGATTTTGCCAATTCCCATAACTGCATAAGCTAATCCTTGACACCTTTGCTTCGATGCCTCTGCCTCTTTTCCTCTTTTCACAGCACACACACACACACACACACACACACACACACACACACACACACACAAAGACATTAGGGTTGGGCAGTGGTGGCGGCCCTGGCAGCAACACACACCTTTAATCTCAGTAGTTGGGAGGCTGAGACCAGCTGATCTCTGAGTTCAAGGCCAGTTTGGTCTTCAGCGCAAGTTCCAGGACAAGCAGGGATACACAGAAAAATCCTGTCTCAAAACAAACTAAAAAAAAATAAACAAATAAATAAAATTAGAAAGAAAAAAAGGCATTATGCCACACTGTGAACAATTTTATTTTTTAATTTTATTTATTATACTTATTTATTTATTTATTTATTTATTTATTTATTTATTATATACAGTGCTCTGCCTACATGTACACCTGCCCTCCAGAAGAGGGCATCAGATCACATTCTAGATGGTTGTGAGCCACCGTGTGGTTGCTGGGAACTGAACTCAAGACCTCTGGAAGAGCAGCCAGCGCTCTTAACCTCTGAGCCATCTCTCCAGCCCTATGAACAAAGAGAAATGATATAAACTTCCAAAATGACACAAGTTACCAACATCCTCTCAGAAAGGAAATGCTGAAGACTTAATTTAAGTAGCTAAGGAAAAGAAGAAAACTCAAATTGAGACGTTTGGCTACCTGATTTCAGACTGACTAGGAAGTCCTCGAGAATCTGGCCCTGGCATAATGACAGGCACATAGACTCAAGAGGCCAAGCCACATTTCATCAATCAAGTGATTTTTAGCAAAATACAAAAGAACCCAGTGGGGACAGGGAGTCCCTTCGAGCAGTGTCTATAAAACAGTAAGTCAGCCACGTGGGGAAAGTCAATCCTGCCTCACGCTGCATGTACACAAGAACTTGAAATATTTATAGACCTGAATATAAATGCTAAAACTTTAAAACAGCTCAACTAAACTATAGAAGAAAATCTTCACAATTTTAAATAAGACATTGGATTTCATAAAAATTAACTTTTTTTTTGCTTTTAAAATGGCACAATTAAGGGGTAAAAAAAACTATGCCTCCCAGCACAGGGGAAAAAAACGCAAACCATGCTAAAATAATTTAACTCAGACACTTCCTAAAAGATATGCAAATGGAAAATAAGCGATAGATGATACATAACACCAGTAACCACCAGGAAAAGGCAAGCTCAAACCACAGTGTGCTTTTAATGCACGCTCAATAGACTCGCTGACATTTATAAGTGACGATACTAAATCGCTGACAATACCAAGTGTTGACGTGTCCGTGGGACAAGTTAAAACTATTGCTGTTAGAAAGGCACCTTAAGGCGTCTACTTTGGAAAACAATTCATTTCTTATGAAAGTTAGCCTGCGCTCAGCTGTTCAGAAAGTCCACTTCTGTGTGCTCGTCCAGGAGGAAGGAAAACATGCCCACACAGTGACATGTACACACGTGTGTGCAAAAAAAAACGTGTCCACCGTTATCTCAGGCTGGAAGCAACTCAGACACTCATTAGTAGATGACAGGATAAGCAAGCCTGGGGTATGACCTGACCGTGAAACACCGCTCAGTTATATCAAAGAAGCAGCTGCTGTGCAGTCAGCGACACAAGCTGCCCTGAGATTGTCGCTTCTGTTTATGTGAAACCCAGAATGAGCGAACCTAATCTTTGGGGAAAGAGATTAGTTTAGTGAGTGGTTGGATGGGTGAGGCAGCTGCCCACAACAATACTGGGGCTGCTCCTGCGGGTGGTGGACATAGAGGCATTGAGTGTGGTGATGTCAAAGCTCATTGGCCTGTGCACTAAAGTCTGCATGCTTTCCTTGAGATAATGGGTTCAAGTCCCGCCAGTACCATTTATGAAACACAAAAGGTACCAAACAATGGTTCTTTCTCGTCTCCCACAAGCACTCTGCACTCCTGCAGTCTTTACTCTCCTAGCCTAGGGTATTTATCACGCGCTTCTGCTGCTCCAAATCCCTCCACCTTTCTTTTTTAAAATTTTATTAATTTATTCATATTACATCTCAATGGTTATCCCCTCCCTTGTATCCTCCCATTCCTCCCTCCCTCCCATTTTCCCCGTACTCCCCTCCCCTATGACTGTGACTGAGGGGGACCTCTTCCCCCTGTATATGTTCATAGGGTATCAAGTCTCTTCTTGGTAGCCTGCTATCCTTCCTCTGAGTGCCACCAGGTCTTCCCAGATCCCTCCCCCTTTCTTTCGGTTGTCTCTTAAAGCCTTCAAGCCTGAATGCTTCTAGGTCACAGTCTAGAGCTCTGAAAGTATTCACCTCTTATTTATCTGGAATCCGTCAAGGTTGACTATTGCCATGTGTCTTTCCCACCTTGCTGGCCGCATCCGCATCTTGCTCCTCCATCCATCGGCTTTAGACTCGGGAACGGGCGCTATTTTGAACCCTTATCAATAGCTGCTATGGAAATGCCTAAGGTGGGACTTCCCAGCCTTATTGGCCCTGAAGGTCTACTGGCCCCAGATGTAAGCATCTGGAATATAGAGACTAGAGAGATGTACAATAGCAGGAAAGCAGGCTGTCAGGCCAACCATGCTGTCTTCATCTCAGCCGTGACTTCTACTTGCCTTTGGGGCTCTGACCAAATTGAGGCTCTGCTTTTTCTTCACAGGTGAGTCCCCTGAGTGCAGTTGGACTGAGATAAGAGGACTGTGTCAAACACCTGGTTCCTGCTGCTCCTGAGGCCTTGGTGGATGGTAGGCCAGGCCCCCATGTCTGTCGGGGGCTCACAGAGCTGGTGTCTTTATCCAGGGCAGACCGTAGTCTGGAGTGTTTTGCCAGTCATAAATTCATTTCCCCCGACAGGAGAGAGATGGACTGGGTCTCCAGCTCTGTAGCCCTCACAGAAGCTTGCCCTGTTGCTTCAGCCCCATCCCCACATCTGGTTGCACTTACTGTGCTAAAAATGTAGCTATCCTGCTTGCCATGGTAACGTTTCAGAGTATGGGGCAGCCCTGTGTGTGTGTGTGTGTGTGTGTGTGTGTGTGGCGGGGGGGTGGCTCATAAATACCATACATTTTTTAAAAAATCAGTGCTGGGCATTTACATATTTCCCAAAAATGAAAGTCCATGGCCCAGAGCACCTCTCTATAGGTTTTACATGCCAAAGCTCACCCACTAGGGTTCCACCAGGCAAGAAAAAATAAAAAACAAAGAGATGGGGAGGACGTGTAGGGAACTGGAAAGTGAAAGGGCAGAGCAATTTGTCCATGTGTTTGCTGCCATGCCTGTTCTCACAGCCCGGCCCATAGGAGACACTCCACATATGGTTTCCAATAAATGAACATTGTGGGGTTGTTTGTCTGTGTGCTTTATTCTCGGCCACCATGACATTGGGCAGCGAGCGACAGCTCTGAGCTCCTGTCCTTGTTTTTAGAGCAGAGATATGAAGGTACTTGTGATGAGATGAGATATTGGTCCAGAAAGAATAGTTGATGCTAAGTAGATGCTCACCCAGCTGGGGATCACCCTGTGGTGAGCTGTTCTGTCTCGCATACTGTGGCTGTGGGTCTCGAACAGGCTGTAAGAACTTTCCCCCAGGCCGGACACTTCTACAGGGTATAGAGTCAGAGCTAAGAGGCAGCTACAGCCCAGAAGATCTGATCCACCTGGGGTCTTGGCTACAAAGCAACAGGAAGGACAGGCAGCTGGGATCAACCTACACAACCAGAGCGCTTGTGTGCTGACCTTATTCTAGGTCCCAAAACTGCTGATCTGAATTACAGCAGTAAGGTGAAAGGGCCCAAGCAGAAACCTACTTTGGCTGACTCAGCCTGGAGCCTAAGGTGTAGAGAAAAATCTTCCAGGAGTGAAAACTGGATCACCTGCCTGTTCCAGGGAAATACTCCCTGATCCCCACAGGCAAGGGCACCAGACCTATAATCAGTCATCAACTATCCACTCTCAACCAGTGAAGGTCACTACAAACTACCTTGCAACATCAGAGTCACCAAAATGACAAGAGGACAGTGAAAGAACACTAGCAAAAAACAAAACAGTTTGGCATCTCCAGATCCCAGCAATCCCAATGAAAACAACCTGGAGAACCTAACAACAATTAATAGTCAAGAAAATGACCTCAAGTCCTTAGTAAAGAAGATAATAATGGAAGAAACAAATAAAATCTGTAAACAAATGCAGGAGGAGGCAAACAAGAGGGCTGAAGATTTAAAAGAGTCATATAAAGAGGCAATTGAAGAATTTCAGAAAAATATAAATAACCAGATGAAGGAAATTATTAAATCAGTTCAAGACCTGAAGATAAAAATGGAAGCTATCATAAAGGAACACACAGAAGAAAAAACGTGATCGAGAGACATCAGAGAAGAAAGCAAGCATCTCAGAGGTGGCCTTATCTAACAGATTGCAAGAAATGGAAGAACGAATATCGGGACTTGAAGATACAATCGCAGAACTGGAAACAACCATCAAGGAAATGCTAAATCTGAAAAGTTCCTGACACAGAACATTCAAGAAATCAAGGACACCATGAAAAGATGAAACGTGAGAATAATAGGGATAGAGGAAAGAGAAGACAATCGACTCCACAGCACAGAAACTATCTTTAATAGAATCATAGAAGAAAATTTCCCCAATTTGAAGAAGGAGATGCATACGAGCATACAAGAGGCCTACAGAGCACCTAATAGAATAGACCTGAAAAGAAAATCTTCCCGCCACATAATAATAAAAACACAAAATATACAGAACAAAGAAAAAATATTAAAAGCGGCAAGAGAAAAAGGCCAAGAAACATATGATGGCAAACCTATCAGAATTACTCCTGACTTCTCAGCAGAAACCATGAAAGCCAGAAGGGCCTGGACAGGGGTTTTGCAAACCCTAAGAGAACACAGATGCCAGGCAAGATTACTATATCCAGCGAAACTATCAATAACCATTGACAGAGAAAACAAGATATTCCATGACAAAAACAAATTCAAACAGTACCTAGCCATAAATCCGGCTTTACAGAAGTTACTAGAAGGAAAACTCCACCCCAAAGGGTCAAACTACAACCAAAACTACATAGGAAATAGATAACTACACCATTGCAAAATCACAACCTCACAAAATCTCGACTGTTACAAATACCAAAAATGAAGGGACTTAGCAATCACTGGTCATTACTATTTCTCAACATCAGTGGTCTCAATTCTACAATAAAAAGACACAGACTGAGTGGATGCATAAACATGACCCAACATTCTTCTGCATTCAAGAAACACATCTCAACCACAAGGACAGACATTGCCTCAGAGAAAAAGGTTGGGGAAAAATATTCCAAGCAAATGGTCACAAGAAACAAGCTGGGGTAGCGATTCTAATATCTAATAAAATAGACTTTCAACCAAAATTAATCAAAAGGGATGAGGAAGGACACTTCATACTCGTCAAAGTTAAAGTCAACCAAGAAGACATCACGATTTTGAACATCTATGCTCCTAACACAAGGGTACCCACATTTGTAAAAGAACTATTAACAAAGCTTGAACCACTCATCGATACCCACACATTAATAGTGGGAGACTTCAATACTCCACTTTCACTCAAGGTTAGGTCTTTGAATCAAAAACTAAGCCGGGAAATAACTTCACTAACCAATGTCATGAATCAAATGGATCTAACAGATATCTACAGAACTTTCCACCCAAACGCAAAGGATTATACCTTTCTTTCATCACCCCATGGAACGTTCTCTAAAATTGATCACATAGTTGGTCATGAAGCAAACCTCAACAGATACAAGAAGATTGAAATAATACCTTGTATCTTATCAGATCACCATGGTCTAAGGCTGGACTTCAACAACAACAGAAATAACAAAAAGCATACTAACACATGGAAACTAAACAATTTTCTACTTAATGACACATGGGTCATGGAAGAAATAAGGGAAGAAATAAAAGACTTCCTGAAATTCAATAAAAATGATGGAACAACATACCCAAATTTGTGGGATACATTGAAAGCAGTGCTAAGAGGAAAATTCATAGCACTAAGTGCCTTTAAAAAGAAAATGGAAACATCCCACATAAACAACTTAACAACACATCTGGAAGCTCTAGAAAAAAAAGAAGCAGAAACACCCAAGAGGAGTAGACGTCTAGAAATAATCAAACTCAGGGCTGAAATCAATAAATTAGAAACAAAGAGAACAATCCAAAGAATCAACAAAACCAAGAGCTGGTTCTTTGAGAAAATTAACAAGATAGACAAATCGTTAGCCAATCTAACTAAAAGGCAGAGAGACACTATCCAAGTATTCAAAATCAGAAATGAAAAGGGAGACATAACCACAGACACCGAAGAAATACAAAGAATCATAAGAACCTACTTTAAAGGCATTTATGCCACAAAATTTGAAAATCTAAGGGAAATGGACGATTTTTTTGACCAATTCCATTTGCCAAAATTGAATCAAAATCAGATAAACAAATTAAATAGCCCTATTTCGCCTATAGAAATAGAAGCAACCATTTGATAGTTTCCCAACCAAAAAAAGCCCAGGGCCAGATGGTTTCAGCGCAGAATTCTACCAGTCCTTCAAAGAGAAGCTAAAACTGATACTATTCAAGCTATTTCAAAAGATAGAAATGGACGGAACATTACCAAATTCCTTCTCTGAGGCCATAGTCACATTGATACCTAAACCCCACAAAGACCCCCCAAAAAAAGAGAATTTCAGACCAATTTCTCTTATGATCATTGATGCAAAAATACTCAATAAAATACTCCCAAAATGAATATAATAGCATATCAAAGACATCATTCACCATGACCAGGTAGGCTTCATTCCAGGCATGCAGGGATGGTTTAACATACAGAAATTCATCAATGTAATCTACCATATAAACAAACTGAAAGAGAAAAACCACATGATCATCTCCTTAGATGTAGAAAAAGCATTTGACAAAAGCCAACACCCATTCATGTTTAAAGTTCTGGAGAAATCAGGAATACAAGGCACTTATCTAAACATAATAAAGGCTATATACAGCAAACCAATAGCCAACATTAAATTAAATGGAGAGATACTCAAGGAAATTCCTCTAAAATTGGGGACCAGACAAGGCTGCCCTCTGTCCCCATATCTCTTCAATATAGTTCTTGAAGTTCTAGCCAGAGCAATAAAACATGAAAAGGAGATCAAGGGGATCCAAATGGGAAAGGAAAAAGTCAAATTATCCCTATTTGCAGATATGATAGTGTACACAAGTGACCCCCAAAATTCCACCAGAGAACTCCTACAGCTGATAAACACCTTCAGCAAATTGGCAGGATACAAAATTAACTCAAAAAAAGTCAGTAGCTTTCCTATATACAAAGGACAAACAGGCAGAGGAAGAAATTAGGAAAACCACTCCCTTCATGACAGCCACAAGCAATATAAAATATCTAGGAGTAACTCTAACCAAGCAAGTGAAGGATTTATTTGAAAAAAACTTTAAACCTCTGAAGAAAGGGATTGAAGATGACATCAGAAGATGGAGGGATTTACCTTTTTCGTGGATCGGGAGAATTAACATAGTAAAAATGGCCATCTTACCAAAAGCAATTTACAGATTCAACGCAATCCCTATCAAAATACCTACAAAATATTTTGAAGATATTGAAAGATCAATTCTCAAATTCATATAGAAAAATAAAAAGCCCAGAATAGCAAAAACAATCCTACACAATAAAAGATCCTCCGGAGGAATCTCCATACCTGATCTCAAGCTGTACTATAGAGCAACAGTAATTAAAACAGCATGGTACTGGCACAGCAATAGGCTGGTGGGTCAATGGAATCGAACTGAAGACCCAGAGATGAATCCACACACATTTGCTCACTTGATTTTCGACAAAGAAGCCAAATCTATTCAATGGGAAAATGATAGCATCTTCAACAAATGGTGCTGGTCTAACTGGATGTCTACATGTAGAAAAATGCAATTAGACCCCTATTTGTCACCATGCACAAAACTCAAGTCCAAGTGGATTAAAGACCTCAACTTAAAACCAGAGACATTAATTCAGTTAGAGGGTAAAGTGGAGAAGAGCCTGGAACACATAGGCACAGGAGACAACTTCCTGAACAGAACACCAACAGCCCAGGCCTTAACATCAACAATTAATAAACGGGGACCTCATGAGGCTCAGAAGCTTCTGTAAGGCAGGAGACACTGTCAACAGAACAAAGCGACAGCCTACAGACTGGTAAAAGATCTTCCCCAACCCTACATCTGACAAAGGTCTAATATCCAAAATATATAAAGAACTCAAGAAATTAAACACCACAAAACCAAACCACCCAATTGAGAAATGGGGCTCAGAACTAAACAGAGAATTTTCAACAGAGGAATATCAAATGGCTGAGAAATACTTAAAGAAATGCTCATCCTCATTAATCATCAGAGAAATGCAAATCAAAACAACTCTGAGATTCCATCTTACACCCATCAGAATGGCTAAGATCAAAAACTCAAGTGACACCACACATTGGCGAGGATGTGGAGAGAGAGGAACATTCCTTCATTGCTGGTGGGAATGCAAACTAGTACAACCACTTTGGAAAGCTATCTGACGCTTTCTCAGAAAAATGGGAATAGGGCTCTCCCAAGACCCAGCTATCCCACTCCTTGGAATATGCCCAGAAAATGCCCTACCACACAACAGGGACATATGCTCAACCATGTTCATAGCTGCTTTATTTATAATAGCCAGAACATGGAAACAGCCTAAGTGTCCCTCAGTAGAAGAATGGACTAAGAAACTGTGGTACATTTACACTATGGAATACTACTCAACTATTAAAAACAAGGAATTCCCAAAATTTGTGGACAAATGGATTGAACTAGAAATTGTCATAATGAGTGAGTTCACCCAGAAACAAAAAAAGACAAATGGTATATACTCACTTATATACACTAGTCCAAGGGATACATCCCATGAAAAACTTTAATTACCAGGAAAGTGGGTCAGAGGAAAGGACATCCTATTGAGACTTTAGGTGAAAGTAGCATGGAAGAATGGGGAAATAGAAGGATCCAGAGGGTCCTAGAAACCTGTCGGCGCCACACCGTCCAGCGGAAATAAGACACCAACAACCAGACTTCTTCTCAAGATCTTTACTCAGGATTAAGCTCAGTGGGAATGGCCCCGAAGAAGGGAAGGGCCAAGCTTAAGTACAACTCAAGGGCCAATCAGCTCATGCCAGGTGCCACCTCCTCATAGGTCCGCGTCAGAGCAGGACTGCTCGTCATCAGATCACCAGTTACCCTTGCACAGCCTTTTGCCATATAAGGTCTTAGAGAGCGCTCGCCGTCAGGATGGCAGAAGGCGGAAGCCTACGCCATATTAAGGCGCGGCACCTCGCAGCTCTCCACAGAAACCTACAAGAACTTTATGACAGGCGGATCTGGGTCTTGGGGTCCTCCTCAAACTAAGTCACCAGCCAAGGAGAATATAGGCAGTAAACTTCGAACCCCTACCCAGACTTCCACCATTGAGTGGAGAGTGAGATCTGACTCTCACACGAACTCTGGTGCCTCCTTTTCTGACCACGTCCCCTGGATGGGGAGGTCTGGCGGCACTCAGAGGAAGGATAGCAAGTTACCAAGAAGAGACTCGATATTCTAAGAGCATATATAGGGGAGGAGGTCCCCCTCAATCACAGACATAGGGGAGGGGAGAAGGGGGGAAGCGGGAGGGAGGGAGGAATAGGAGGATACAAGGGAAGGGCTAACAATTGAGATGTAATATGAATAAATTAATAAAATTGTTAAAAGAAGAAAAAAGAACTTTTCCTCATTCTTTTGCCTTTAGTCTTGGCTCACTGACTCCTTGTATGATGGACTTCTCCCTCATTGGCCTGTCTGGGTTCTTTTTCTGAGCCCCTGGGATGAGGTCTGTGGAGATAACGGCGACACTTGTCCTGACTGAGAGGAGACAGAAAGCTCTGTGTGCCTTACCCCGTGTCCTAGCTTTGTCTACTGCGGCTGGAGTCACGGGGTGCTGCTGCTCCCTTCACAGGGGCCACGTGAAGAGCAAGGCTTGATTGAGGAGCTGAACTGCATGTGCTGAACTCAGTGGCTAAGATGGGGAAACAAGGCCAGGCCTCTCAGGGCCCTCTGGGATGAAGAGACAGAGTTCGCTCCCCTTGAAACTGCAGCTGATGGGGCTGGAGAGATGGTTCAGTGGTTCAGAGCATGGCCTGCTCTTCCAAAGGTCCTGAGTTCAATTCCCAGCATCCACATGGTGGCTCACAACCATCTGTAATGTGATATGGCGCCCTCTTCTGGCCTGGAGGTGTACATGCAAGCAGAGCACTGTATACATAATAATAAATAAATCTTTTAAAAAAAGATTAAAAAAAAAGAAAAGAAAAGAAAAGAAACTGCAGCTGACAAATGGCATGCCACCCAGGAAGGTGTCACCTCCAGCTGTCACCTGTCCTCAGAGGCAGCTCTTCACCTTAGGCCTCCTCTGTGTGCTATTGCCAGTCTCCAGCCTTCCTCCCCCGTGGGAGTGGCTTCCCGCACTCACCCTGCCCTACCCAGGCCTTCTGCCCCTTCCCAGGTGCACATCGTCCCACCCCAAGTTGCAGTCTCCTCTCTCTGTTCCTCTGGGTCCTTCCCGGAAACCAGTGTGAGTGCAATGAAGGAAAGGCTTTCAATAGCTGCTGTTTCCCCAGAGTGCGGTAGGGGTTCGATTAATGCTTCTCAAGTAAGTGGCCAGAAGGCTAGAGGACCTCCCCTTCGCCATCTTTGCCCCCCACTTCCTTCCTCCTCCCCATCCTATCCTCTTCTGCCTCCTCCAACACAGGGTAGCCTAGAACCCACTATCGTAGCCACAATTTGGGCCTCAAATTCACAGCAATCCTCCTGCCTCAGCTTCCCAAGTGCTGTGATGATGGGCACTGAGACTCCATGCCTACACACAGATGTGTCTTTTTTTTTTATTATTAATTAATTTATTATTATGTATACAGTGCTCTGCCTGCATGGACTCCTGCAAGCCAGAAGAGGGCGCCATATCACATTAAGGATGGTTGTGAGCCACCATGTGGTTGCTGGGAATTGAACTCAGGACCTTTGGGAGAGCAGGCGGTGCTCCTAACCACTGAGCCATCTCTCCAGCCTCATGTCTCAGATCTTAAGATGAACATTTGGAGGATCGCGGGAACACGGGAATGTGTGCTCAGCTGGCGCCCTAGAGCTCAATAGCAGAGAAATGTGGGTCCTTCTGATCC
The DNA here is from genome assembly GCF_964271855.1 of Acomys minous. Classification (NCBI taxonomy): domain Eukaryota; kingdom Metazoa; phylum Chordata; class Mammalia; order Rodentia; family Muridae; genus Acomys; species Acomys minous. The sequence continues at coordinate 119,322,262 of NC_140489.1, forward strand.
TAGGATGGCAAAGAGCACCAGCCTATTAGGAAAGCCTGGGGCTCAGAGCTGCCACCACTCTTTGTGTGACAGAAGAGGAAGCTTCTGTCTACTTCCCTCCCCATGGAAGAGGTCGCCATGAAAGAGTGGCATGTGCATGAATGGGACAGTTTTGAAAGAGACGCTGAACACGTGTGGCTCCTTATTCCACGGGGCCCATGAGACACTCATTCACACCCTTATTGGCAATGCACTCTGGGAGACTTTTCTTAAAGTGACAGGTTAGAAAATAGCAACGTATTGCTGAGAAGGGTGAGCAGGAGGGTCTGAAGTTTCTGAGCATCATGTTGAAACCCGTTTCACACACACACACACACACACAAACAAATTGTAATAATATACTGGTTTCTTTTTGTGAACAAATAGACAACACGAAGCAGCTTTGGGAAGAACGCTTTATTCTGTCTCATAGGTTGAAGGGACACAGCCCCCGTGGATGGGACACACGACAGCTGGCTCTGTGGTGGCAAGGATGTGTAGAATGGGGATCCCCACGTCTCTGTGGAGGATGCGGGGCTGGATCCTGAAACCCCAGTGGCCCACTTCCTCCAGTGGAGGCTGCAGGTCCTAAACAACGTCTCACGTCGTTAGCAGCACCAGCCGGTGGCAACGTGGTCAAACACATGCGCCCACGAGGCCGTTTCACAGCCAAAGCCCAGCAAGGATCGTGGAGCGGAATGTCTGGAACAGAGTGGGACAGGAAAGGGTGAGAGAAAGCCCCCAAAACAATTGTCATGTGTCCCCAGAAAACCAGGAGGAAGGATGGCACTGAAGGCGGAGGTGTGGCCGGGCAACTGTGGCTCCGGTGGCTTCTGCACAACCAATTACAGTGAGTAGGCTACAACAAGATGGCCAGATAAGAAAGCCTCCTCTTCACAACTCTCCCTCCATCTTTTTTCTTCCAGGTTCCAGTTTCGTGTCACCCCACAGGAGCCCTTGTCCTTCTTGTCCACTCTCTTTTGTAGTGTATGTTTTCACAGCTTCCTACACAGTTGGTCTTCTGTTTTTCTGGTCTGTCTTTTCCTAGTGAACTGTTCATCCTGAGGTATCTCAGGTGCCTGGCATATAGTAGGTGCTAAATAAATGAACCAGGGGTTTGTGGCACAACATAAATCAAGAGTATGACCTGTCAAGAACACGTGATTCTGTCTCTGAATAACAACAGAAGTCCCATTTCCCATAACGCAGGTCCAAAAACTAAGGTCACATTGCTACTCTTAAAAAAAAAATTACAAGCTTCGAATAGTCCAGGTAGAACAGCAATCCTAAATCTAGCCTGGTTAAGGGACACCCAGGCTTGAGTCCCTCACGGGACCGTGGCCAGCTGCAGAGTGTGGACAGAACAGGTTTCAGTGGGCGAGAGCTTTACTTAGCAATCCACGTGTCCTCCCAAAGAACAGATTTAAGCAAGTAAGGCAAACTGTGAAAATCTGTGGTTAAAAATGAACAGAGGGCTGGGAGTAAGGAGTCTAACAGATGGTCACCGTGCCTCTTCTGTGACAGGTGGGACAAAGCCAGGCACGCAAACACATCTCTAAAGGGCGTTTGGCATCAGCACACTTAGTGGTATTCCTCTGAAGAAGCCTGAGCACACACATTTCAGTCATCTCAACCAAGAGCAGCTCTGGACAGGTAGACGTCAGGGTCTGCACGGATCACACACAGCCACAAGTCACCTGCCACTAAAAAGAGAAAAGGGGCAAGTCAGTGCTAGGCCAAGAGCTGGAGGCCCCGCCCCCAAACCCCCCAACCCCCACCCAGCCCTGCCCACTGACAGGGATGAGAGACCCTGAGGGGCTTGAGCTGTTTCCCTTCTGGATGATATCCTCAATACTCCTTGGCCTCCTCACCGACTTCTCTGCTTCTGCCTGAGGCAGCAGACAGGCCACTCAGCTGTGTGGTAACTAGGACATCACATTGCGGTGGCCCCTGGGAAGACCTCTCTTGGTTTATGCAAAGGAATCTTCTGCCCCCAGCCAGATGTATCCACATGGAGGCAGAGGCTAGCTCACAGCCTCCAGCATCCCACAGGCCTCTTGCAAACACTCAGGTCCAGAGTGTTCCCACAAATCAAGCCCAGCCACACTTGGTCTGACTTCCCAATATGCTCTTTGTTTCGTTTTGTGACAGCATCTTACTGTATAGCATGGGCTGGTCTGAAACTTGGTACGTAGGCCAGGCTAGCCTCATAGTCACAGAGATTCTGCCTGCCTCTGCCTTCTGAGTGCTGGAATTAATGGTGTGTGCCGCCACACCTAGCTCCAGGATGCTCTTTAGTTTTGAGACAAGGTCACCTGTTCTTAGCAGGGTCACCCCTCTGTGGTTCCTGTTGCATAGCCATGGTAACCATGGTGAGTAAGCACTAAGGGTGGGAGCCTCATGAAGAGCTGGGCTAAGTATGCAGGATCTCTATCAAACCTGGGGAGGGGAGGGGTGGGGGGAGGAGGGGGTGACCTCACTTATGAAGCCGGCTGTGACCTCAAGGAAGGCAATGTTATCAGTGGGTCTGTCCAGACACTTTCCTAACCCACTGGCTGCAGAATTACAAAAGCCCTTCCAGCCCTGTCACTGTCGCCACCCTTACCCCTCAATTTTAAGAACCCGGAGACAGAGGAACATCAAAGACGTTGTCCAAGGTTGCGGAGTTAGGAGTGGCGAGCCAGGTTTCCAAAGCTACCAGTCCTACTCCATCCGTTTTACCTGAACCCCCAACCAAACCGCAGTGACAGCCCACACACACACCTTGCCCTCCCCTGTCACACAGGGTCCCGGGCACCTGTGCAGAGGCCATGGGATGCGCAGAAGCTCCAGGTGAGAGGATGTGTCTTGGCAGGGGTACCTGGGTGAAATCCACTTCCTTCTATGAGCCCAGAGATCCTGGGTTCGCAACAGAAGCTGCCTCAGCGGGCAGCTGGGAAATTAAATATGCTAATCCATGTAAAAGACTTAGAACAATGCCTAGCTCTGGAAGCTTGCAATAAACCTGCCCGCATTGTTATGCTTGTTTCAACTGCTGCGATGTTCCAGGTCTCTCTGGCTGACCCTTTCTCCTCCAAGAGATTTGTGAATTGACTTCCAGCACCTGCTTGTGGTTTTAATTTATCCCTCCGTCTGATTCGCCCACCTTCACTCTTCCTCCTCCTCCTCCTCCTCTTCCTCCTCCCAACCCTGACATGCCGCCATTGAATCTGTTTAATTCATTCCAAGGCTGACTGCGACAGATTGAGGGGGTGGCCTAGGGGACACGAAGAGAGGGGGCGCTGTAATAGGACTTACAGACTTGCTCATGCTTCCCTTTTTAAATCGCAGCTTCTGCCCCACCATGGGACAACTTTTGTTTTGCCTTCCCTTGAGTTAAGTGGGAAGATGTTTTCTTTTTCCCTGCTTCTTTCTAGCAAGCGGCCCTGAAGGGAGGCAATGCGTGTGAACGCCTTGGTGCATACATGTGGTTCTACATACATGCTGCCCAGCACGCCGCACCAGGCCCACCCACTAAACTTGAATGCTCTGGGATGGTCTTTAAGGTCCCCTCAGTACCTGGTAAGCAACAAACATTCAAAGGGCTGGTTAATGGAGGAAGCCATTTTAAACCCCAGTTGCTTCTCTGGGGCTCTGTTACCCACCCTTGCTTCTGGCTTCCTCCCTCCACTGTGCCCGAAGGAGGGTTCCAACACAAGCCTCCATCGTAGTGAGTGGTGGGGTGTAATAAACATGTCAGGGCTTGTTTCAAAGCCCAGTGTAGGAAGCAGCTACATGTCAGGGCTTGTTTCAAAGCCCAGCGTAGAAAATAGCTGACAACCCAAAAAGCTGACGTCTGACCAGATGTGTGAGTGATAGATAAAACCTTAGTAGTAAGTTCTGACCTAGGAGCAGCCACGACTGCAAGTTGGTGATAAGAGTGCCGCAGAAAGCTAGATGTGTGAATTAGAGAGGGTAAGGTTAAAGTAAGTATAAAAACCCTGAGAAGAAGCAGCCAGCTCTCTTCGCTCGCTAGCTCTCTCTCTCTCTCGCTGTCACCATGATTACCTAAAATGCTACCAGCCGACAGGCGCTCTCCCAGGACAGAGCAGACAGACATGCTGTCAGAAAACAACCCGAGAACTGATTCAAGTCGCAGCAGCGAACCTGTTCGGCAGAACTTCACGATATCAGGTCGTATACCCTAATGGCATAAGCTCCCAGAACATTGATATTATAAGATACTAAATGCTACTCCTATTAAAATTAAGATAGTTTTAAGAGTGTAATGAAATGGTATTGGTGGCTTGGCCTTGGAGCCTTAGCCGCTGCCTATTGTTGTAGTTGCCTTTGTATTGCTAATAAACCTCTCTTGTTAATCGTACCACTTGCTCTTGGCCTGACTCTTTTGTTCCGGATTCTGAGTGTAAACTCTCTGCTCCCGACATGGGGCCTGAGCACAGAGGCAAGGCTGTGCACACCTCCAGGCATGGAAATGGTTCCTTATACAGCAGTGGTTCTCAACCTGTGGGTCAAGTGGTCCTTTCACAGGGGTCTCATGTCAGACATCCTGCACATCAGATACTTACATTACGATTCATAACAGTAGCGAAATGACAGTTATGAAGTGGCAATGAAAATGATTCATGGTTGGGGTCACCCCAACGTGAGGAACTGCGTAAAGGGTCACAGCACTGGAGAGACTGGGAACCACGGCTATAGGATTTGACTTAAAGCCGTGACAAGAGATCTCGTCCACTCTCTGAAGGCTGAAATCATAGCGGTTTAGCGCCCTTGGCTTTGCCATGATGGGTCAGGGGACCCAGGCTCCGTCCTTGTCCCACTGACTACTATAGTCCTCACCTTCCTGAGCTCCCTGGCTGGCAGAGCAGAGCCACAGGTCGCACCCCCAATCAGCCTGACAGTGAGTGGGTGCCTCCTCAAGCTGACAGCCAGGGGAGCACAGGACGCAGGAACTAAGACTCTCCAGTTCTGAGAGAGAGAGAGAGAGAGAGAGAGAGAGAGAGAGAGGGAGAGGGAGAGGGAGAGGGAGAGGGAGAGGGAGAGGGAGAGGGAGAGGGAGAGAGAAGAAGAAGGAGGAGGAGGAGGAGGAGGAGGAAGAGGAGGAAGAAAGGAGGGTCACACTCTCAGACTCTGTCAGGCCTGGTGGGACATGGTGGTGGGTGGAGGCTGGAAGGGGAGGCGGCCATTTACCGGCACAGTCAACAAACATGGGCTGAGAACACAAAGGCGGGCATTGTGCAAAATGCTGAGGAAGTAAAAAGGAATTCTTATTTATAATTTACACCCCACCTACTTCCAAAGAGAATTTCAAAGGTGACTCACAATGAAAACCACATATGAAGCAAGATTACGAGTTAAGAACTGAGAGGCCACTCCACGGGAGTCGGGGGGGGGGGGGGGGGGGGGGGGAGGAGAGAAACAGCAGCGTAACTTACCACGCGTGCCAAGGCCCTTCTGTCCAGCTGCTCCGGGGGTGTGGCCCAAGCTGCACGAAAGACAGGACACTCGGGTCCCGAGGAAATATCGTCTTTTAGGGAGCATGAAAATATGTTTTAAAAATTCCTTTTAAAACCAGGGTTTTAACAAGAACAATCAGGTTAGGGAAAATGCATTCATATCTAATATTGATGGATCAGTCTTTATGCCAGCACAATCATGTAATGTGGAGGCTCACAGATGTCAAACCTAGGGTCCCCGAACCTTGTAGTGCAGCCTGGGCCACAAACTCGGGCCTATCTCCTGCTCTGGAAGACTTGTCACTACATCTTCAGCTAAAAGGCACCACAGTACGTTCATAATTCTAGAGGGCGTGGAGTGGGCCACACTCACATTCTGTACAGCGTGACCATAGCAAAACTGTGTGTTCAGACTTCTTCTCTGTAGATTACCTATTCTTATCACTTCCGCTGGGTAAGGCAGGGGGAAAGAAACGCTTTCATCCAATCTAACAAACTTCTAGTCTGCTTTAGTAGTTGAAAATGGCTGTACATGGGTAGCTTGGATGATACAGGTAAATCCCAGCCTTTTGAACACCCCCTGGGCCCCAGCATGGCAAACCACTCTGTGATAGGTTTTCCCAGCAGCTAGGGGAGGCAGTCTGGGTCCACCTGTGTGTCCCATGAGCTGCCAGTGGACCCAGCACACCTATGGGTCTAAGTGAGACACCCACTGTCACCACCTTCTTCATAAATCCCCAACTTGCAGGGCTGTGCCCAGGTCAAGTGGAGAGGAGCTTGGTAGCATTGACAAAGGAAGTGATGGAGATCGCAGTGACAAAATTGTCAAGTTCCCCCAGCTCACGATCAGCTCAGCCAGGTCTCTCAGTTCATGTGATAAGTTTTTGGCTCGGCTTGGCTTGGCTTGACAATGGCTTGCTTTCCATCGGAGAAGCAAGTTTGGCTTCCATGAACAAACCCCAGAATAACAGTATTTCTAGGCTATGGGAGTTTATCTAATGCTCACCCTAGGAGGTGTGACCCACACAGCGAGCATGCGCACTTTAAACTACAGAATAAGCATATACTGTGCTCCTGAGCAGGATACATTCAACAACATAGATCGTGACTTCAACATTTTACAGACGGCTGTTTGTCACACTAGCTCTCAAGTAAAGCCTGCTAGGACATTAAGCATTTCTCTGCTGAAGGAGGGCAAATTTGGCCAGCCTGGTGGTACCGTAGCTGGTGCGTAGCTGGTGCCGTAGCTGGTGCCGTAGCTGGTGCCATAGCTGGTACCGTAGCTGGTGCCATAGCTGGTGCCATAGCTAGTGCCATAGCTGGTGCCATAGCTGGTGCCATAGCTGGTACCGTAGCTGGTGCCATAGCTGGTGCCATAGCTGGTGCCGTAGCTGGTACCATAGCTGGTGCCGTAGCTGGTGCCATAGCTGGTGCCATAGCTGGTGCCATAGCTGGTGCCATAGCTGGTGCCATAGCTGGTACCGTAGCTGGTGCCATAGCTGGTGCCATAGCTGGTGCCGTAGCTGGTGCCATAGCTGGTGCCGTAGCTGGTACCATAGCTGGTACCGTAGCTGGTGCCATAGCTGGTGCCATAGCTGGTGCCATAGCTGGTGCCGTAGCTGGTGCCATAGCTGGTGCCATAGCTGGTGCCGTAGCTGGTGCCATAGCTGGTGCCGTAGCTGGTGCCATAGCTGGTGCCGTAGCTGGTACTATAGCTGGTGCCATAGCTGGTGCCATAGCTGGTGCCATAGCTGGTGCCGTAGCTGGTGCCGTAGCTGGTGCCGTAGCTGGTGCCGTAGCTGGTGCCATAGCTGGTGCCATAGCTGGTGCCATAGCTGGTGCCATAGCTGGTGCCATAGCTGGTGCTGTAGCTGGTGCCATAGCTGGTGCTGTAGCTGGTGCTCTGGAACCTGAAGGTAGCTTGGACACCACTGCAAAAACAGGATAGCCACGCCTTTCAGGCAGCTTTGGGTATAGAAGCAACGCTACTGTTCACCTCCCCCACCCTGACGGAGTCCAGAGAACGTTACAGTAAAAGGGAGATGGCAGAGCCAGGCTTTCAGCTATCACAGTTCTTGGGAAGATTAGTCATGATCCAAAACGCAAAGCAGAAATGGTTTGAGCGTTTGGGAAGGAAATGACTCAACCAGTATAAAATGTTACAAAATAACCCATCAGCCAGACCTCAGAGTCTTCTACATTCAGGCTGCAGAAATGCAGGCTATCCCAAGACTGGATATAAACTATTGTTCTTTGCCTGGACTAGGAAAATAGTCTATAAAGCTAGGAGTAGCTGCCTTGGACAGAGCGATCATCATGAAAAAAAAATACAAGAGATCTGCACTGGGAAGGACTCCAGGGTCATCTTGTCAGTCCCTGCCTTGGTGATGGAGAACCAGACAAAGGCAGTTTCCCTCACCACTCTTGTCTATAGTACCCAACCCATTTCTTTAAATAATGGAAATACATCTTAAGGAATGAGAAAATAAACTTTAGGTATATATAAATACTCTATGAGGGTAGACAAATCTAAGCATGTATAGATATAATTAGCCCAAATTTAGCAAGACTGCTGGGTATAAAAGTGACATGCAAAAAAGTGTTTCCACTGATATATAATTAAAATGCATTTTATCAGTGAGCATTGAGAAAAAGGAAAAGTTTAAGGTAATCACTTACGTTTGCAACAAAAGTTGAGTATGTACCCAAATGTATCCTGCATGCCTATAAAATGATTAAAAGATGTCTTATAAATATTGGGGCATGGTACATTCCATATAGTATGTGTCCATGAATATAGTACACCTACTGGTATTCTGTTGTTATTGTAAAGAAGTCAGTTTCTCCAAGTTTCTATATTGATTCTGTATATCCCAAAGACTATATATAGCATAGTGAATGATTTCATTTAAAAAAAAGCAACACATTTTGTGTTTTGGAGTTCTATCATATCCACATAGGGCCGGCCACATCTTTGGAAAGTTCCAGGTTCTGATTTTCCTTTTGCTCTTGGAGCAGCGTGATGGCAAGTTATGAATCCACATTTGCTAGGGAGCCCCTGGAGCCAGGAGCACATGGCCCAGCACTGTGCATGCTGGGAAATCACTGCAGCCCTAGGCTGTGCCTGGCATGTGCTTCTGCCCCACTGCCATGGAGCAAGGACACTAAGGTGGCAGCGGAGGCATCTTCTTCCTCACCTTTCTCCTTCTCTTTTTTCTTCTCCTCATCTCCTTTGTCTCTACCCATCGTTTCTCCCTTTCCTCTTTCCCTTTAGTTTCTTTTCTCACCCCCTCTGTCCCACCATCCTCATCCTTGTTTCTCTTTCTTAATCCCTCTCCTTTTCAATGCATGGTCTCAACACCCGGTCCTCTATATTTCTCCCTCAGGCTCAATCAGATGACCTGGTGGTAAAGAAATTGGGACATAGCCGGGCGTGGTGGCGCACGCCTTTAATCCCAGCACTCGGGAAGCAGAGGCAGGCGGATCGCTGTGAGTTCAAGGCCAGCCTGGACTACAAAGTGAGTCCAGGACAGCCAAGGCTACACAGAGAAACCCTGTCTCAAAAAACCAAAAAGAAAGAAAGAAAGAAATTGAGATGTTTTAGCCCTCCAGTCCTTCCATCCACTAGAAACCAGCTCTAACTGGTTTTTGAGAAGCCGAATTCCCTCTCAGACCTTCACCCCAGAGATCTTCCTCTGTGTGCTCTGCATGCTACTCCTCCCATAGCCCAGAGACCCCCTGCGCCCCACTGGCTGACCCAGCTACTCTCAGGCTGTTCTGGAAGCCCTTCCTGAAGCTACAGCCAGGGAAGAGACCATCTCCTGACTTCTAAATTTATCTCTCCTCAGCTGCACGAACAAAGCTTCCCCTGCCCCTTCCTGAACCCCACGACAGAAACACAGATTGTTGGCTGCCCTTCTTCCCACCCCCAGAGAAAGGCTGTTTTTGCAATAAAGGGGCATTGGAAGATTGTCGTCTGCCAGGAACGTAGGTTTTTTTTTTCTCCACAGTCTGAGCTGATTTGACCTGATTGACAGGAGAGATAGCATTTGTGGGAGGATGGAGGGGGGCTGGGGGGGCATGGGAAGGGGACTACAAGATTGGGGAGGCTGGGACTGGGGAGAGGGAGGCCGGGGGTGGGGGGGCGGCAAGATGGAGTTCCAGAGTTTGAGAACTAGAAAAGGGAAGGGATCCCGTAGGACCCAACACACACAGGCCACACAGTTTTAGAAGTGGACCCCAAAGCTTGAAGGCACAAGGAGGTTTGCTCCTGTGCGGGGTTAGTGAGCAGAGCCCACACCAGCCAGCAGAGCCCACTCCACCACAGCCCAGCGATTCCCCGCTCTTCATTCAAGGCAAAGAAAGTCGACAGTCTTGGCAGCAAAATGAAACTGTGTGATTTACGAGGAATTCTGAGATACCTTCCAGTTGACAGTCTCTGGAGCTTGCACAAGCCCACGCTTTTGTGGGGGCAGCATTTAATGAAACAAACACATGAGTTATTCATCTTTCATTAGGGATGACATGCAGAAAATACATATCGGAATGAAAAATAGGATCCTGCCCAGGATGCACGGTCCCATGGCCAAGAACAAGTGGGAGAGAGAGCAGGAGGTACCCATCTTGAGCTGGGAAGTCCTCAGAGGGGAGTTGACGCCTTCAAACACTTGCTGCCCTCTGTGATGTCTTAGATATGCCCCGCAGGAATTCAGGAAGCTGGGTGCCAGGGCTCAGTGTCACCCATGGGAGAAGTGAGGCTCAGGGAGGGCAAGGAGCACATCACGAGTCACCCAACAAGTGAGTGACTGAGCCGGGAGTCAATGCCTGGCCTCTGTGACTCACTAAACCATCTGTGTGGGAAAGCGAGGCCAGCTGTGCAGGGCCTGGGGCCCAGCTGTGCGGATGATGCTTTGGAATGGACCCCAAGCTGCAGGCACTTAATGCAGAGGATAACCTGGAGACAAGGAGCCTGGAGCTAGCAATGGGAGGCTGCGACTTCAGTGGTCCAGCGAGATCATGGCTGAGCTTATATGGGGTCTAGGGAGGTGCCCATGGCCGCTGGCTTTGATCCTTTCTCATGGCCCAGTCTTAGAGCTATTCGGCATCTGAACTGGGAAGCCTTGTGCAACCCATCTCAGCTGAGGTACTGTAGGGTCTCAGAGCCTGCCATGTAGAATGGTGATGCCACCTCCCTTGACCCTCACTTTCCAAGGCTTAGCCATAGTATTTTCATATAACAGTAACCACCTCTCAGGGTTGTTTAAAAAGCTTTAAACGATATTATAATTATTACCGGCTACATAATAAATAACACATACTAAGCCCTTTACTGAATCACCTGACTTAGCCTGCAAGGCAGCCATCCTGCTAACTGCAGTCTGTTCCCCATGGGAAACGGACACCCAGAGAAGTCAGTTGTCTGCCCAGGCGCCCCAGCAAATGAATGGCAGATTCAGCATCTGAACTCAAGCCACACAGCGGTGGGACAAAGAACTGATAAGGTAACTGCCACTCAACAAAAGGGGGGGTGGGTCCCTGTTTGTCTCCTTAAGGTTTTCCCAGCATCCTCTAGGCTCTACTTTAGGGTTTGCATATATGAAGCTTCCTGAGAAATCTGGGATAGGTGCTCAATAGGGATGCACTCCCTTGGACCTGGAATCCCCTCCCCTCCCTCAGCCTGCCTTCCTTTTAGGGTTTGGCAAACACCATTTCACTAGAGGCCTCTTGTGCAGTTGGAAACAATGCAAGTTTATTTTGGCACTGCAGAGAGGGCCGACTCCTCTGCTCTGGGTGCCTCTGTGTGGGAAGAGGGCTAGAGAATGTGGTCTGGCCACTGTCGGATCCCGTTGCTCTCCGAAACACATTCATGGCACTATCACAGCCGCCATGCGTGCGTGCGTGCGTGAAGTCTGAGGAGGGAATGAGGTAAGGGGAAGCCTTCAGGCAGGCCACGAGACTCATCCCTGCTCTCCCAGGCCTCATCTCCATAAAGAAGTCCGGCAGAGGCCATGAGCTGTGGTCAGCCTGAGAGATAACCTTCAGCCCGGTTCCTTCCCAGCCCTGGCACATACTCACCTGTGTATTTGGCTTCCTATGGTAAATGCCCCCAACAAGCCAGGGCCTGCAGCCAGAGTGAGCTGCAAGGGGTGGGCAGCATCCCCTGGTGCAAGGCCCCGCTCGCTGGGATCCAGGGTCTGCCAACATCGGGGAGTGGCACAGCAGAAGCGCTTTTGCACCCTACGTCATAGCTCAGAGTCCCCCCAGCTACCTCACCCGAAAGCCTGGTTTCCCCGTTTTTAAAAACATGGAAAGGATGAGCCTGAGAGAATAAATAGTCAGTCGAGGTCACCAAGGGGGCAGGCCAGCATAAAACCAGGATGTGGGCTGAGCCAAGGCGCTGTCTGTCCCCAGTTGTAGGACTTCCTTCTGTAGTACTTGGGCTGGCAGTTCGGGCAGACACCATCCGAGCCCCTCTCTGTTCCCTTGAATCAGAGGAAAGCTTATGTCCAGGGTTCCTGGGGGGGTTGAGCTAATATTTGCCCCTTGTCGTTCTTACTCATGAATCACATAAGACCTAACCCTAACTTCAGGCAAAGAGGGGAAAAAATCCCCATCTCCACCCTTGGCCATGACTATCCTTTTGAGATGAGGCGATGGCCCCAGGTGACCCTCTGCCATGCCCGCTCCAGCTGTAGCAGGACCAGTGGGGGCGTGGGAGCCCCGCCTTAACTCTCACGTCCTAGCCGTGGGATGTGTGGGCACATTTCTTAGCACTTTTGGGCTTCCATCAAAGGGGAAGGATTACAGCTACTGTGCTGGGCGGTTAAGGATCAGAAAGGCCTAGAACCCTTTGCCCACTGCCCACATATGATAGGCCAGCCAGTGGCGCCTCTCATTTGTCACCTTCCATTGTGTCTCTACGAACCCCTCTAAGCCCTGGCTTCTCCTCTCTCTGGGGGGCAGCTCCTTCAGCTCCTTCCTTCATCAAAAGTGGGCGTTCTGGTAATACCACTTCCTGAGTTTGGGGGAGCCAGCGATGACAGACCGGGGAGGACTCTCGGGGAGGACTCTCCACAGCACACCTACCCTGTTTAGCGACATCCTGTCTCCCCCACCCTTCCACTACGGTTGGCAGGATGATCTTAAAGGCCCCCTCCTGCATCTCAGCTCCTATGAGCCTTTTTAACGGTGAAAAAAAAAAAGCTAAAGATAATGTTGGGGCTCTGAAAACACTCCAGAGAATGGAGCTTTGGCATGGTGAGGACTTTGCACTAAAGGACTGGGGCCTCTTTGGCTTCTGCTTCTGAGTCTCTTCCATCTCCTTCCTCCCCTTCCCCTCCCCCCCAACCTGCCACAAGTAACCAGTTCTGAAGACAGTCCTTGTTCACCCTGGAACACCTCTCCTCTCCTGTTCCCTAGAACCAAAAGGCCCTGGTCTATCCTTCTCAGTTATAATTCAGAGTACTGTTTAAACTTTAGCCACCTGCCCCCCCTCCCCTTTTTAATGACTTATTGATTGATCTGTATTTTATTTGTGTGGTTATTTTGTTCATTTGCAGGCCAGAAGAGGGCATCGGACCCTCTGGAACCGAGGTTACAGGTGGTTGTCAGTCACCATGTGCATGCTGGGAACAAAACCTGGGCTCTCTGCAAGAACAGCAAGTTTTCTTAACTGAGAGCCACCTTTTCAGCCTCCATCAGGCCTTCTTGAAGTAACATTTTGACTCCTGTGATTTTTGTCCTGTTAAGTTACTGTCAGTTTTTTGGTTTTTTTTTTTTTTTTCATCAGAGCAGATTCAACCAGAACAACCTCAAGAGACACCCCACATTAGGAAGAAAGCCCTTTAAAGCCCTTTTGCCCTTATGCCATCACATGCACCCAGGGGCTGCTGCAACCTTCAATCCCTCAGTGGCCTGAGAAGAGTGATGCCAACCTCTAACCTGGAGGTTTGTGGTGATGGTCGAGAGACAGCGCACATTCTCAGTGACATACAGGAGAGCCAGGGTACCACTAGCTCCCGCAAGGGCCTGTGGCCAGAGGCTGGGAGTAAAGTAAGGAATCTGCAAGGAAGGTGGTGGCCCATGAACCAGCTATACCAGAACTTGTCGTCTGTGTGGCGGCCCCTGCCTGCTCTTCAAAGCTTGCTTGTCTTTCCTTCCCACGAACAATCCCAGCATGCCGTGAGGTAGAGTGGGAGCTCTGGAACCCTTTGCAACCTGAGCTCTTCTTTGGCACAGTGCTGGCCTTTGCCTGGGCTTCACAGGGCCCGGGGGTGGGGTGGGGGGGGGCAGACCGGCCAGTCCTCAGGTTGTACACGGCGGCGACTGACAGCCTAGTGACAGCTAGTTTGGGAACAGGGCCAAGACCTTCAAGTTTGGACTCCAGTTGCAAACCTGCTTTCTTTGCAGACACCTCCTCTGATGCTGATGACTAGGGCCCAAAGTCAAAGCCAAAAGGGCAGCAGGTGCGCCACCGTGGGGCCTGGGATGGGCTGGCTCGGGGAGAAAAAAATGACAGATGGATAGACGGATTGATCCGTGGATTATTAAATCAGCAAGTTCTCATCTTCTCTAACCCTCATCAGGCCCTTCTTGGATCTCTGTCCAGGAACTCCAGACCCACCCCTAGGAAGCAGGTGGAGCTGGGCCTGGCAGCCCTCCACAGGCAGCCTCTGCCTCCAGGGGACTCTGAATAGAAGACACACGCACTCTGAGTTCCCACCCAGGGAGAGGCTGGAGCACCGCGGGCTCCTATTTAAAGCCTCTTCCCATTCATCATTTCAGCACCAACCAACAATTAAACCTGCTTCAGTCAACGCTGACAACACAATCGGGCCTGTCGCTGACTATTTAAAACTCCATCCTGGCCTCTGGGGCCTTCAGAACTGGCACTGTTTGTCCTGCCAAGAACAGAGCCCCACCCTCCTGATCCCGGATCCCAAGGACTTATGTAGGGTATAGGGTCTGCTTCAGCAACCCTGGCTGGCTCGCTCTCTCTCCCTAGCTCGCTGAGGGGGCTTTGAGAGGCTGAGGACAGGCTTGAGGATGCTGACAGGTTGAGGAGACAAACAAGGAAACAAACAAAAGTAAAACCCACAAAGGAACAGGACCAAAGTACAATGCATACTTGTGTGAATTTAAAAAAAAAAATAATGGAAGAATAAAATAAGAGGTAAAATGAGTGTGACACATATACTTGGGCTTTGTTTGGCTTAGGGGTGCCCTGGGTGAGCATGGCAGGCTGGGGAGTACCCTGGGCATCAGAACTTGAGGATGAACTATGCCACTAAAATCCACTAGCTGGCTCTGTGGCCTTCACCTAGTCTTTTGGTCTTTCTCGGTGTCTTTTCCTCATTAGTGTAATAAGAATAAGATGAAGTTTCCCTCAAACCATCTCCTGGGTAGTCAAGAGACCCCTCCCCCACACCCCCTGCCAAGTCCACTGGTCCTAGTAGAAAGACTTGGGGAGCCATCAAGTGTGGGGCTGGGACTAGGATGGGGCAGTGTGACTGTAGCGTCGGTTGCGTGGTCGGTTGAGTGGTGTGGCCACAGCTCTCTAAGACAGGATATCACTATTATGTGGTGGGTCCACACCCATGAGAGGATGTCTCCCTGGAGGCAGTAGGCCTCAGCTCAGCTTTGAAGGCTGAGCAAGACTTGAAAAGGGCTGGAGCGTAGCAGTGGCTCACGCCTGTAATCCCAGCACTTGGAAGCAGGTGGATCTTTGTGAGTTCGAGGCCAGCCTGGTCTACAAAGCAACTCCAGGACAGCCAAGGCTACACAGAGAAACCATAGAGCCAACAAGAAGCCAGGCGAGATACAGCCCCTTAGAGCTTGCAAAGATTTTTCCCTAACCACTTCCCATTGGATCACTATAGTCTTCGGGAGGGAAAAGCCCAGACAAAGGAGGCAGCTTGCACTGAGAGCCAGTGGGTTTCATTAACCCGGGACAAAACTCTAACTGAGGTACCTATTTACTGTATCAAAGTAGATGCTGACCAGATCTCCCAGCATCCCTCAGTACCTGTGGCTCCTCCTAGTTCTCTCAGCATCTCTCAGTCTCAACCTGTTGCAGAGTGTATAGCTGGCATGCCCAACCCCCCATGCTAAATTTCTCCAGCCCAGGAGAAATGCCCTACCCCTACGCTGCCCTTCCTTATATAACCCAGCCATTTTAATTACTTTTATCTACCCTTTCCTGCCTTGTCTTTTGGCCTGGGCTGCCCCTGTTGGCCAGCGGCTCCTCCCTTGCTCTCCCGCGGTCCACCCCCCCACCCCTGCCATGGTCTGGTGCAGTTTGCAAGCCACGTTCAGCCCGGACTTTTCCCTCTGTCGACGTTCTTTCTTATGTCTGCAATAAAATTCATCTCCACACTTAAGGAACATTCCTGTTCTCCTTTTATTTCATTTTTCTATTCAGCGAGATGATTAGGGAACCAGGGGCTGAGGACCTAAGGGGGGGGGGGCCTGTCATTGTGGACCTATATTGCACAAGGTGACAGGGGCCTCCTGCGTACCTCTGAGCTCTCTGTGAGGGTGAAGCCATTGGCACCCCTCTGGGTGTCCAGGGACGAGGGACCAGAGTCAGGACCAGGAAGACTGTAGTGTAAGTGTGCTTCTGGGGACTGAGGGAAGTCAGAGCAGGCCCCAAAATGGCTGCCTTCCTCAGCTTCCCCAATCTCCTGGGTCAGGACTCGCAGACTTTCTAGGACCAAGGATGTCGCCTACTCAACCAGGCTTTAAGCCCCTGGGAGGCAGGACCGTGACACCAAAGCTGCCTTGGGTCCTGGAATGGGCAGTCCACTTCTGCCACTTACGAACTGATTGTTAAAAAGCCATCCTGTCTTGAGACTGAAGAGCAAAAATAGAGCATAGCTCACAAGGCCATCGGGAAAAGCAAATGAGTTCATCTGAGTCAATGCTTAACAAAAATGTCTCCATCTGGTGTGGCTCGGAGCAGCAGGGGCTCGGCTGTAGTCACCAGCCAGAGCAGGGAGACTGAGAGCAAATGTGCCGTGGTGGGATGCAGAGGTTATCTGCAAGGAGCGGGACCTTCCAGAAACACGCTGTTCCCTAGCGCCAAACCGCTGTGTCTTCCATGGACGGCCAGACTCCCCCGGATTCTTCTGGGGCTCTCTCTGGGGAATCCCAGTCCCAGCAACAGATGCGGGAAGAGAAGGACCCCACGGGGGTGCGACAAGATACTGCTGAGGGGAGGGCCCATCTCGAGCGCGTGGTGGCAAAGGGCCACTCTGAAAATACCTCATCGGTCATGGATCAATGCTTTGTGAAATGTTATCAAAATTATCTCTAGAAAAATGATCGCGTGTTGGGCATGATGGAAAATTGTGGTAACAATTTCTAAGTGTTTACTCGGAATTTCTGTGCTTATTTCATGAGCAACCAGCAACAGGTTTTTTTTTGTTTTGTTTTGTTTTTTTGTTTTTTTTTAACTGGACCGCAACCACACGGTACTTGGAACAGACTAACTTCCTTCTTTTCCTTCCTGAGTCTACCCCCATCCTTGATGGGCCAGGGGAGGGTTCCTACAGGCCTAACAACCTGGACCTTCTTTGCCCCCTCACTCCATCCCTCATCCCCTAACGCCCCCCCAGACCCTTAACCCCTGCCTCCTCTCCCCTTCTCTGCCCCCCCCCCCCCACTGCCAGTTGTTCTATGGGCTCTGTTGACTTGGGAACCAAGCCTGTCAAGGCCTGGGATCTCACAGGCAGTTGGGCAGCCTAGAAAAACCCCCGGGAAAAGCCACCATATGAAAGCGGCCCAGAGAGATGCATATGTAGACTGTGACACTACCAAATGACAGCGTGTGTGCAGCCTGGAAAACAGGAAGCATTGTAATATCATGGGAGCAGCTTATGTTAAGGGAGTAAGGCAGGTAAGAGAGTCAGACAGGTTTAACTTCAACTATGTAACAAAAATAAAATATACAGAGAGAGTGAAGGAGAGGGAGAGTGGGGGGGGGAGGGGGGGGAAAGGAGAGTGGGGGGAGAGGAGAGAGGAGACCTAGGTAAGGTGGTTCATGAGGTCTGTGATCCCAGTATTCAGGAATTAGCAAGGGGATTGGGATTCCAGGCCAGCCTGGGCTCCATAGTGAGGTGTGAGAGAGAGGCGTGGTTTGTGCCAGATTCAGTCAGCAGAATTCTGAGGACTCTGAGAGTGGAGAGGCAGAGAGAGAGAGACAGAGAGAGAGAGAGAGAGAGAGACAGACAGAAAGACAGACAGACAGACAGACAGACAGACAGACAGAGACACAGAGAGAGAGAGAACAAAACCTTTTTTTTTTTTAATTTTTCGAGACAGGGTTTCTCTGTGTAGTCTTGGCTGTGCTGGACTCACCTCGAACTCACAGCCACCCACCTGCCTCTGCCTGGGATTAAAGGTGTGAGCCACCGTCGCCCAGCAGCAAAACCCTTTACTGGTCTCTCCGTGTGAAGATTCTCTAAGCTTTCTCTACATAGAGCATGGGTGCGCTGAGCCTGTCTGAGGAGTCGGGTGTCAGGAACTGACAGTGGCTTGGGACAGCAGGTGAGAAGAGGACATAAATTAAAAAGAGTGACCCATGGAAAACCAAACTCCTGCCAGGAAAAAAAAAAAAAGAATGTCTTAGTCAGGAACAGACCAGCTGGGTCAGGAAGATGCGCAAGAGCTCCTGAGGTGAGTCTCCTGATCCAGCAATAGCTGTTTGGGGCTGGAAGGATGGAAAGCCAGCAGCCATCTTGACCAGCCTGTGGAAGGCAAGCTGCCAGGTTACACAGCAGAGAAAGTCTAGACCCTCTTCCTAGTTCTAGTCCCCATCTCAAGCTGCCCGTGATGTGGCCCAAGGCACTCACCACCCCAGGACTGTTGTGAGTGCCACTGAGAAAAAAAGCTCAGTCAAAGAAGACCCAAGACGCTGACAAGTCAAGTCGGCCTGTGCAGCCTTGTGTTGGGGACTTAACTCCTCTTGGCGCCCCGTGAGGGTGGGACCAGCTGACTGCAAGGAGCATTTCTGCTCTAGCCTCTGTCTTTGCCATCTTGATTTACAAAGAGCAATGCCGTTATCCCATGCCTTTGCAGAGGCGATGCTGAGCAGCCCCAGCCATGTTCCCCATGACAGCTCAGAACCTATGTCACTTGAGAGTGACGGAGGGAGGAGGGAGGGAGGGAAGAGAGGCAAGGCCTGCCCTCCTCAGGACAACCCAGGACTGCCCTTGCCCCATTCGACCTGTCCAGTCTTTCATCCTGGGAACACCTGTGCATCTTGCCTGTGTCCCACTAAAGACTCCTGTCCCTTTGTCTGAACTTGCCTTGCCTGTCCACTCCAAAGTGTCCCCTCCCACCCGAGGGAACAGGTGAGTGGCAGCTCACCTGGAGAAGGACTGAAGCAGCACACACTTCTTGCCTTCCATTCTTATCCTCAGCCTGCGTCCTGACAGCAGATGCTCAACCATGTTTCAAACGCACCAAGTGTGTGGTGCTGATGCTGATCGCTTGCCAGGGCTTCCTCTCGCTTCGTTCTGTGGAACCCTCACCACACACTCATGGCGAGCATGGTGGAGAGAGCACAGGAAATACAAACTCAGAGGGTGAGTCCACAGTGAGAACGCAGTCAGTACCACAGAGAGCCCTCCCAGCCTGAGCCCCCCAGCCTGAGCCCCTCAGCCTGAGCCCCCCAGCCTGTGCCCCCAAGCCTGAGCCCCTCAGCCTGAGCCCCCCCAGCCAGAGACCCCCAGCCTGAGCCCCTCAGCCTGAGCCCCCCAGCCTGAGCCCCCCAGCCAGAGCCCCCCAGCCTGAGCCCCTCAGCCTGAGCCCCCCCAGCCAGAGACCCCCAGCCTGAGCCCCCCAGCCTTAGATCCCCCAGCATGAGCACCTCCCTAGCACGAGTCCCCCCAGCATGAGACCCCCCCAGCATGAGACCCCCCCAGCCTGAGATCCCCCAGCCTGAGATCCCCCAACATGAGCACCCTCCAGCATGAGCACCCCCCAGCATGAGCACCTCTCTAGCACGAGTCCCCCCAGCATGAGACCCCCCCAGCATGAGCACCTCCCTAGCATGAGTCCCCCCAGCATGAGACCCCCCCCAGCATGAGCAACCTCCAGCATGAGACCCCCAGCATGAGCCCTTCCCCCCTCACCCCGACATGAACCTCCCCCCCACCCAGCAGACTGTCTGTTTGGCCCTTTTCTCTAGACGTACTCCCCCTGACCGACCGAGACAACTTTACCAGATCTCAGGCCTACCTACCTACCTTATAGCCCTCCTGCATCAGGAACTTTGCTTGGTCATCCTCGGCCTCAAATGCCCTTGCCTGCTTTGTTGTTGGGACTCACTGTGTGGCCCAGACTGGCCCTGAACCGTGATTCTTTGTCCAGGTTCCTAAGTGCTGGGGTTACAGACGGATGACACCTGCTCCCTTGTAAATGTCTTTCTTCTCACTCAAATCGGACTCATCTTACACAGCACAGCTCACAGCCCTGCTCCACTTGTGAGCGCTCTACTGCAGCTGTGGAACAGACCCTCTGAGGCCCAGGATGCACTTCAATTGTCACCGTGAAGCTTAACAGTTGTGGCACTTGTCGCTCAGCATCCGTTCTCCCCTTCCTCCCCAGTGACTGGACCCTTGGGTCTTCCCACACGACGTCTAGACAGAAGTTGTACTTCTTCCTTCCCTTTCCAATAATTTGTTTTGCTGTTTTGTTCTGTTGGTTTTTCGAGACAGGGTTTCTCTGTGTAGCCTTGACTGTCCTGGACTTGCTTCGAAGACCATGTTGGCCTTGAATTCACAGTGATCCGCCTGCCTCTGCCTCCCCAAGTGCTGGGATCAAAGGCATGCGCCTCTGCACCTGGTCAAAACCTATACTTTTTTTATCTAGACTCGCTGCAATAAGTCCTGGCCAACAGGGTACCAACAGTGCCATTTATGACTTCTGAGAAGTATCCATGCAATTTTTCCTCCTCCCTCCCTTTGTATCAACGTGATGCCTAGAGTGGAAGCGACTTTGGGGGCTCAAGGTGAATGCCATGTTTAGATGCCAGAGAACTAGCACCAATGACTGCCCTACCCCCATCTCTGGGGTGTTTGCTCCCACACGCTCTTTATCAGGGGTATAACCAACCTCCACTTTGTTGCACCAATTATTATTTTGAGCATTCTATTACATAAGCTGAAGCTACTGTCACCCATTAAAAACAAGAAATAAGCATCAACAGTCCAGAGGGGAAGCAGACGAGTGGATGGACCTGAGCTGACCCAGGAAGCCTACTGTTGTCTCGCTGTAAGGGTGGGTGCCGGTGAGATGCACAGTGACTTACACGCCACCCAGAGAGATGATACCATCGTCAAACTGAGGCCCGATGCTTTAAAACAGCCCCTCATGACCTCAAGCCAGCCGCGCCACCTTCTCATTAGTTTGAAATTTTTCACTGTTTATTCCAAGGGATTTCACAATCTCCCCCGCCTCTGGTTGCCTTGCTTGCAATGTGACAGGCCGTCTTTTTAAACATGTCCCAGGGACCAAACCTAAGACAGCTTCATCTATCCATCTCTTCCTTTCCTGTCCCACAGGACACTTGCTTGTTGCTTTGGAAGATGCCCGTGATGAAGAATATCCGCCTCATTAATAACAAATGTATGCCTCTCCTTCCTGCCCCTTCTACAGGCGCGATAGTTCATTGCTCTGCTGAATCACAGTGTTCTGGAAGGCACTTCAGAGGGAGGGTCGTTACCAAGAACACGGACCACCTAAGCCTGCACAAAAGTCACTTAAAAATATGACCAAGATTGAACCTACTCAAACAGTGAATATAAGATTCTTTGATTGTAAGCAACATAGGGCGCGTGTGTGTGTATGTGTATGTGCGTGTACATGTGCATGTGTGTGTGTATATGTGTGTGTGTTTGTGTGTGTGCATGTGTATGTATGTTTGTGTGTGTGTGTATGTGTGTGTTTGTGTGTGCGTGTACATGTGCATGTGTGTGTGTATGTGTGTGTATGTGTGTGTTTGTGTGTGTGTATGTGTGTATTTGTGTGTGTGTACGTGTGTGTGTGTGTGTGTGTGTGGTGTGTTCTAAGCATGTGCCAGATACTGAGAGAGGGAGGCACGGGACTGACTCCTGGAATGAGCTCACTTTCCAGATGATGAGAATATTTCTGAGTGAGACAGTTAGGAAGGCAGCACAGCACTATAAGTGTGCCAACTGGTCATGCCGCGCTGTGTGCTTTAGTTAAAATGGTAAAATTTATACTACGAGTATTTTATCCCTTTTTTAAAAGTTGTATTTATTGTGTGGTATGAGTGTGGGTGTGTGTGCGCCACACACACGTGATGTCTTTGGGGGATTTGTATACACAAGCATGAGTGTGGCCGTCAGGGGACAACTTTGTGGAGTCAGCTCTCTCCTTCCACTGTCACACAAGCTCTAGGGATCAAAGTCAGGTGACCAGGCCTTCACAGCAAGCTCCTGCACCCACTGAGCCTTCCCACCAGCCCCTGCTCTGTTTTTCTAAACACAACAATGATGGGCTCTTTTATTCAGGAAGTGTTGGGCTCTAAGTGACAGGAGCCATCCCGAAAAGGCCATATGCCATAGGACTGCAAGAGTATGGAGAGACGCAAGGCTGTCGGGGCTGTGGAAAGAGCAATGGTTGCCAGGGTGTCCAGAACAATACGGTGCCCAGAAGGCGGTCTGTGGACTGTGAGCGACTGTCGCGTGCCAGTGTGGGCAGCCGTGGTGAGGGGGTTGGCACAGGAGCAGTGCACAGCAGAGCGATGGGTGGTCTCTGAACCTTCTTCCTGCTTTTGTTACAAGCCTAAAAGAATGAAGGCATCCATTTCCAACAAGCTCGTCATTTCCAACAGTGTTCCAGGGCTTTACGGAACTCAGGTAAAGAATTCCCCAACAGCAGCCTGGAGCAGAGCCGATGCTTTCCGACGTCTGTGGGCTGTGGACCTGCGACCTCACGCTGTCGTTCATCGCCCCAGCTCCACAACAAGCCAACGGCTTCACTCAGTACTGCCCCAACTCACGCTTGGAAAACACGACTCTGTTCCCTCCCATCCAGACACTAGGGAATAATTTGAGTATAAAATAAATCTCACATTGCTCTCCTGTGACTTTCCGCATGAGAAACGCTGTGCTGGTGATTGGCAAATTACAGCCTGTTGACTGATGGATGGGCGGCTTTTATAAATAAAGATTCGTTGGGACGCACAGCACTGGTCCATTCGCCTCTGTTTAAGGCTGATTTTCGCCACACCACGGAACTGTGAACAGATGCTCTGCGAAGCCCGAAGGCCCAGCAGGCTTTGCAGAGGGAGCTGTAGGGACCTGAGCTGTACATTGTGATGAGTGATCCTGATTGTTGACTCAGTTGAGCTGGGTTGTTCTTACAATGCAAGTCAAGCATCTCTCTGGGCAAATCTCCTGGGCCGTTTCTGGAAACAGATGACTATCCAGCCACCATCGCAATCCACTAATGGCTTCTCCAATGGCGATGAGACCTGTCCTCTCACATCGGTGTCTACTTTCCTCAGAGTGCAGATGCCCTTCCCCAACTTTGCCCAAACCTCCTGCCCCATAGACCAACTCCAGAGCCTTCCAAAGAAAAAATGTTTAGTGTAGCTTTTATACATTTTCAGGATTCAGTATGTTTTTTTTTCAAAAGCTACCTTTTTAATATGGCCTGTTGTCTTTTTTTTTCCCTGCGTGTCACTGATGAATTCTTTGAATATTATGCTCGTTCCTTACTATTGCCATAATCACTGTGGTTGTCTTTCAATTTATTACTATCACTATAAAAAAATCACATAGCATAAAGAAACTATGTTTTAGTGAGTGATTCAGGGCAGCTAAGTGGGTTCACCGTGTAAAACCACACTATGCAAATTGTTCTCATTGAAACTTCTCATGAAACTGTATTCTCCCCAAAATAAAATAAAATAAAATAAAATCTTCTCTTTCTCCTCATGTCCCAGGAGCTGCCATCCTATTTTCTGTCTCTCTGACTGTAATTACTCTAGATGCCTTCTATAAGCCAAGACTGCAATGCAGGATTTTGTTTGGTTTGTTTGGTTTGGTTTTGGTTTTGGTTTCTTTTTTGTTTGGGGGGTTTTTTGTTTGTTTGTTTGATTTTTGAGACAAGGTTTCTCTATGTAGCCTTGGCTATCCTGGACTTGCTTCGTAGACCAGGCTGGCCTCGAACTCACAGCAATCCACCTGTCTCTGTCTCCTGAGTGCTGGGATCAAAGGTGTGCGCCCGGCCTGGCCACAATGCGGGATTTTCGACACAGGTTTATTTGGCTTGGCCTAATGTCCTCGAGGCTCATCTACACTGCATGTGTCTTATCTTTTTCTTCTTCTTCTTTTTTTTTTTTTTTGGTTTTTCGACATGGGTTTCTCTGTGTAGCCTTGGCTGTCCTGGATTCACTATATAAACCAGGCTGGCCTCGAACTCACAGCGATCCGCCTGCCTCTGTCTCCTGTGTCCTGGGATCAAAGGCGTGAGCCACCATGGCTGGCAGACTTCCCACCCCCCCAAGGCTAGTATCCTGTTCTCTGTACTGCTGTGGCTTGAATGTGTGTCCCCCGAGATTCTTATGTTAGAATTTAGCCCAAGGTAATGGTGCTGAGAGATGGCATGTTGGGGAACTGACTAAGCCATGGGGGCTCTGCCTTCATGTATGAGATTACTGTTCCTACGGAAGGGAGGGCAGGGGGGGAAAGAACATCCCTTTCACTACACGTGAGGGCAGCGTTAGTCCCCTCTGCCCTATCAGCACAGCAAGGCAGCACCATTTTTGAAGTAGAGAGCAGCCCTCTCCAGACACTGAATTCTATGTCTAGACTTCCAGCTTCTAAGAACAGAGAAAAACTAACTTCTGGGATGTTTTCTTTTGGGGTGGTGTTTTGTTGTTTGGTTCAATTTGATTGGGGTGTGTGGGTCTTACTATGTAGCCCAGGCTGGCCCCCAAACCTAGCCTTCTCACCTCCACCAAGCACCCAACCAAGTTCTGGGTTTATAGGCAGGTGTCACCCAAAATTTCTGCCTTTGCAAATACCAAGCTCTGGGTTTTTCACGACAGCAGCACAGACAAGGGCACTCACACACCGCGTTCTGTTTAGCCATCCTTTGCTGACGGACACTGGGATAGCTTCCGCTTCCTGGCTGCTGGGAACCCTGCTGCTCGGATTATGAATATGTCAATATCTCTTTCAGACTCTGCTTGAGTTTTTTGGCGCATATGTCCAGAAATGGAATTACTGGTTTATATGGTAATTGTATGTTGAACATTTTAAAGAACAGCGAAACTGTTTTCCGTAGTGATTGCACCATTCTTCAACCCTACTGTCAGTGCACGAGGGCTCCAATTTCTTCTCCCCTTCCTTACCACACTGGTTCTTATCATTTCTTTTCTTTCTTTCTTTTTGTTTGTCTGTCTTTCTTCTTCTCCTTGTCCTTGTCCTTCTCCTTCTCCTTCTGTGTGGTAGAATCCAGAGGGAAGTGGGATGCTGTCTTTTTATAGTCTTGTGAGCATTTCTCTAAAGATTAAGGATGGTAATTATCTTTTCACTTGCGTGTTGGCTATTTGTATATTGTCTTTGGAGAAATCTGTGTTTAAATGATTTGTACATTTTAAAATCAGCTTACTTCATTGTTTTATAATTGAATCGGGCTGAGAAGAAAGGTGTCAATCTTTCACCACTGGCCATGATGTTAGCTGAGTTTTCTGTAAATGGCTTTGATTGTGTTGATGTAATTTCTTTGTGTTCTTAGTTGGTTGAATATAGTAATCATAAGCCCTGTGGGTTTTGTGGTGCAGTTTTGCATGGCATGGTGATTTTGAGGCATGCACAAGTCACACGACCCCAGAATTCACTGCAGACAGTGGGGACATGTCCAAGTTAACGGAGAAGAAACTGAGTCATGGTGAAGGTAAGCAAGCAGCTTGCCCAAGATCACAGGGTCAGTGTGAGGCCAGGCTTGGAGCCAGATGCCACATTTTAACCCATTTGTCTCCATTTGTTTAAAAATAATAGAACTCAGCCTTAAAAGAAATAAAGACACTTTCTCAAGGTCACCTAGCCAGAAGGTGGCCCCGGACCTTCACACGGGAGGGGTGACAAACTAGCTCAAACAAGCAAATGAAAAATGAAGAGATCTCATTTCTCCCTGTCTTCTCTTTTCTCTATAGAAAAGGTCCATGTAGATAGCATCACACACTCCCACCCCACCCGACCCCCGTCCCAGCCCCTCCCCCTCCCCCTGGACGGAGTGCCCTACGTGAAGGCGGGGCTCCTCAGTTTTCTCCCTGTGTGGTTAGGTGCCTGGCGCACCCACTGCTAATTCCTCCTTCCTCTTCCCCTGCACCATCTATAATGAGGTAAGGCCCATCATGCTGCTGTGAGCCTCTAGTCCCAGCTACTTGGAAGGCTGAGGCAGGAGGATTGCTGGAGCCCAGGAGTGCCAGGATAGCGTGGTCAACATAGGCAGATCTTACCTCCTAAAGTAAGTAAGTAGAAATTTGAAATAGTGAATATTTCATTTGTTTTTCTATTTTATGTGTATGAGTGTGTGTGTGTGTGTGTGTGTGTGTGTGTGTGTGTGTGTGTGTGTATACCCAAGTGCCTCCTACTATAAATAAATAACAATTTAAAAAAATATTTGATTTCATTTTATGTAGAGGGCCGGAGGAGTGTGTGTGTGTGTGTGTGTGTGTGTGTAAGTGTTTTCTCCTAAAATAAATAAATAATTTAAAAAATGAGTATTTCACTTTCTCTATTTTATGTGTATATGTGGGGGCCCTGAGTATGAATATACACACATACATATGTTAACAAATATTTTTGCCCCTCCATTCATACATGTAAATGCAGGGTGCTACCCCAGATTCCTTATATCCATGGAGATCCAGTGAGGGGGACCTGGACCACTTGTGACCCTTGGAAAATATTTCTTTGCTGGCCCCACACCCTTCTCCTTGACACCGCAGATGGAACTGAGCTCTGAGCAGACGTGACTCTTGGTGAAATGGCGAGCCGCGCTGCCCTTCTCCTCCTCCCCCTGCCTCTGGTCGGCCTGCTCGCTTCTAGCCTGTGCAGCCTTCCGTACCTAGACTTTCCTGCTCTGGTGTGAAACATGAGCCCTTTACACTCCTATGGGAGGAGCATGGTACACAGTATGTGCACACTCTTCCCCCGATGTCCCAGATTTCACCCTCACAGCTTGCTCCTCCTCCTCCAGAAAGGTGGCAAGGCATCCAGTGTTCGGATACAGTCCCTATTAGGCATGCTTTGTCCCCATGCCTCTGGGAGCTGACAGCGGTTACCTTGACACCTCAGCAGATTGGCAGTCCATCACACCTTTCCCCTCAAGAACCCAAAACCAACTAGACCATCATTCGTGGCCTATCTTGCCAAGTCCTGCCTGCTCTGGGAACATCCCTATGGCTCACATATCCTGTGTGTTGGGGAAGGGAGCGCTGCCACTTCTTCATTCTGTGACTTTACAGATGACATTGATTTCACGGTGCCTCACCAACCCTCACCATAACAATGGTTCCCCCTCCCCAGGCTTATATTCCATAGCTGTGTCAGAATAAAAGGTGTGGAGTGTGACTGCGTGGAGGGAGTGGTTTCTCCTTACAAGTGTCTCCGGAAGTGGTCAGGCAGGCCAGGAGACCTGCAGGGGGAGCGTGGGAGAGTCTTACTGCCAGGGTTCTTTCCCTTTTACTGTGGGCATGTGCACGTGCCTCATAGGAGCTCTAGCTGGCCAGCGTTAAAGAAAGCAGACACTCCCCATTCCTAACGGCTCCTCTGAGGGCCTGGGGCAGCACCCAGAACAAAGCAACTAAGATTGATGAGGAGACGGAGGAGCTGAGGCAGGGAGGCCTCCCGACAGCCTTCCTGGGAGGGAGGCCCGGGCAAGGTGAGTAGTGGACACGGTTGCATACCCACTCCACCAGGGAGCTTGTTGGGGCTGCTCAGAAAGGCTGAGAAGTGTTCAGAAACACTGATTGTACACACACACACACACACACACACACACACACACACACACACACCCCTCCCTGGTTCTCATGTCTCTGCTTTGGGGTTTGCAGAAGCAGCTTAAGGCATTCTACTGTGCAACCAAGATTAAGGACCAGCTTCTCAGACCTTGCCAGGAGCAGGGTAGCTTATGTTGAGAGACAGGGAGAGGGAGAGGGAGAGGGAGAGGAAGAGGGGGGGAGAGAGAGAGAGAGAGAGAGAGAGAGAGAGAGAGAGAGAGAGAGAGAGAAGCTAGAAGAGAAAGTAACTTTATTTTTAAATGCCAAGTTGTCAGGGTGGCTTGGGGGTGTCACATGCTCCCCACCCCCACCCCCACATGCCCCAAGAGCACACCTGGGCTCGCTGGAGGCCACTACCCACATAGTGTTGTCCCAGCAGTTCCCAAAGTACCGAGCTTCTTCTACATTCCTCCCTACCGTGGGGGGTTGTGGGGGGCGGGGCACCTCTTTCTTAGTGCTGCACCCTCCTTGTCAAATGCTTTAATCCTCCAACAATGAGCAGTGGCGAAGAATTTGGCAGAAGGCTCAAAGAGCTTTTCCTGAGAAGGAGGGTGCTGCCGGTGGCTGCTGGGATGGTAGTCTGGCTCTCCAGCGGAAATGCTGCTGCTCTGCTAACTGCCTGCCTGCCTGCCTGCCTTGACTTCCACGTCTGTGCTGGGGCACCTGAATGACCTGAGACCTGCCCCCCCCCCCCATCACCCGAGCTCCCACAGACATCAAAAGCCGCTCCAAACTGGGCCAGCTGCATTTGAGGTGTGGGCCCACCTCCCAGGCCCTGCTTCCTGGGCCTCAGCCAAACCTCAGGCTTCCTGATGGGCCAACAGGCACAAGGGGCCTTCACAATCTCTCTGTGGTTTTCCTGGGGAGCAGACTATGGGAGGTGAGAGCCTCTCGGAACTTGCACAGAGGCTTCATCTGTGTCCCCAGAGGAGGGAGGAACATGCGGACCCGTCCAAGGACATTCTACCTTGCCTCTGGATTTTTCCATGACCTTTTCAGAGCCTTTCATTTAATCACCAAATAACCCTTAAGCAGGAGAGCCAGCTGCGTTTTGCACATAGGAGGCTGAGGAGCTCAGGGCAGGGACAGTGCAGTGGTTCTCAATCTGGGGTCATGACCCTTTTTGGGGAGTCAAGTGACCCTTTCACAGGGGTTGAATATCAGATATCCTGCATATCAGCTATTTACGATTTATAACTGGCAAAAATACAGTTATGAAGTGGCATGGAAAATAATTTTACCATTAGTGGTTAATTTAACAGTTAGGGGTCTCCACAACATGAGGAACCGTATAAAAAGGGTACAGTTGTTAGGAAGGCTGAGGGTCACTGGTTTAGAGGACTGTCACCTGTCGCCCAGCCTTGCTGATCCCCTCTATCTTCTCAACCCTGAAATGCAGACTGCATTGTTACTGGAACTCTGTCTGCTCTCTAAGGAAGGGGGGCTCAGAACCCCCTCTACTCCCAAGGTTTGACCCAGGGCTACCAGGGGTCATAGCGGAGCAGGTCATGTTGGAGGCATTCTTCACGTGATTCACACCGTCCTCACGGTGCTATCGGCCAGGCACTGGTTGGCACATTTGCAGAGGATCAGCTGGAGGTTGAGTGCTCACACCCAGCCAACTGAGTCCCACCTTTACCGCTACTGATGCTGCATCCTTGGAAGCAAGGTCAGGCCTACAGGGTTTAGGATGTGCGTTCCAATTCTGTGCTGCCTCTTTCTTAGACATGTGCCCTAATAAACACGGTCAGGCTTGGGCCCGGGCCTCAAAGCAAACAAAGAATCCAGGCCAGTGAAACCCATGAATTAGAAAACCTTACACCTTGAAATCATCCCTTTCTTAGTCAGGTGTGGTGGTGCATGCCCATGGTAGCAGTGCCTGGGAGGCAGAGACAGGAGCATGCCTGTGGTAGCAGTGCCTGAGAGGCGAAGACAAGATTGCAAGGTTGAGGCCAATCTGTGCTACACAGTAAGTCTGTCTCTGAGAGAGGGATTTGGGGGGCATCTCTTTCTTGGGCCAAAGCAGTTTTTAGAAAGAATAAGTAGGCTACCAAGATGAGACTTGATAGCCTATGACCATACAGTGGGGGAGGAGGAGATCCCCATTGGTTATAGACCTAGGGGAGGGGAATAGGGTGAAAGCAGGAGGGAGGGAGGAATGGGAGGATACAAGTGATGGGATAACAACTTAATTGTAATCTGAATAAATAAAATTTTTTTAAAAAGCCAAGGCAACCAAGAAAGAGACTTGAGCATTTGCCAGAAGGGGACATTTCTTTCATTATACTTAGAAATGGATGCTTAAGTCATAAGAGAAGAGAGGTTTGACTACAAAGTAAAGAAAAGATTCTGTATTTAAAATAAAAATGACTGGAGCTGGGGGTATGGCTCAGTTGGTGGAGTGAGGGGTTTGAGACCCTGGAGTATGCAAACCGGGCCTGGTGATGGCCAGCAATGATCCCGCCACTCAAGACACGGATGCAGGTGGATCAGAAGAGCTCAAAGTCTTCCTCAGCTGCCTAGAGGGGTGGAGGCCAGCCTGGGCTACAGGAGATCCTGACTCAAAGCAAAACAAGCAAAGAAAGAACAAAAAAAAGGCAAGCCAGGAGGTGGTGGCTCAAGCCTTTAATCCTAGCATTTGGGAGGCAGAAGCAAGCAAATCTCTGAGTTCGAGACCAGCTTGGTCTCAGAGCAAGTTCCCGGATAGCCGGGTATACACAGAGAAACCCTGTCTCAAAAGACAAAAGACAAACAAACAAAAACCTAACAACAACAAACAAACAAACAAAACATAAAAGGAATATTTAGGACATTTAAAGTAGAACATGTATAAGTGTGTGTACACATATACATATATGTGTTCGTAAATGTCTATATACATTGTATATATATGTGTGTGTGTACAATACATAGATATGTTTTTATATTGTCTTCTTAAAAGGTTTTCAGATAGGAGTTAATGTGAGCTGACAGTTAGAAACAAAAAGGCTTTTTTATAGATGGGGGCAAGAATGATGAAGCAATTTACATAAAACAAATTACAAGCACATTCCCAGAAAAATGTCCCAGCTTGTTAATCATCAATGAGATGCAAAGCTAACTAGAAAGAAGTGTTTTAACAGACACTCCAGGACTGAGGAAAGAATGGTGAAATAGCCAGCTTTGGGCGTTGCCAGGGCCTGAATCAATCCTTGCAATGCTCAAGGAAAATAATATGGTGACAGATATTGAAGACTATAAAAAATGTTTGTTCTTACCCACAGTAATTTTACCCCCAGGAAATTATGGCAAGAATTCAAAAATGTGGGAAGACTTTTATGCACACACATGAATCCTCTGCAGCATTGCTTAAAAAAGAAAAAAAATGAAAGAAAGTTGAATGTCCTGAAGCAGGGAAATGGTTAACTGTATTTTGCCCTCTCACTGAATGGAACGGGATGCAAAGCACCCTTTAAAGCAGAAGCTTACAAAAAGAAAAGAGAAAAGGAAAGAAAGAAGGGCAGTGGCAAATGTTGACTTTAAGAGGCAGGGTGTGGGGCTGTGGTTAAGAGCACAGGCTGCTCTTCCAGGGGAGCAGGGTTCGCTTTCCAGTGCACATGTTGGATGCCTCATAACCACCTGTGACTCCAGCTCCGGAAGATCTGATGCCTCTTCCGGTCTCCGTGGCTACCTGTGCTCAAGTGTACATGCAGATTCATCATGTGCATGCGTGCATGCCTGTGTGCATGCGTGTGTGTGTGTGTGTGTGTGTGTGTGTGCCTCTGTGTATGTGTTTATGTGTGTATGTATGTGTGTGTGCCTCTGTGTGTATGTGTGTGCCTCTATGTGTGTATGTGTGTGTGGCTCTTTCTGTGTGTGTGTGTGTGCGCGCGTGCGTGCATGCGTGCATGTGTGTGTGTAGGTAAGCACATGTGGCACAATGCGGAACGCAGAAGACAACTCTCTGGAGCTGTCCCATCTCCTGGGATCTGGACATTAAACTCAGATTGCCTACACAGAAGTGCCTCTACTCACTGAGCCATCCCAGTAGCCTCTACACACACACACACACACACACACACACACACACACACACACACACACACACTCACACACTGTTTCACTCTGCAGCTTCTGTCTCCTGACTACTAGGATTAGAGGCATGCACCACCACATCTAACCATTTTTTGAGTCAGGCTGCTTAGGTGTGGTTTACTAACTTCTGCTATTATAAGCCACCAAGTCTGTGGTCGTTATTGTGGTCCAACAGCCCTAGTGAACTTCTGAATTGCTTAATCCCCCTGAAGACAGGGTTTCTCTGTGTAACAGCCCTGGCTGTCCTGTAGCCCAGACTGGCCTCAGACTCAGAGATCCCGCCTGTTTCTTCCTCCCTAGTGTTGGGATTAAAGGGGTGCGCCACTTCTGTCCAGCACGCATTGCTCACAACCTGGGCCCCCCGCAGCAGAGCCCCTTGGCAATGCAATTTCATCAAGCAGTCTCAGAAACCACATCAGCCACACCATGTGGAACTTATCCGCTGGCCCTGACCGAAGCCTCGGCTCTCCCTGCTCCCAAGGTCTGGGACCTGCAGGATGTCCTGAGTCAAGGTCCCCTCAGCTATCACCCTCATGGCTCCTAAGAGCCCAGTGATTTTTCCCAGTCCTCGCTCTGGCCCCTAAAGCTGTTAGCTTCTAAAACATAACACATGCTCTTCTTTCTCTCAGGGACTTCACGGTGTGCTCCAGTAAACTACTTTTATTCAGGTCTCAACAAGAAGCCAAATACCTCTCTACTTCTATGTTCCCGTGCCCACTCTCTTCTTCCTTGGGCACAGAGATGTCTGACTGAACCTCTCGTTCCTGCTAAATGCAGCTGAGGGCACAAGGACTACACAGTTGGAAAAGCCAGCGAGTTGAGAACCAGAGTACTGAAAGGTCTCTGAGAAGAAGCCTCCCAGGCCCTGTCTCCCAGCATCCGTCTCCTGCAGTAAGAGTTGTGTGCACTGTGTTTGGAAGGCAGGAGATGTGGAGAAGCCCTCCTCTTGAGCAGACACGGAGTATTTCCAGCTCCGGAGCAGCTCTGGCAAGTTGCATGGCTAGTACTGTGAAGATGAAAATGGTCCCTCCTCATGTCCTCTCTGCAGTGGTGGGCTTCTTGATATTGGTGAGGTCCTCCGGTAGCTCCCCAGTCAAACTGGTCCAAGCCTGTATGTTTCAAATATCTGAGTGGTAGAACATTCTGTCCGTTCATGTGGAACACCTAGCAGTGGAAGCAGGGGCCGCCTTGTCTAGCCTGAATAGGAGAGGATGCGCCTAGGCTCACTGCAGCTTGTCATGCCAGGGCTGAAGAGAAAGGGAGGAGGGGCGGAAGGGTTGGGGGGAGGGGGGAGGGGGAGGAGAGGAGGGAGGGGAAACTTCGGTAAGGATGTAAAGTTAATTAGTTAATTAATTAATAATTGTTTAAAGGACATTCTGACCAAACCCAAGCATGCTTTGGAGAGAGAAGGTCCCTAATTCACCTTCCCACAGCGCTTCGGGGAGATGTCCCTTGTCCGGACATCATCGACGGAAGCCTGAGGCTGGAAGAGGCAGGTGCGTCTGCCTCCCAAGCCATCGCTTCTCTACTGGGTCTCGGAAGAGAAGAAGAAGAGGAAAGCTGCTGAGAGGGAGGGAGAACAGTACGCAGGGCAGTAGAGGAGAGGACAGGGAAACCCCAAGGCTGACTGGGCAGCCAGTTCTGTGAACTGTCCCAACGTGACAAGGTAATGTCAACCTTGTCAGGTCTCACACCTGGGAGGAATGGCTGAGGGACCTCTTCAACATATCAAAGTAGGCCTGGCCTCCAGGTTCTCCCTGCGTCCCTCAGTCCCTATCCATGACAGAGTCCAGATACTAGCTTGGGCTTCCTCCCTCAGCTGCCCTTCCCCATATAACCCAACCATTTTGGCTACCTGATCTTTTGCCCTCTACTCTCTTGGCTCAGGCTGCCCCCGCCCCCTTCGTCAGCAACTGACCTCCCTCCCCTCACATGGCCCAGCAAAGTCTGGTCACCTTCGCTCTGGGCTCTCCCGGACATCCCTGCCTCTGACCATGTCTCCCGTTATCTACAATAAACTTTCTCCTCCACCATATCTAGGACCAGTCATGTCCTTCTCTTATTATTTCTTTTCTGCCCCCCCCCCCATTCAAACCTAAAGTGTGGATAAGATGAAGCAGAGGGGCAGCCCCAGCCCGGGGCTAACACAGAACAGGAATCAGCTTTGCCCTCAACCCCAGGGCAGCTGGAGAAGGTTGCCTTGGAGACCCTTTCTCTAGATGTTCACGTCCAACTCTGTTAGCCTCGCCTGTCCAGAACACCCCTTCCTAGGATGGTGGCAGTCACACACAACCATTCTGTAGCTATGTAGCGAGTGGCTCAGGGTCCCTGGCTGGCTGTGTGTCTTGTGAGAACACAGAGACACAACCCTGGAGCCTCCTACTTCATCTTTTCTGTGTCCGTGGAAGGACGCACCGGAGCTGAAAGTCCAAAGGGGTTCCATCGGAGCTAGGCTGTCTCTCAAGCCCTGGACTCTAGACCAGCCAGGCCCTACAAGCCAGTCACATCCTCTTAATGGGAAATCCAAGGAACAGAAAAGTGAGGGTGGGGATCCCGAGGCCACAGGCTTTGCATTTCTTCAGCTTCTTTCTGCCTGGTAACCCTGTCCTGCAGCCCCAGCACCCAGTGAGCCGGCATCTCACATATGACCACAATTACCATGAGCTGGACCTGAGCCCAGCCACTCTGCAAGCACATCCAGGCTTGGTCCCCCGCCAAGTTTCCGTCTCAGTAGAAAAATGAGAAGGTCCAGGGCTACATGTTAATCCCAAGCACAAGCAAGAGGGAAGGGGCCAGCCACGATCGCCCAAGACAGCCTCAGTCCACGGAGAATTCTCTAGATCTTCCCGGGAGGCAGACCAGCCCCGGCCAAATGGAAATAAGCTGGCTTTTGGCAACAAACCTGACTCTGTGGCCCAAGGCAGGCATCGCTGGTGAGACTTAGCTGGTGGTCCCACAACCGTCCCTCTTTCTCGGGTGCCCCTGTCTTGTGCTACTTTGCACAATCCCTGTGGGCGTCGTCCCCATCTTCTGCCACAGAGCGGGAGAGGAGGCCTAGGGCTGGAACCATTGCTCTCCTAATGCTCTCCAGCTCTACAGAGCAGCCTAGACCCTGCCTGCTGTTCTCCTCCCACGGTGACGCCGACATCTGAGGAGGTGTCTGGCTGCCTCTGTCCTACACCTTGACACACGGCCTTGGTAGGACTCCACATTCCACACTGGCTACGCTTTGACGTCAAGACCTCTGGTCCTGAGGCTGACTAATGTCTCCCCAGTCTGCCCTTCGGTCAAGACTAAGATCCCCCTTTTTTCTCCCAGAAGTCAAATAGCTATCAGGGGAGGCACTGCCCTCTCTGCCTTGGGGTCGAAGGTGTTAACTACCAATACCGCATAATGACTAAAAATCCTATAGAGGGCAGGCGCCCTCAACTATCAAGTGTCAGGTGGGGATGAGCTGAGCCCCACCCCCACCCCCTGCACCAAGGGCAATGGCTGTTCCCCTCTAGGAGAATACAATTCCTCAGAAAATGAGGTCTGTGAGAGATAAAGGTGCTTATTTACATTAGCTCCTAGCCTGGCCGAGGCAGGCCCAGGGCCTGCAGCCAGGCCTCTGAGCCACAGGGATCTCCAAGGGCAGCCTCTGGCCGACTTGGGTATTCACAGGCTTCCGGGACAGGACAGGCAGCCTTGGTTTTGAGGCCAGCTGCTGGAGCCAGGAGGTTGGCCAAGCTTTCCTCAGAGGCCTTGCAAGCAGTTGGGCCCTTGGGGAAATGCCTTTGAAACCCAGGGTGTTATCTCATCTCTGATCTCTAGTGTCAACGCCAAGCAGAGCAGGGAGCTGGGAATCATGGGAGTGGGAGGCCGCCTGTGGAAACGAAGCATTATTCTCAAAAGGTCATCTCTTGCTCTTTCTCCTTTTTTCCCACTACCTTCAAAAGGCACAAATGATCACTTTGTATTTAAGCCAATCTTGATTTTTTTCAGAGAACCGAAGAAAGGAAAAAAATTTTTTTCTAGGTCTAATTATAAAAGCCACAGGGCTGGAAAGACAAAAGGAAGCCGTCTGTCCCCTGCCAGGGCCCTCCAAGGTGCTCACCTGAGCCTGAGGGCTGACTAGTCTGTGAACACTCAGCCTGGCCAAGCTGCTGGGGCTACCTCCACACACTCCACACACTCCCTACCCAGGCCCAGCTACTTCCCTGTTGCAGGGTGGAAAGCCATCGCTTCTGCTTAGTCCTCATGGGAACTGGAAACTAGCCAAGATCCTGAATGAGCCAGTGATCTGGGTCCCTCTGGAATTGGGGGTAGGGAGGGGCCAGACGGTGCTTTCCCATCCCAGAACACCCAGGAGTGCTGACTCAACTGCATGCTGGGAAGGGTCTTCCACGGCAACCAATGGGTCCTGTTCTGACCAAGAAAAACCCTCCTCCTCCGTTTCCTATTTAAGTGAGTGCCAGTGGGGGGCGGGGGGGGGGGAAGCGGGGAGGGGGAGGCCTGGGGGGGGCGGGATGAGAAAGGCTTTCATTCCCTCCATCCTACCCCCACCTACCAAAACAGCTATGCTCCAACTCCCCAAGCTGAGGCTGAGGTGGGGGTGGCGGGTGGGAGGCCAGGGAACAGCCTGTAGCAGGCATGGCTGCTCTCCAAGAACCCCTCTGGCTCTGACCAGCTGCAGGCTATGAAGACAGACTCCAGGGTGGGTCATGGGGGGGGTGTCATCCCCTGCTGTAAACTTATTGCACTCTGGGCTCTGAGCAGCCCTGGCTGCTCAATATGACATTTCTTTAAACACTGGAGCCAGAGATAAGGAACAGACCAGAGGGAGAAGGCTGAGGGGCCTGGGAACCAAAGTGGGACCAGAGAGAAAAGGCAGACAGACACACGAACCTACTGGAGCATGGGCCAACGTGGCCACATGTGCAGGGGCCCCTCACCTTACTTTACACTGTACAGTGGGGTTCAGGAGCTGAAGCCCGACTCAGGGGCCCAGCCACGACTTCACTGTTCAGAATGTCTGAGGCCACGCCCAAACACTTGCCCAGACAGGAAGACAGGCAGAGCTACCACCACCACCAGGGTTCATGAAGCAACGGCTCCATGATGTGCTCCCATGTAGCCTCGCAGGACTCAGTAACCATCTGCAGGGGGGGAAAATGTTCCACTGTCTAACTCCGGCAGTGAGCTGAAGTTGTAGCCAGCGCCAACTCCCCAGGGGACGAATCTCAGAAACAAGAGAGGACAACCAGGTGGTCCCCAAAGTAAGTGTAAGAGCGTAAGTAAAGGCAGAGGGCTTGCGTTGGGATGGTACCTGCCCCGGCTGGGGTGGTTAGGAAAGTCACTAGGCATAGTGGTAGCAATAACAGCAGGTGCCACTGTTACACAGAGAAGCGGGAGGGTCTTCTGACGGGGCCTCTGCAGAGTGCCTTCAGGGTCACTTCTGTGGTCCCTTGGACCCCAGAAGTACCATATCAGAGTGGTCTGTGTCCCTCTGTAGTTGAAGGCCCTCTTAAAAGTGGGCAGGACTTTTGAACTTCTGAAGACATGCGGGCCCTTCCAGGATGGCACGCTTCCAGGGAGACTCGCTCCCCACTTCTATAGTCTGTGACTGATCTTCAGTCTCCAAGCCCTGATAGACAGCGAAACAGAGCAACCAGCTACCACCCTGCTCAGCTGCACCACTTTCTCCAGGTAGAAAGCTTGGATAGACTCCTAGCCCCCACCAAGGAAAACATCTGGCTAAGCTTCTCTATCCCTCACTTTTATTTGTTTGTTTGTTTGTTTGTTTTGGGTTTTCTGAAACAGGGTTTCTCTGTGTAGCCTTGGACTCACTTTGTAGACCAGGCTGGCCTCGAACTCACAGTGATCCGCCTGCCTCTGCCTCCCAAGTGCTGTGATTTAAGGCATACGCCACCCACGCCCTGCCAATTTTTCTTTAAAGATTTATTTATTATTATGTATACACTGCTCTGCCTACATATACACCCCCAGGCCAGAAGAGGGTATCAGATCACATTATAGATGGTTGTGAGCTACCCTGTGGCTCTAGAAAAGCAGTCAGTGCTCTTAACCACTGAACCATCTCACTGAACCATCTCTCACTTTTCACTCCATCCCACCAACTCTGGAGACAATCGAAAGGTCTGGGATGTGGGTTCAAGAGGGACACGGGCGGATTGTTAGAGGCATGGGGTTTATTATAGTAGTTATTATATAATAATAGAATATATTTAGTTATTAATGCCGTGGATAGACAGACAACAGCACAGCCCCAGCACCAGTAACAAGCACATCATATCAGAGGCTCTGAAGAGTGGAAGTTGGGGCCTGTGCGGCAGAAGCAGGAGTCCAGGGAGAGGGTGGGGAATAGGATGTGTGGCCATCAGTGCCCACTTGGATGTAAACTTCCCCAGGGCCCTTGAAGTCTCTAAGCTAAGGGCAGGGTCCCTGTGAGGCGTTCATCGTATCTGTGAGAGGGAAGAGGCAGATGCACCTGTCTGGAGGCTTGAGCGATAACTGGGTCTGACATCGCATTCTTACACCAATGCGCTCTTTGTGTAACCCCAAGACACCGTTCCCACGCAGCCCACAGCCGTCAGAGCATGTGAGAGTCCAGAACCTTGCCCTGGCTGTGCCTAGAACCAGTGCCTTGGAAAGTAGACCACCAGGCCAGTTCTATGATTGGTCGCCTCAGATGCTTGGCTGTCTCTTGCCGTGGAGGGAAGGGTTCAGATGAAGCAAGGACATAGGACTGACGTGTCAAACCTGAGACAGCATTGCATGGGGGGGGGGGAGAGACAGGGAGGGAGAGGAGGGAGGGAGGGAGAGAGAGAGGGAGGGAGGGGAGGGAGGAGGAAAGAAGAAAAAAAAGAAGAGAAGAGAAAAGAAAGCAAAGAGCAACCACCTAAGTCCCTTCCCTGTCCCTTTTCCCAGGAGATGCTGTTCTTGGGAAGCTGGCCTTGAGTACCTGACCTCAGGGGGAAAAAAAAAAGAGGTAGTGTCAACTGAAGGTGGTTGACAGTCTAAGTAAGGTACCTTACCTGCCTCCCCAAAAGAAGAGTGGAAGGCTCCACCGGCACCTGTGCCCACACAGTGACATGGATGTGGCCAGGGGACTAGCCTTAGACTTGTCACACTGACATCTTTCCCTTCAGATACGTCAGTCATTCTGGCCTGGGGCTCATGCTGTTCCCTTTGGGGATGACTTTGCCTTCATCTGCTTGATCTTTGTGTGACAATTCTATGCTCAGCCCTCAGTGCGCCACCTCATCACCTGAGGAATGGGCTCCTTCCTGCTCCCCCGAATGCCCCACTGTTCTCCGTTCTCGCAGATTCTGATCCACAGCCTCTGCGTTTGTATGAGAAAACCAGCACTAGCCAGAGCCCAGACCTGCAAGCTGGCCCCAAACATGTCTTGTCCACCCCTGACCTCTCAGAGAGCAAAGGCGCAGCTCCCAACCCTTCCCTAGCATGCACGTGGAGGAGGCGCATCCTCCGCCACCTCAGGACTCAGTGACAAGTGTTCTGAAGCCTGGCAGGAAGACAGCAGTTCACTCTTGCAAACGCCATCAGATGTTCCCCTGGGCAGAAAAGGAAGCAAAGAAGGAACGGTGAGCACAGAGGATGTGAGTCTCATGGCTGCTGCTGGCCCCTCAACACTGTAGACATCATCCCTTCCCCTACACACACACACACACACACACACACACACACACACACACACACACAGAACGTCTTGAGAGCTTTCCAGTTCTTTTCTGCACTGCACAGACCTCATGAAAAGTGACTCAGCCTTACATAAGAGATGGGAATTTGAGGGGGACAGGGAGACTGATGACTCACTGCCTTGAAATTTCCAGTGGATTACACATGTTTTCTTAGATGATTGAAAGGAATTCGTTGTTAATGATAGTCCCCCCCTCCCCAAAAAAAAAATGTGTTAGGAGCCAAATTGGAGTGAAGATCCTGAGTCAGAACAGGAGGGAACAGTTGTGATGGACAGGAGGGGAGAAGAGGACAAGGACAAGGCTTCAGGTCAAGCAAGGTGACGTGAGTCCTTACACCACCATGAGGGCCTGGGGAGACGGCTCAGTGGACAAAGTGCTTGTCGTGTAGGTGGGGGACCAGAACCCTGCTCCTCAGGACTCATGTAAGGTGAGTTCTGTGTGGCAAGTAGCCAGCGGCGGCCTCAGTCCCAGCCCTCGGGAGGCAGAGGCAGAGGAGTCCCAGGGCGGGCTTTCTAGCTAGACTAGGCAGTCATGAGCTCTGAGCTCCTCGGAGAGATCACATGTCAACATGTAAGAGGAAGCGTGGCAAAGCATGACACCTGACATCAACTTCAGGCACATATGTGCAGCCTCACTTATGCACATGTATGTTCACACACAAACAAAAACACATACAAACTTTCATAAGTTTTAGGCCATTACAATGCATACCAACCCATACCTCAGAATATTCTAGAACACATCCAGAAAGAAAGAGTAGAGAGTTGATGCAATACGCACAAGTGCAGGTGAACTCTAAACTTTGTCCCAAGCAACTTTTGGTTCTTTGAGCCCAATCATCTCCCCTCAGAGCCATTTATTCTCTCTAAAACTGTCCACATCTACCAAATTTCTTTCCCCCGTGAAG
This sequence comes from Acomys minous, assembly GCF_964271855.1. Lineage (NCBI taxonomy): Eukaryota > Metazoa > Chordata > Mammalia > Rodentia > Muridae > Acomys > Acomys minous. The sequence continues at coordinate 119,362,492 of NC_140489.1, forward strand.
AAGGTCTTTAAGCTTCAAGCATCTGGTCCTTCCCTGAGTTCCATAGCTTTTGTGACTGTTGTATGCTCGCACACTAAGAAATCTATCTGCTGCTTTTGTCTTGACTCATCTATCAACTCTTGTTCAGCACTCAACTATCTAGCCTGGAGCAGAAGGTTTGTTTCCTTACTCTGGCATGCTCATTAACTTTATTAATTGTTTTAGTGCTTCCCAAAGGCTTGTAAAGCAAGGACCATCTTGGATAATTCTATCTTCTCTTTTACTTAGAAGATCCTTAAAGGCGCACGGGCAATGTTTCAAAAAATTTATTCTATGAATCTCACATTTTATGAGATTACAATTCGCATTATTTTTTTTTTTTAAAGCCTGATCAGTTTAGGGAACTGTTAGATTATAAAGATGAGTGTTTTTTTAATTACATGATTCTAAAGCAGCAATTCTCAACATGTGGGTTGCAACCCCTTGGTAGGTTGATCATCAGATAGCCTGCATATCAGATATACACATTACAATTCATAACAGTAGCAGAATTACAGCTATGAAGGAGGCAAGAAATGATTTTATGGTTGGAGGTCGCCACAACGTGAGGAACTGTGTTAAAGGGCTGAGCATTAGGAAGGTTGAGAAGCACTGGCCTAAGGCTTTTTTGAATGGTGCCACGTGGTAAAGCAAGGCACAGAAATCAGACATATGACGGAGTTAGGCTCAGTGCAGCAAGTGTTCAGTGGCCTTGTTTGCCAGGGTCTTGGGATGGAAGGCAGGATGATCTGTAAAGCGTGTGGCAACTTTTGGAACATGGTCAAGTGACAAATCTGTTGTTTCTTACCAGGAACTCTGTGTTTGTCAGGTCCACTGACTGTTCTTTCAAGTGAGCTCTATGCTCCTAAGAAAGCTGCTCTGGACTCTCCCAACAATGGTTCTGGAGCCCCAGGCCCTGGGCGAGCACTGACTACAGGCAAATGTGCAAAGTCACTCAGGAGAAGTCAAATCCTTCTGTGCAGAAGGCCACTAAAACACATGTGCAGCATCTCCTTGTTCCTTAGCTTTGAAATGACACCTCTTACACAGCTACTGCATGGTGGCACTTTACTGTGACAAGGACTTGAAGTGTCCTCTCCCTGCTCGAGTTACAGGTCTCATCAGCCCCACTTGGAGTGATCTCTCCCTTGAGAGTGTGGCAGCATACCTTCCCAGGCCTTGTAAGTGAATTACTAACCTCCAACACAAGACGTCAAAGTATAAAGAGCTGAGAGTAGTGGGGCATGCCTTGAAGTCTAGCACTCAGAAGGCAGAGGCAGGTGGATGGATCTCTGAGTTCCAGGCCAGTCTGTCTCTCTCAGAAAATAAACACACACACACACACACACACACACACACACGGGGGCAGAGAGACAGAGACAGAGAGACAGACAGAGACAGAGCGGGAGGAAAGGAGAGAGGGAGGGAGAGAGAGGGAAGTGAGTGAGTGAAAGAGAGGAAGAGAGAGAGGGAAAGGGAGAGAGAGATTGAGAGAGGGAGAGGGGAGAGAGAGAGAAAGAGAGAGAGAGAGAGAGAGAGAGAGAGAGAGAGAGAGAGAGAGAGAGAGAGACTGAGTCATGGTCTCAGGATGAGCTAATTGTCTAAGATGCCAGACTCAAACTCAAACTATATATAAGTCTAAACCTTTGACAGACATTTGGAGAGCTCAGTGTCAAGGCCACGCCTGTAAGCACATGAACTTGGAAGCCCTGCCTTCTATCCTTTGCCCCACCTTCCAGAATGCAGGAACTATTCAAGTCCTTGTAAACCTGCACTGTGTGGGCTGTCACTTTTCCCAGGCACCTCATATAGAGTTCAGATTTTAATTACAGCTTGCTTTTCACAAGGCCCTGCTTCAATGAGCAACAGATTAATAACTTTGGAACTCACATTATATGAATAATGTGCCTCATTGTGTCTGGCAAGGGTCTCCCAGAGAAACAGAACCAATCACTGGAGTGGGGGAGGGGAGGGTAATGCCAGAGAAATGGGTGGCTGTTCTGGATGCCTTAGCAGGCTCAGTCTGGCATTGAAAGAGCCTGAAGATTGCTGGAGAGTGGCTGCTCTTCAGTCCATGTTGCGACCAGAAGAAACTTGCATCTGCTAAAGCATGGCAGTGGCAGCCACAGTTTAGATGCGCTTGCTCAGCAGGAAGCCAAGACCAGCAAGCAGCACAGCCTTGTCCTCGGACCTTTTTATATCTAGGCCACCCAACAGAAGGTTCCCCACACTCTAAGCAGGTCTGCTGGCTCAATCTTCTCTCCTGACAGACTCGACCAGTGGATCTCAGATCTCATCAAGCTAACAAGCAAGACTACCCATCACTCCATCGCTCATTCATTGTGTGCACTTCTGTGAGAGCTGATCACATCAGTCCTCCTCTTAAAGGATTATAAACCTAAGTTTAAAAAAAATTGCCTTAGCAAAAACCCATGTGACTCAAGAACTCATACTTTTGACTGTCTCCTTATTTTAGTCATATGTACAGCTAAGATCTGGGCAATGAGAAAGAAAGGATTTGGCTCTAAAAGTTTGTTGTCATATCCACGATGTTTCCAAAAAAAATAATCAACAGCGGGGGCTATAAAAGTCCAATAAATGAAGGCATGCTACTCCTTCAGAATACCATGAGGCCATCATACCTCAGATGGCCATCTTGGTATGATAGGAGCAAAAATGCCACAGTGCAGAAAAGGTAATGTTTACTTACAAGATGATGCCAGGGTGAAAGACAGAGAGAGAGAGAGAGAGAGAGAGAGAGAGAGAGAGAGAGAGAGAGAGAGAGAGTGTCTCAGTCCAGCCCAGCACCAGGAAGACCCGTGGGAAAAGAAATGAGGAGCATCTAAGTAAAGCCTGGATGGGCTAGGAGGATGGGTGGGACCAGAACAGTACAAAGGAGAGAGAGGGGATTTGAGAGTTGGTTCTGAGGCTGGAGGAGAGCTGGGAGCTGGTAGGCAGGAGAAGTGGCCATCAAGGAGTGCTGAGGCTGGTGCTCTATATTTGACCACCTCCCCCTCGGTGGGGAGACCTGGTGGCACTCAAAGAAAAAATAAGCAGGCTACCAAGATGAGACCTGATAGCCTATGACCATATAGCAGAGGAGGAGGGGGTCCCCCTCAGTCATAGACCTAGGGGAGGGGAATAGGGTGAAAGTGGGAGGGAGAGAGGAATAGGAGGATACAAGTGATGGGACGGCAATTGAGTTGCAATCTGAATAAATTAGTAAAATTTTTAAAAAAGAAAAATAGTATGTTAATACATACAAATAAGATGGGCTGAGGCCATCTTAAAGATGTGAACCACTCCATGTTGTCGTGTGCTGTATGGTTAACGTCTTCTCTCTGCCTCCACATTAGTAAGTGGCTGGGGCCAAGTATTCCCTCCAAGGAGCTAAACCAGGTGTGGGTCTTGCCCCCATCACACAGAAACCCTTTAAAGTTATCGGGTCTTTCATCAGCAGGAAGCCACCCTCTCAATATGGCCCTGTGAGCGAATTCAATTAAAGGGACTCTTTAAAGATTTATTTATTTATTATTATGTATACAGTGTTCTGCCTGCATGTATGACTGTCAGAAGAGGGCACCAGATCTCATTATAGATGGTTGTGAGCCACCATGTGGTTGCTGGGAACTGAACTCAGGGCCTCTGGAAGAGCAGACTGTGCCCTTAACCTCTGAGCCATCTCTCCAGCCCCCAGCTCTTTATAAAGATGTTGGTCAGATGTGAGAGACACAGAGATCTGTGGGCTCTGGGGCTGATAACGGACCAGCATCATTAATACCATGAGGCAGGTGGGGAGAAAGAAACTGTGCAAAGATGTCCTCAGTGTGACAGAAGCTGTGGGGCACCCTCCAGATCCACATATTCATGTCTTAATCCCCAATACTATGTTTAACGAAAGAAACTTTGCAAAAGGACCCCAATCCAACCTAACTGGTGGCCTTGTAATCAAAGGAGATCTGAACCCTGAGATGCCAGAGTCTCTCCCTTTCCTCTTTGCTCTCCATCCCCTCAGTCCTCTGTCTACCACACAAACACAGGTAAACAAGAAGGTGGCTGGCTATAAGCCGAGAAGAGACCCTCGGAAGACACCAACTCTGCTGACGCCTTGATCTTAGGGGTGCAGCTCCCGTCACTGTGAGGTGTTGCCTGTTGTGCAGGCCACACAGCCTGCAGCTCTTTGCTACAGTAGCCCACAATGGACACATACAACCAGGAAGTAGTCAGACTTCACTGGTCCTCCTGTGCTCTCTGGCTGATGAACGTCACCAGAGCCAGACGGCGTAGAAGGGAGTGAGCACGGTCCATAGGCGTCAGCTTCCAAAGTTCAGAGCAGCGTGGAGACAGAATAGGAGAGGAAGGACACACAGTGGCTCCACCTGGGAGAGTCGAGGCCTACAAATGGACACATCATGGGATGGTGTGGTACAAACAGACCAACACTTGGACCAAGGCTAGAAAGGAAATAAAGTAACCGTTGCTGATAGGATCACAGCTGCCTCCTCCCTGGCCACCTCCACCATCATCCCACTAAGTGCTTTTATTTTTTAACCATTATGCTTATATTGTTTTGTTTTGTCTGTTTGTTTTGTTTTTTTAGACAAAAAGCCTTGCTTGTCTCTTTTTAAAGAGACAATCTTAAGTCAGATTTTTTTCTACAGCTTAATCCAACATAGGCACAGCTCTAGGGACAGAGAAGCTGAGAAATAGGAGGGTAGAGATGAGAAGTGTGAGTCCATAGAAATATGTAAGTCTCCCCTCCCCCTCCCAAAAAAAGTCCTCATGCCCAGGCCCCTGGGCCCGGATACCTGCTCCTGGATTCTCTTGTGGTAAAGAACAGAGCCAGAATGTGGCTTTCTGGGGTGTGATGGTTGATAATGCCATCTATGGCCTACATTTTAAAATATTTATTTATTTATTTATTTTGGTTTTTTGAGACAGGGTCTCTCTGTGTAGCCTTGACTGTCCTGGACTCGCTTTGTAGACCAGGCTGGCCTCGAACTCACAGCAATCCGCCTGCCTCCACCTCCCGAGTGCTGGGATTAAGGGCGTGCGCCACCACGCCCAGCTAATTTTATTTCTTTTTATTTTATGTGCATTGGTGTTTTGCCTATGTGTATGTCTGTGTGAAGGTGTCGGGTCTCCTGAAACTGGAACCACAGATAGCCATGAACTGCCTTGTGAGTGCTTGGAACTGAACTCCGGTCCTCTGGAAGAACAGTCAGTGCTCCCAACCGCTGAGCCTTCCCTCCAGCCACCTCTGGACTACATTTTAACACAAGAGGCTGTACCCAGGGTACAGGCCAGCAAACACAAAGCCTTGAAGAGCTGGCCCAGGTGACCCCCAAGCCTAACACCTTAAAGCCAGGCCTCCCAAAGGAACATCTATAATATCTGTGCTCAAGAGGTGGAGGCGGGAGACCAAGAGTTCATAGCAAACAAAGGTGCTCAAAATCAAAACCATAAAAAAAAAATAAGAAGTGCACGGCTAAAGCCTCACTTCTCCACGGAGTCCTGGAATCTTCCACCCACGGCTTCAGCTTTACGCAGCCTTCTTTCCTTGGGTTTTGAGCGCTGTGGCTTTCCTCTCTACTGCGGCTGTTTGTCTCAGTCCTTCTCCTTCTGCGTGGCTGGCGCCTCCCCCTCAGGGCCCAGGACTGTTGACCAGGCTACCCTCTTGCCAGCGTATCCCTGCTTACCCCACAACTTCCAACCCCTGGCCTTTTCAAGTAAGAAATGCCAGTTGCAGGGGCTGGAGAGACGGCTCAGCGGTTAAGAGCACTGACTGCTCTTCCAGAGGTCCTGAGTTGAATTCCCAGCACCCACATGTTGGCTCACAACTATCTATAATGTGATCTGATGTGCACTGTATATGTAATAAATAAATAAATCTTTAAAAAAAAAAAAAAGAAATGCCAGTTGCTGTTATCTGTCCTCACAGGCACCCTAGGTATCCAGAGCAGGCATGTTCTGAAGACACACCTGTCCTCCTCACAAGCCCAACCCTCCTTCACCTCCACAGGTCCATCCAACGGTTCATTAATAGAGGTCTACTTGCCTCACAAGGCCTACCTGAGACTAGACTAAGAGTCAAGTCTAGGGGTGAGGACACATGGGTGCGCATGCCTGACAAGTTGAGGTGGGGGGCAAGCTTTGACACAATTAGATTACAAAGACATGCACTGGGTGACGTAAGCTCTCGATGACTCCCAGTGACAGGGCATCTACCATACGCCTGATCTGAGAGTCTTCCGTGTGCCACCTCTTCCATCATCCCTCAGGGTCACCCTGAGACACTGTGACCCTGGCAGACACTACATCACTTGGATGAAAAAAATTGGGACACAAAAGCATCACCTAGCTAACCTCAAAATGCACAAGTTGTCAGCCAGGCATGGTGGCTCACGCCTTTAATCCCAGCACTCGGGAGGCAGAGGCAGGCGGATCGTTGTGAGTTCGAGGCCAGCCTGGTCTACAAAGTGAGTCCAGGATGGCCAAGGCTACACAGAGAAACCCTGTCTCAAAAAACCAAAAAATAAAAATAAAAAATAAATAAATAAATAAAATGCACAAGTTGTTCTGGGCCGGGCAGAATCCAGGGGCTGCTCTCTGAAGTTTCTGGGCTTTCTTCTTCCTGGAAAAGAGAGACTTCTTGTGTCTCCCTGATGAGCGAGCTGAGCCCCACGCCCACGCCTAAGCCAATTGCAGACTAAGCCAATTGCAGATGAAGAGAACGGGCCTCCATGGGTGTCTTGACTCAACCCAGACCATCAAGGACTAGGAATGGGCCTGGCTGGCCTGAGAAGGAGCGAACGAAGACTGAGTAGACTCACTGAGTGGAAGGTAACTAACTGAGCAGGCCAGACCTGGAGAGGCTAGTAGCAAACACCAACACGTACAGTCACTTTCTTTAAGTGCTGGACCGAAGGGTCAAGAGCCATGAGGGGCAGAGTAGAAACTCAAAGCCAGAAAGAGAGCAAGGAAGCGAAGGATAAACTGGACCTAGCTCACCGTTGTCTTCCTGGACAGGTACTTTGATGAAGGGTCTCTCTCTAGGGGACTGGCTATTTTCTCGTCCTAAGCATGAAAGCTATAGTTATGGCCTCCTGAGACAGCCCCTGATACCCACACATACACACACACACACACACACACACACACACACACACACACACACACACACCCTTCCCTGTGACGCCAAAAGTCTCCCTCACCAGCACCTAGCTGGCCCGGCTGCCGTATCACAGCTGCACTTTTTTTTTTTTTTTGTAACCTCTTCTGTACAAAATACTCCCATAAGTTTGACAACTTTTCCTCTGTCCACATTTGATTTATGGCTGTAATTACAAGCTCTGCTTCACAGACCAGCGTGCTAATAGATGCCTTTGCCAGTCAGCAGGGTGCCGCCTAGCTAGCTGCTTCCTCAAATCCCCAGTCTTATAAGGAACCCTTCCTGCCAGGTCAAAAGCGTCAGCCCAGGTCCTGTCTCCTCATACTCACCTGGTAAGCCTCGGGACGGACAAGAGGTCAGTGATCTATTTTCTTTTCTTTTCTTTTCTTTTCTTTCTTTCTTTCTTTTTTTTTTTTGTAGGGGGGCTAGTTTTGTCTTGGTTGTTGTTGTTTGTTTTGTTTTTTGGGACATGATTTCTGTAGGGATCCTAGGAGTGAGGTGGCCTGGCCTATGGGACACCACAGAGGAACAGGCCGGGGGAATGAGTGGGGAAAGGATAAAAAGACAAATCCACCAAAGCACAGGTGTGCTGGTGGCACATTTCTCTGCCTCTTCCCCTCTCCCTTTCTTAGATGAAGGAGGCCTTTTCATTCAAGCTCAGGACACTAACCACTAACTGACTGAGAAGAAAGATGGACCACCATTGCTCAGGACGCTGGCTGGCTGTGGAGAAAAGTGAGACACCATTGCTTAGGATGCTAGCTGGCTGAGGAGGAAGATGGGCCACCGTCGATTCTTAGTCCCAACTATCACCGAAGCATCATTTTCCTTGTTTGTTGTTTTCATGCGAGGCTGAAGCTAGGAACAATGAGATTACTTCTGGGTTTTCTGGGCTAGTGAACATCTTAAGGACTTTCAGGCAGCGTGGACCAGCTCCTCTGCAGAAGAGAAGAAAGAGGGGAAATTGGGAAGGAGACGGGGTAGGAGAAGAGAGAAGCTGGGTTGTGTGTCCTTGAGCCTTTGGAGATAAAGAAGTTGTGTTCTTGGCTCTAGAGGATATATAGAAAGACTCACGCACTTCCCCAACACCCAGCACTGACCCTCCAAGCATTTAATTAGTGAGGAAGGCAAGCCAAGAAAAATGGAGACACTAGAGGCTGGAGGCCAGACTACCAGAGGATAGCAGAGTAGGAGAAAGAGGCTGTGTCTTGTGTGGCTGGAATTAAGAAAACGCCAAGTCTTCTATTGGGTCCAGTGAAGTCCTGTGATTCCAGCTGTGACCATCCCCAGGGGAGCCCTGGAGGAGAAACCGTCACCTCCAGGACCAGAGCCTGTGAGAGAGGGGACCCTCCTCAAGGCAGAAGTGGGATGCTGGGGGTGACATATGAGAGTGCAGACAGGACATACAGGAGAGGGGTGATTCCTGGAGGGTGAGGTGTGTTTGTGGGTGTGACTGGCACAGGGGACATGGCATTTCCAGCTGTAACTCCTAGCTTCTTGCCTCCCACAGGCTTCCTGATTCCAAACTATATGACTGTCTGTGCGCCCCAATTCCCAGCACTGTACAGAGCAGATGGGGGCCAGCCTGTGTAAAGACCCTCGGTGTGTGGCTCGGCACCAAGCTTCCTGAGTACCCTAACTCCCTGGAGCTAAGAGTGGCCTGTCTAGCTGTGCAGTTGGGGAGAGGCCGAGGCCCCTCCGCAAGAGGCCAGCGCACCCATGAGGCAGCACAGGGAAACCAAGGTCCCATAGAGAAGCTACGTCCATGGGGTGCGGGGCAGGCCCCGGCATTTCTTTGGGGTTCAGCCTCCTTCCTTGTAAACAAGTGTGCTGGCTCTCTGAGGCCTGTTTTGACTTCCGTTCTAGAAGTCTGCACTGGGAATGCTTGATGCCGCTTCCAGAGCTAAATGTGGAGTCTTATGCTGGTTTCTGCTTTTGCCTCCACAGCCCCCTCCCTGCCCCCGCTGTCCCCACCCTCCACCCCCATGATGAGATAGGGCAGCCTTTCCTTCCTGTAAGTCAGGACCTCCCTAAGGCTGAACACATCATCTAGACAAACACTGACTGGCTTGACTCATGACCTTGAGTCTGTGCTGGTCACTGCTGCCTCTGGGGCCTTCCCTGGAGAATTCTTAGTCTAGCTGAGACAGACAATAAAACTCACTGAGAAGAGTCTAGAAAGCCTCAGTGAAGGGAACAGTATGGAGGAAGTCAGGAAATGTTAAACAGAAGTAGAGCCTAAAAAAAAGAAGAAGAAGAAGAAGTAGAGCCTAAGCTGCATTCTGAATGGAGAATAGACATTTTTTTAAAAGGTCAAGACTCAGAATTCCTCTGCAGAAGGAGAGAACGTGTGGAACAGTACAAGAGGCAGGCAGCTGAAACCCCGCAGGAGTGAAGACCACACCCACAGGCTCGTCCTGCAGTTTCCAGACTGGCCCCTGGCCTGGACTTCCCACACAGACCTTAGCTTCACCAAAGGGTACTGCTGATGAAGTCCAGCTCTGGTTGTGGTGGCAGAAATGCCCGCAACACTGGGGGACAGGAGCTGGGGCCTCTCCTGAGCATCCCCTGATACATGGACACCCCTATCCTCCAGAGTGTTCCACCCCACATCCCAGGACCCTCACATCCACAGCTGAGGTCCCCAAGGCTAGCATAGGAGTGCAGGGCCTGGGGCCCACCTCACTTGTATGTAGGTTTGGGGACAGAGTCCTCAAAGACTCCTGAGGCTGCTCTGGAGGGCCTCCCTCCTGTGTGATGCTAAAAATCCTTCCCTAGGGGGACACACAAATAATATCTACCCCTCCCTTCCTGTGGCCCCAATAACAGACGGAGGTACAACTTCTACCCGAATTATAAACAACTAATGATGTCATCAGGCTTACATTTAGAGCAATGGGTGAGGGGTACAGGCAGGACCATAGGGGACCTTAAAGCTGCCACACTGGAAGGCCTGAAGCAGCCGGTGTGGGTGATGGCTCTAGGGCTCTGTCGATGGAGCCGCCTCCTCCCTTTCCCGAGACCACATGCAATCAGGGCAGAATTACAGACAACTGATTGGAAGGCTTGGCTGAATACTCAAGCTGAGGGTCCCATGGTCCTCCCTAACCCCTCCTCCTCCTCCTCACCCCGTCCTTCTCTGAGAGAATGTCAACCATCAACAAGGCCAGCTGAGGTGATCTTCGGGGAGCCCCGGAAGAACTTCGGACGATGGCGGCAGTGTGGCTCAGAAGGCTGCCCTAGACAACACTCCAACCCTTTCTCCAGCTTTTATGTTTCCACCCCTCACCCTCCCACAGCATCCCTGGGCCTCAGAAAGGGTCACATAGGTGTCTATGTACCTCCAAATCCAGGGAGGTACTGAACCCTCCTACCCTCTCATCAATGCCTCCATCCGTAGACCATGAGCATTGGTGAGTCTCGAGGCATATCCCTTCTACTATAAAACACTGTGAGGAAAAGAGCAAGAGACGGGCAATGGGAAAATGCCCACGTGGACACTGACTGCCATCATAACTACGGTAGGAAACAAGTGTGGAGGAAGCCCCTTAGTGGTCCACCATTTATTAAGACAATAGCAGTTGCTCCTATGGTGGATGTATGACTTCGACTTCCCCGGTCACAGGTTTTTGAGAATTCCAGACTCAATGTGAATTTCTGCCTGTGGAGCAGACCTTAAGTCCAATCAGAAAGTCAGTGTTTCCAACTCGTGCCCCTAGTGCACTAGCCGGCACATCTTGCCTGGTGCCTCCATTGTGACCAGTGCAGGATCCATGGCTGAGGAGGACTTTTGCCCTCAGCTCTCTGGAACAAATTCAGGGCTTCTTCTGGACTACAGAGCCTAGCAGGATGGAAACACCTCTGGCTCAGTCCCAGCCCTATTTTTCCAAGTCCTGCAACTAAAGCATGGGATGCCTTCAGCACTGGGTCCTAACCAGCTAGTTCTGCAGTGCAACCAACAGCAGTGGCCACAGCTTCTATCGTCTGGGGGCCTCTAGGCCAACAACCCTAGAGACATAAGCCACCCTCAGCCAACAAGCCTTGGGGCTTCTGGGAGCATCGGTTTACTCCCTCACATGACATCCTTGCTTACTCTTGAATGTTTCCAAACCCAGGCTGCTGCATGCTTCTCTTGATCACCTTGGCACGGAGCTAGCTCAAGGACATTTCAATTATAGTTTAAAGAAAAAAAAAAAAACGCCAGGGCAGGCAAACCGTACATCTCAACAGTTGCCCAGAAGAGAATGGAGAATGGAGGGGACCCCTCGCTGTTGAGTTAAGCTGGGCGGAGGTCAGGCACTCTGAGGGTAAGGAGGAGAATGGGAGGCAGGGGCATTAAGGAGTAAGAAAGTCCGGAGTACCAGAAAAGGCAGCTTAGGCACTGGAAAAGAAGAAGCGGAAGGAAAAAAGAAGGTGAAGTTGTGCCTGAGTTAGGACTCAGAAAAAAGTGGTCAGACGCAAGAGAGGTTCGCCGGTTCAGAAGGGCTGCCCTGAGGGTGGAAATTCTAGAAAGGAAAAGTACCGGCTCTCACTAAGCAGCCAATTATTCCTTCTGTCTCCTTAGCATAGCCTTTTGTGTCCTGGGACTCACTTTGTAGACCAGGCTGGCCTCGAACTCACAGACATCTGCCTGCCTCTGCCTCCCAGAGTGCTGGGATTAAAGGCAGTAGAGACAAAGGCACATCTCCCCCTCCCTCGGGGTAAGCTTAAACAAACATTGTCTAAGAGGTAACAGCTTTCCCTTAATGGGCCTCTGATGCTCTCTAATAATTGGAGTGCTGATCTTCGCCCCTCCTGGTCTGTTCATGGCGCCCCACTTCCTTGTGTAAAAGGAGGTGGGGAGGCCGTCTTATTCCTTTTGCTCCACTGTGCAGCACTCTAAGGAAGGTTCAAACGCCTTTTCCCTCCCAGCTCACAGCTGGGATCATGGAGGTGTGCCTAAGGCTGCTCCTGTTTCTCCTTGTCCCCACTTCCCCCCCTCACCAAGTTGCACCCCAAGTTCAACCTATGCCTCAGGAGAATCCTTGGGTTCCCACTTGAGGCATAGTGAGTGAGGCTGGCTTGGGCAGAGGGCTGGTCCTCAGGGCTACCTCCCCAGGCTATGACTGTCCTTTTCCTTCAGGTGACATTCATTACTCTTGTCACACATATCTCTTTCCATGTTCAGCCTTCTGCCATAAATCCTTATGGATCAAGATATGAGCTCCAGTTGCTTAACAAAGGGTTTGAATTAAAACGTCCCCCATAGGCTCATATGTTTGAATGCTTAGGGCCCAGTCAGCGGAACTGTTTGGGAAGGATTAGGGGGTGTGGCCTTGTCAGAGGAGGTGTGTCACTGGAGGAGGTGTGTCACTGGAGGGAGGCAGGCTTGAGGCTTCAAAGACTTCTGTCATTCCCAGTGCTTCCCGCTGGCAGATCAGGATGTGAACTCCCAGCTGATGCCCCGGGCCACACCCCCCTTGCCGTGATGGTGATGGACTGGGTCCCTCTGGAACTGTAAGACCCAAATAAACCCTTCTCCTAGAAGCTGCCTTGGTCACGGTGCTTCACCACAGCAACACAAAGTAACTAAGATAGTGACCTATCTCCTCTTAGGACAAATTACTGAACCGTCATCCACCAACCTGTTCCATGTCCTCCCTGGTCCCAGGCTTCCCCCCCCCCCCATTGCTTCCCACGTGAACACACACCCCAACTGTCCCATTACATCCCTCTCCTCACTGGTGTCCTCGCCTCCAATTTCTTCTTTAGAAGCTGCTTGTGTAGACTACCTATGATTAGAGTGACCAATTCTTTCTTTCCTCTTCCTCCTCCCTGTCCTCTTCCTCTTCCTCCTCCTCCCTGTCCTCTTCCTCTTCCTCCTCCTCCTCCTCCTTTTGGTTTTTTTCAAGCCATGGTTTCCCCAGAACTTACCCTGTAGACCAGGCTGACCTCAAATTCACAGAGATCCACCTGCCTCTGCCTCACTAGTGCTGGGATTACAGGTGTACACAACTATCACCTGGCAAGTGATCAACTTTTAAATGGAAGGAAAAAAATATAGGTTTCAGCCACCCTGGGGGCCTTGACATGCAGCCAGCTAAACCCACACCCTCGGGTTGGTAAGTGACTTGGTATTAAATGCCATTCTTGTTGTGCAGTGCTTTCTCACCACAGGGTTCATTTACTCTTTGCAATGACTTGGCAGACAGATTGGACCAGTAAGGCTCCTTCCTCTTAGAGTAGCCTCAGGTGGGAGCAGTGAGGCTCTTGGAATTCCTGCTGTCTGGCTCTTCAGCCTACCGTGGCTCCTGCTGCCAGTGTGGTGAAGGATGGGAAACAGAAAGTGAGTGGTCCATCCTGCCTTTCAGACCTGGGTTACCATGACAGCATTGTCTAAAGAGGCCCACAGCCCCTCCACACTGACTTGGCCCCAGCCTAGGCCTGGTCTTTCTTCTTTCCAGATTCCCCTTCAGCATTCAGTCTAGAGGATTATACGAAATGCACCCCAGTTGGAGCCTTCACTGTCTTAATATTCAGCAACCTAGAGTCTATTTTCTTCCCCTGTCTCCTCCCAGGCATGTTCCTTTGTTTGGCTGTGGGGATGGACTGACTATGGGCCTTGTCTCCTAAAGAAAGTGACTAAGAGTGAGACAGCCTAGTATAAAAAGTGGTTGCAAGTCCCCACCATGCCTCCTTTCCTAGCCTGACTGGTTCTTGATGACAGACATCAACAGTCTCATCTCTGATTAGGCCCAGCTCAGTCTTCCTCTGCTTCCTCCACCACTGTGAATCCTGGAGCCTGCAAGAGACCAGGGGCAGGAGAAGACCGAATAGAACCTTCCAAATCTTCTGCCTCATGCTGCTCCCTCTGACCTACCTGAGCCAGATCTGCCATTGGGCCAGCCTTTAAGGCTGACCTCAGACCTCACCTCTACCAGGAAGACACCACCGAAGCCAGTCACGCTAAGGTCTCCCTTCCACACTGTCGGAACCCAGCAGGGTATGCCCCGGAAGCTCTCCACATGCTGCGCTCCCTCAGCATCAGTTTGCAGCACCTTAGGCACCTAGAAGGAGTTCTTTCTTGCTACCTGAAGCTGGATGGGCCATAGGACTCACCCTGTGAGAAGAAATGAGTAACTGCTTCTTCCAGGTTGATGATACTTGGCATGCTGAACAGTAAACCCAGCACTGGGGTGGGGGTGGGGATGACAAAAGGGTTAGAAGTTCAAGGTGAGCCTCAGCAACATTTCAAGTTCAAGACCAGCCTGAGCTATGTTAGACCCTGTCTCAAAAAAAAAATAATAATAATAATAATAAGTTAGTACAGATCCTCCTGAACCTATGACAGGGCATATCCTGATGGACTCGCTGTTTGCAAACATGTTGAACACTCTTGACTACCCAGCATATCAGCTTAGCCACGCACTTCACTCTTCTCTGATCATAGGGCTCCCTGGCAGGTCACCCGGTGTCGCTGCTCAGTAGCAAGACAGGTCTACTTCGCATTTCATCTCTCCCAGGAAAATCCAAAGTTCCAAGTACAAGCGTCTACTGAAAACATCACTTTCGAATCACTGTAGACTTGGAAACGCCTAGGCGAACCTACGGCAAGCCAGGGACCATCTGCCTACACCTTTCCAGGCAACTGTCCAAATAATGGCTGCCTGTCTCTTTGCCACTCTAGGGCAGGCTGGGAAGGACAGGCAATTGTGAGAACAAAAGAACAGCCTTTTGTGATGTTAAGCCTCTGAGATTTCTTAGCCATTTGTTCCGGTAGCATACTTAGGCCTGTCCTGGCTGACACTGTGTGAGCAGCCAGCATGTCTCTTGGTCAGCTCAAATAAGTCTGCAGGTTCCCAGCTTTCACCCCCTTGTCTGTCTGTCAGTCTGGCAGGAGGTCGACTTTCACAGAGCATTCAGCTGCAGAGTGGCTGTCCCCGTTTCCTTTGAGTTGTGATAAAACAACAACAACAACAAAAAAAACAAAAACACAAACACACACTCTGACCAGAAGTAACTTGAGAAGGACCGGGGTTGCCTGACTGGTACTCACTGGTAGGTCACAGTCCACATTATCAGCAGAACCTCTGCAGTAACTGAAGCCCCAAGCACTCAGGAACCCTGTTTGCTCACTAGCTCACTCTCTGGCTCGCTCCCGCCTAGCAAGCTCTCACGGATGGCCCGGGACCGCCTGCACATGGATGGTGTCACCCACAATGTCTTGAGGCCTCTTACATCATTCAAGACGATGCCACACACATATTCACAGGCCAGTTCGATGTGAGCATTTCTTCAGTTGAAGGTTCTTCTTCCCAAAGGTCTCTTGTAGGTGTCAAATCGGCAATAAAAACTAAACAGCACATGGGCTAGAGAGATGGCTCAGCAGTTAAGAGCACTGGCTGCTCTTCCAGAGGGCCCTGGGTTCAATTCCCAGCCCCCACATGGCAGCTCACAACTTAACTCTCTGTTTGCCATGGCCATTTGCATGCACATGGCACACAGACATATATACACAACAAATAAAACACATATGCATAAAAGTAAATAAATCTTTAAAAAAAAAAACAACTAACCAGCTACTTAATCTGATGTTTCAAATCTATCATTTCTTCCTCCTCAAGTACAGTTCTTCCTTGTTGAAACAGATACCTTCCCACCTCCCCTAGTGACCAAGGATCTGCAGAGTGTATTGTATGTCCCTCCAGAGCTATGGGCTTTATACCAGGGACAGCAGCCCAGAGAAAGGTCCTTCCCTGGGACAATTGGCCAAGCTCCTAGCTTCTATCTACACTGACATTTCCAGTGACTTTTCTCCCAGAGATAGCAAAGTCCTTCCAGTTTTGGGGTTCCTAATCCCAGGACTTCCTGGTACACTCTGCCTTATTTTAGTTACTTAAAACCTCACTGAGCAAGTCTTCACTCTCTGAAAGGCCACAGGCCCCCACTGCCGCGTAGAACAGCCATGGCGTGCCTTGTCTTCATGACAGTGGATGATGAGTCTGACACAAACCATGTATCCTCGGAGCTGGCTCCCAAACCCTGTGAGCATCAGTCACAACCTCTTCCATAACCGTGGTGTCTCCCACCTCACACTTGGACTTCTGGCCTTCTCACAGCTGTTGCACCTGCTCTGAAAGGCATGAATCGGGCCGGAGAGGGAGCTTGGTTGGTACAGTGCTTGCCTGGCATGCAGAGGGGCCTGGGTTCGACTTCCAGGACTCAACCTGAGCGTTCTTAGCCCATACCTGTAATCTTAGCACTAAGAGAGTAGAGCAACGGGCTCGGAAACTCTCAGCTACATAATTGGTTTGTTTGTTTCTTTCTTGTTTTTTGTTTTGTTTTGTTTTGTTTTAGTTTTTGACACTGGGCTTCTCGGTGTAGTCTTGACTGTCCCAGACTCACTTTGTAGACTAGACTGGCCTCGAACTCAGAGACCGGCCTGCCTCTGCCTCCCTGAGTGCCGGCATTAACGGTGTGTGCCACTGCACCCGTGGAGACCAAAACGCACAAATATCTTTTCTATGCTAAAACCTGCCCCATCAACTGCCACTTGGGACAAAACAGTAGCCTGTCCCTATGTTACCACCCCAAGGTAGGGTTTAAGCCCCACCTTCCCCAGTTGCCCCCACTCCCCCACACACACACACAGGTGAGTTTTGACTCCTTGGATACATGGCTCCTCTTGCCTCCCTAACTCCCAGACCATCTCACCAGGCAGGGAGGAGGGCAGGGAGGAGGGCAGGGAGGAGGGCAGAGAGGAAAAGCTTGAAGGAACTTCCCTGCAGACAGCAGTGTCACTGGGTCAGAGGTGGCAGCACAGAACAGTCCCAGCAGTCTAAACCTTTGTGACCTTTCCACTGTAACATTGTCTCTGTGGGATAGCGCTCAGCCCAACATGCCAACCTTCCTCTACAACTCAGATTCCAGACGCGGTACCAGGAGATTAGACTTAGGGAGGCTACCTCCTATAACACATGCTAACATGGAGGGCTGCACTGAGTGAGAACTTCAGGGCCTGACAAGGTGGCTCAGTGGGTAGAGGCATGGGTCATCAAGCTAGTGACCTGAGTCCATCCCCATGTGGTGCAAGGACCTCCACAGGGTGTGCCATGACAACCACACACGTACCTCAGACACACACACACACACACACACACACACACACACACACACACACACAAACACATTAATCAATTTTTAAAAATAAACGACATCAGCAGGTCCTTTCATGAAGACCAGCCTGCCATCATCCCCTTAAAGAAACAGACTGCCCTCGCACGGGTCGGGTAGATGCCAGGCTAGGGAGAGCCTTCATCTTGGAGGCTGTAAAAGACAAAAAGATGTCTGTCGTTTGCCAGCAGGAAGCTCAGGACCATAGCCTGTGAGTCATAGGCGATGGGTGCAGCACTGTGTGTCGATGACAGTGTGTGTTAATGAGCCTCAGTGGAAGCAGGCTGACTGGTTCACTCTCCAGCTCATCCCTCCCTGGGCGTGTGGCTGCCTATGCATGGTCCCTACACCCATGACAGGACGACGACATTTTCCTGGGAGATTACAGCCTCTGAACACCATGTGGGCAGTTCTTTGGTCACAAGCTGTGTGGGGTGTACATCTGTTGCTGGCTAGAGTTATTTCTGGGTGGCCATGTGGGGACTCAGGGCTTCACCCCATCCCTGTGGGAACTGCCCTCCGCCCATCACTTGCTCTGCTGCCGTGGGGCCTCTGAGCATCTTCCACATGGGATCGTCTTCTCTGGGTGTGCTGCACAAGGCTGAGAGTGGGCTAAAGCCCTGAGTGGGATGTGGGATTAAATATCAGACCCTTCACAATGTCCTCCTGACTGGAAACTGAGTGACGCTGGCTCTTTGGTGGCATGCGTCCGGTGTTCTGCGGGCCACAAGGCAAGCAGACAGAGTGTGAGACAGAATAAAGCTGCCACCCAGAGGAGAACGACAAGCGCTGGCTCCTCTGTCCGTGCAGCTAGCTCACCCTGCTCTACAATACCCCTTCTTCCAGCCCAGCACAGGGGCACCTTCGCCCTTGCTGGGTCACCTTCTTTCTTGCCAGTCACATGGAGGCTTGCATTATTTGCTTTCCCCCTGAGCTGAGCTCCTTCGGGGCAAGAACCCTGATCTTGACCTTGCTGCACCCAGTACTTGGTGTTTTACAGAACAGTGCCTGTCTGTGCCCTCGGGCTGAGAGTCCAGACAGCCATGTCCTATGACCACTGCTGACCGGTTCCCCTCTGTTCCCTGTACAGAGGAGACAGAGGAGGTTTAACCTTAGTCTCCTGCCTCTGTGGAAGCTGGAATTCCCCCTCTTGGCTTATGGTCTCTCCTTCACAGGCTTCCCTATTCTGGGGAAACTGAGGCAAGGAGCAGCTGTGTTCTGACCCAGTGATGTGGTAGACAGGCAGCCTTCTGGAGCATAAACTCAAAAGCAGTGGGACTGGTTTCTGAGCTAGTTAAGGTATGGGCAACCAACATGACTAAGCTGTCCCCTGCAGCTGGTTTGAGGGGACTTTTGTAAAGAATCAGGGACGTCTTTTAATCTGGGGAGAAGGCGGCTTGGGAACTGCTTAGGACATTCCCTCTACAAGTGTTGATACCCCTAGGCTTTCACAAACATGAAATTACACTGTACATGTCCTCGTTCGGAACTGTGTTACTTATTTGGTGATACGTAGAAAACCTTTCCATCTTAGCAAGCCTAGATTTCCATGGCTGGAGCTCACTGGTTTACCAGTATGGTCACACTAATTCCCAGCTGTGTTTTTTGAGGTAAGGCTGTGCCTGAGCTCGGTGAAGGTGCCCTGTGTGGACATTTAACTTTACACTGAAAGCAATGCTATGAGAGAAAATGTGAACAGTGGGTGCTTTGCTGATTTTGCCGCAGTGTTTGCTTGATAGGAAGAAATCACGCCTTTGACACCTTCCCCTCCCCTCAGCAACCTTTGAAAGCGCATATTCCTTCACGGCTCTCCAGTGTGGGCTTCTTTGACCTTGTAAGTATTTTTCAAAAAAGAGTCCATTCATGGGCATAGTGCTGCATGCCTTTAATCCCCCAGCACTTGGAAGGCAGAGGCAGACAGCACTCTCTGAAATACAAGACAGCCAGGGCTACACAGAGAGATCTTGACTTAAAAAAAAAAAGTTTACCTATCCTTTCTAAAAGATTAACACTTTCCCTGTTGTTTTTAAAAGCTGGCATCACAGTGCCTGGGTGAGACAGACTCCCTCGTTTCTATCACGTGTGAGGCATGAGACATGCTCGCTCTCACACAGTCCTGTGTGCGGGGCAGGATCAGAGTTCAAATTTAACAGATGAGCAAGAAAACATTCAGAGACCCTGGGATGACACCTAGCCACTGTCAAGCCAGCTGGTTTGGGAACCACTTAGGAAGCACACCTCTGCGTCTCTGTTTGGAGCGTGCTTCCAGAGACATCTAATGAGGAGGGAAGACCCACTTTACCATGGCTCAGATGGCCATGAGGAGAAGGATCGAGAAAGCCTGATGGTTGTCCAACAGGCGTTCACTGGGAACACGCCAACAAAGCAGAACAGGAAACTGGTAAGCTAACTGAAGGCCCTCACCGGTCCCTCCTCCCCTCCAAACCCAATCTCCCAGTCTCATGCCCAGTGTTTCAGTAGAACCCCAGCTGCAGCCTTCCTTCCCCCCTGCCCCCCACCCACATCTCCTGTGGATATCAGTCCATCTAGAACCTCTCTCCCAGCACCCGGTCATTTATCCCCAGCCTGCAATTCCAACAGGCACCTCCTTGCTAAACCACAGGCCACGCCTGCCAGAACAGCACGTAGGCTGTGCACAGGTCTTCTCTTCTATCTCGGCCCCACCAGATCCCACCCCAAAGTCTCATCCATGCCTCTGCAGCAGAATTACCCATGACAGCCCCAGACCCCAACCCCAGCAGGTACCCTCTGCTAACCCAAGGGCCTTTAGGGACGACAAGAAAGCTGAAGACAGACCCACACTTCTCCCATTGCTCCTGAGATTCCGCCCCCCCCCCCAGTCTCATCCTTAGCTCTGTAGCAGAAAACCCCCTGTGACCTCCCATTCCTCTCTGACCCCATGCCCAGTGGGTCACAAAGACCTTCTCTCTCAACTTTCCTTCCCTTCTAACTCACCCCAATACCCCAGCCTCCAACACCATCAGGCATGTCCTGTGAACATAGCAGCTGAGCAGACCAGGAAAACAGGCAGCACACAGCCATTACACTCTCTGAAATTTCAGAGAGGAAGTAGAAACCAAGGAACAAAACACCCACCCAGCATAGGCAAACGCAGAAATCAGCACCTAGACCTATAATCATGCCAAACCCAGATGCCTGGATGCCAGCATAAGAACACAATCAATAACATCCAGGGCAACGTGTCTTCACTAAAGCCCAGCTCTCCTACCATAGTGGGCCTCGAATACTCCAACACAGCTGTGAGATGCCAGGAGAACTAAAATTGGATTTCAGGGTCCCCAGGGCAAAGGTTAAGAAATAGGTCTACAGGAGCCCCACCAGAGATAGTGTTGCCTAGTGACTGACCCAAAGAGTCCCACCAGAGATAGAGTTGATAAGAGACCCAGTTTTGTGGCCACATTCCTTCCTGCCCACAGGAGATAGGGTTAATAAAAAACCAGACACTTCCCTGGACAAGGTAGTGAACAAAGAGAACAAAGAAAGCTAAGCTGTGGGTGGTCTTGGCACCTGTTTCTGTGGCCTGTCACTTTAGACATTAGACCTCTTTACGTTACTCAACCAATAGATGATTGCCAGGTTGGAACTCCCCTGCTTTGGGGCGCTGGGAGGGATAGGAACCTATAAACTTACCTTCAGTTCAAAGATAGAGGTTCTTTCTGTATACCACTGTGTTGGTGACCAGTCAGAGCCCAGCTCGAGTCGATTAAAGGTCCTCGTGTGTATTGCATACGTATCGAGTCTTGGTGGTCTTATTCAGGGGTCTCTGAAGCACAAGAAAAAGGCCTTAAAGCCCAGCTATATCAAGATGATAGGGGTCCTCAAAGAGGAAATGAGTAAATCCTTTAAAGAAACTCACAAAAGCACAAACAACGGAAGGAAATTAGTAAACCCCTTAAAGAAAGCCAAGAAACTACAGGCAAACAAACAGTTGATGAAAATGAGTAAAACTGTACAAGGCCTGAAAATGGAAATAGAGACAATAAAGAAAAAACAAACTGAGGGAATTCAGGACATGAAAAATTAGGGTTTCAAACAGGAACTACAGAGGCAAGCTTCACCAAGCAGAATACAAGAGATGGAGGAAAGAACGTCAGCACTGAAGACATGATAGAAGAAAGGGATAGACTGATCAAAGAAAGTGTGAAATCTAAAAAAGTCTTGACACAAAACATTCAGAAATTTTGGGACAATATGCAAAGGCCAAATCTAAGAATATTAGAAACAGGAGAATCCAAGCTCAAAGGCCCACAAAATATATCCAAGAAAAAATTCCTGACCTAAAGAAGTAGGTACAAAAAAAAAAAAAAAACCATACAGAACACAAAATAACTGGAGCAGAAAATAAACCTCCCTTCACCATGTAATAATCAAAACATTAAATATACAGAACAAAGAAAGAATATTAAAAGATGCAAGGAAAAAATACCAAGTAACATATAAAAGCAGACCTATTAGAATTACATCTGGCTTCTTGGTGGAGACTCTGAACCCTATAAGGGCTTACACAGATGTTCTAGAGACTATAAGAGATCAGAGATGTCAGCCCAGACAACTATACCTAGCAAACCTTTTAAGCACCACCAATGGAGAAAACAAGATAGTCCACAACAAAAGCAAATTTAAACAATAGCCAAAAATCCAGTCCTACGGAAGTTGCTAGAAGGAAAACTCCACTGGACAGGAAAACTCCTACCATGAAAACGTAGGAAATAAATAATCTCACACCAGTAAAATCAAAAAAAGGGCACACACACATATATACCCACCACCACCACCACCATCACCTACAACAACAACAACAACAACATAACAGGAATCAGCAATCACTGGTCATTGATATTTCTCACTCTCAATTCCCTAATAAAAAGTCACACACCAAAAGAATGGAGGTTAAAAAAAAGGGGGGGGGATCCATCTTTCTGCTGCACTGAAGAAACATACCTTAACACAAAGGATAGAAATTTCCTTAGGGTAAAGAATTGGAAAAAATATTCCAAGCAAATGGACCTAAGAAGCAAGTTGATATAACCATTTTAATGCCTAACAAAATAGGCTTCAAACCAAAACTAATCAAAAGAGATTGGAAAGGAGACGGCCTACTTATCAAAGGGAAAATTTCATCAAGATGACATTTCAGTTCTTAGTATCTATGTGGCAAAGACTGGAGCACCCAAGTTTGTAAAAGAAACACTACTACAGCTTAAATCACATATTGTTCCTCACACATGGACAGTGGGAGATTTCAATACCACACTCTCACCAGTGTCATCGAGACAAAAACTAAACAGAAAAATATTGGAGCTAACAGACATAAACCAAGTGGACATAACATATTTACAGATCATTTTAACCCAATAATGAAAGAATATACCTCCTTCTCAGACCTCATGGAACTTTCTCCAAAATCGACCACATATTGGGACACAACTCAGGTCTCAACAGATACATGAAAATTAAAATAATTCCCAGCGTCCTATCAGACCACCATGGATTAAAGCTGGACTTCAAAAACAACAGAAAGCTTACAAACTCAGAGAAACTAAACAACTCTCTAGTGATTGAAAAAGGAGTCGAGACAGAAATAAGAATTTTTAGAATTTCATGAAAATGAATATACAACATACCCAAACTTGAAAGTGGTGCTAAGAGGAAAGTTCATAGCACTAAGTGCCTACATTAAAAAATAATGGATAGCTCTCATACCAGCAACTTAACAACACACCTGGAAGTGCTAGAACAAAAAAAAAAAAAAAAAGGTAAGCAAAGCCAAGAGGAACAGACGGCAAGAAGTCATCAAACTGAGAACTGAAATTTAATAAAAACAGAAACAAAGAGAATCTTTTTGAAAATCAATGAAACAAAGAGTTGGTTCTTTGAGAAAATCAATGATAGACAAAGCCTTACCCAAACTAACTAAATGGTAGAGAGAGGTTATCCAAGTTAACAAAATCAGAAACAAAAAAGGGGACATGGCAACTGAGGAAATCCAGAGAATCATAAGGATTTTACTTTAGAAACCTGTAGTCCACCAAACTGGGAAAGCTAAAAGAAATGAATAATTTTCTCAATAGGTACCATTTAGCAAAGTTAAATCAAGATCAGATAAACAGTTTAAAAACAACTATAGTCCCTAGTTAAATAGATGCAACCATTAAGTCTCTGAACACACACACACACACACACACACACACACACACAAGGCCAGAGCCAGATGGTTTTAGAGCAGAATTTTACCAGATTTTCACATAATTAATGCCAATACTCCTCAAATTATTCCACAAAACAGAAGCAGAAGGAACATTGCCTAATGCTTTTTATGAGGTCACAGCTACCCTGAAACCCAAACCACAGAAAGACTCAACAAAGAAAGAGAATTACACACCAGTTTCCATTATGAACATTGATGCTGAAATACTAGCAAGCAGAATCCAAGAACGTATCAAAAAGATCATCCACCATGATCAAGGAGGCTTCTTCCTGGAGATGCAAGGATAGTTCAATATTCAAAAATCAATAAATGTGGGGCTAGAGAGATGGCTCAGAGGTTAAGAGCACTGTCTGCTCTTCCAGAGGTCCTGAGTTCAATTCCCAGCAACCACATGGCAGCTCACAGCCATCTATAATGAGATCTGGTGCCTTCTTCTGGCAGAATACAAGAACACTGTATACATAGTAAGTAAATTTTTTAAAAATCAACAAATGTAATCTACCATATAAACAAACTGAAAGAAAAAACCGATCATCCTATTAGAAGCAGAAAAGTCTTTGATAAACTCCAAGACCCCTTCATGAGAAAAGTCCTGGAGAGACTAGGGACACATGGGACATACCTGAACATAATTAAGGCAATCTACAGCAAACTTATAGCTAACATAAAATTAAACAGAGAGAAACCCAAAGCAATTCACTTAAATTAGGGTCAAAACGAGGTGGTCCATTCTCTCCATACCTATTCAAAATGGTACCTAAAGCCTTAGCTAGAGCAGCAAGACGGCTGAGGGAGATCAGGAGAACACGAACCGGAAAGGGAGAAATCAAAGTGTTGTTATTTGCAGGTGATATGATAGTATGTATAAGTGATGCCAAAAATTCCACCAGGGAACTCCTACAGCTGACAGACGCCTTCAGCAAAGCAGCTGAATACATGCTAACTAAAATCAACGGCAGTAGCCCTCCAATATACAAATGACAGACTGAGAAAGAAAGCAGGGGGATGCCAGCGTCCACAATAGCCTCAAATAATATGAACTATCTTGGCACAACTCAAGCAAATCAAAGACTTGTATGATAAAAACTTGAAGTCTTTGAAGAAAGAAACTGAAGAAGCCTCAGAAGAAGGGAAGACCTCCCATGCTCATGTGTCTGTAGGATTAACATAGTAAAAATGACTCTCCTTATCAAAAGCAAAATCTGTAGATTCAGTGCAATCCCCATCAAAATTCCAAAGCAATTCTTCACACATCTTGACAAGACGATTCTCAAGTTCATATGAAAACAAAAAAACCCAGAATACCTAAAAACCATTTGAACAATGCTGGAGGTCTCACCATTTCCAATTTCAAATTATACCACTGAGCTGCAGTAATAAAATCTACACAGTATTAGCATAAAAATAGACGTGTTGATCCATATAATCTAACTGAAGACACAGAATATGGACAAATGGTTTTTTTATAATGAAGCCAGAAATACATACTGGAGGAAAAGAGAGCATCTTTAACAAACAGTGCTGGTCAAGTTAAATGTCTGCACGGAAAAGAGTATAGACAGATCCATATTTATCTCCCTGCCCAAAACTCAAGTTCAAGTGGATCAGAGACCTCACCATAAAACCAGGTACACTGAACCTGGTGGAAGAGAAGAGAAAGATATCCTCGAACACTTTGGCACACGAGATAACTTTCTGAACAGAAGAGGCACTAAGATCAACAATTAATAAATGGGACCTGATGAAACTGAAAAGCTTCTGTAAGGCAAAGGACATTTGGACAAAGCTGCAGCTTACAGAATGGGAAAAGATTTCTATCAACTCCACATCAAATAGAAGATAAATATAAAGAATTCAATAAACTAAATATCGAAAGCCAAATAATCCAATTTTAAAACGGAGTACAGATCTAAATAGAGAATTCCCACCATTTCCTCAAAAAAAAAAAAAAAAAAAAGAAGAAACTCAAATGGCTGAGAAACACTTGAAGAAATGTTCAACATCCATAGCCACCAGGGAAGTGAAAATCAAACTGTTTTGAGAACCCACCTTCCACCTGTCAGAATGGCTAAGATCAATAACACAAGTGACAGCTCACGCTAGCAAGGATGAGTAGTAGCAAGATGGATACTCTTCCGTTGCTGCTGGGACTGCAAACTTGCACAGCCACTATGGAAATCAATATGGTGGCTCCTCAGAAGGTTGAGAACTGAACTACCTCAAGACCCAGCTTTACCATTCATATGCCCAGAAGAAGCTCCACCATACCACAAGGACATTGCAGCTGTCCCTCAACAGAAGAATGGATAAAGGAAGTGTATTACATTTACATAATGGAGAATTTACTACTCAGCTATTTTAAAAGATGACATCATGAAGTTTACAGGCAAATGGATGGACCTAGAAAAACCACCCTGAGTGAGGTAACTCAGACCCACAAAGGCAAATATGGTATATATCCACACATAAGTGGATATTCGCCATTAATTAAGGGATAACCAGGCTACAGTTCACAGATCCAGAGAGATTGGGGTGAAGGGAAGGGGGCCCATAGGGGCATGCATGTATCTCCCTGGGAGGGGGAAATGGAATAATATTTTCTGGCACACTGGAGGGATCTGAGGGTGGGTCGGGGGAGAGAATGCAGGGAGAGTTAGGGGGCATTTGAGGAGCACACTGGAAACTTCCTGGAATGTATGAAGGTGATCCTAGTTACACCCCTAGTAACGGAAGATACAGAGTCTCAACTGGCCATCTCTTGTCACCAAGTGAGACTTCAGTGGTGGCACTGGGTTGCATTTAATTGAGTTGTCCAATGGGGTCCCCTGGAAATTCCCAGACAACCCAGGCTGTTGCTGAGACCAACTGTTGCTCTCCACAAATCCACTAAACACAGAGGGGTCAGGCTGGTGCCTACATGGAGCCTTCGCCCTTGCATTCTTGTCTCTTTGGTGCAGGAAGGTACTCTGCAGGCCACCGAAACAGAAACATGGATGCCAACCCAGCCACAAAACATCTGACCCACAATCTGCCCTGCCTTCAAAATATGCTAGGGCAACGGTGGCACAGAAGTTATGGGAGTAGCCAACTGGATTTGACTTAAGGCCCACTCCATAAGAAGGAACCAATGCCTGACACTGATTGGATGACCAAAAACCAAAGAGAGACTAGAATGCCCAGACAACTACAGTACAATGCCTCCTAATAATGTTCTGCTGTACTTAGACCAGTGCCTTATCCAATCATCACCAGCGAGGCTACGTCAGGTAGCAGATGGGAACAGATGTAGAGACCCACAGCCAGATGTCCCCCCCCCCGCGCGCGCGCGTGTGTGTGTGTGTGTGTGTGTGTGTGTGTGTGTGTGTGTGTGTGTGTGTGTGTGTGAAAGAGAAGGTAGAAAGATACATAAAAGGTCACTCTTGGGACTCTTCTCTGCCTGTGGGTTCCTATGACCAGCTTCGATGTGATGGTTTTCACTTCAGCTTATCATGGTCTAGTTTGTAATGTTTGGTTGTTCTCTCCTAGAAACCTGTTCTTTTCTCTCTTTTTTTTTTAATAATTTAAATTTTTTTTAATTTTATGTGCATTGGTGTTTAGCCTGCATGTATGTCTGTGTGAGAATATCAACTCTTGGAGCTACAGACAGTTGTGAGCTGCTATGTGGGTGCTGGGAATTGAACCCAGGTCCTCCGGAAGAGCAGACAGTGCTCTTAACCACTGAGCCATCTCTCCAGCCCCCCTAACGAGAGACAGAAAGGAGGTGGATCCGCTGGGAGAGGAGGTGCAGAGGAACTGGGAGGGATAGAGGGAGGGATATATTGTACGAAAAAGGAATCTATTTTCAATTTTTAAAAATGAAAAAAAAATTCTGATGAGTACCAGCCATTGGTGTGTTTTTGGGCTTCCTGACTGCAGTCACACTGTGACCAGCCACCTCTGCTCTGTACCCTTGAACCATGAGCCAACAGTTCCTCCTTCAAGTAGGAGGAATTTGGGCACATCAATGGGAAACACTAGATGATTTGTTCAAAGCTACCCAGGTAGGAAGTAGCCAGGGTGAGGCTGTGACGTCAGGTCCCAGGTCAAGGCTTAGGCAGCTTGCCGTGATATGGCTCCCGAAAACACAGCAATCCAGCCCCGATTTCCTTCTCATTCTCAACCCTTTGTCGGCTCAGCCAGACCCCTGCACACGTCAAGTTCTTCAGGCTGTCCACGTTGTCCTGGGAACTCTCTTCCATGCTGGGATCAACGAACTTGGGTTTTGCTTTTTTTTTTTTTAACCCATATTTTTTTCTTTTTAGCTATGGCAAGATTTCACTCAGTACAGAAGCAAGCTACAGGCAGGGGAAGAAGCATAGATAGCTATGAGTTTGAGCCACCCGGGAGTGAGTGTGTGTGTGCGCGCGCGTGTGTGTGTGTGTGTGTGTGTCTGATCACCAACATTCCTCTAAAGAAATAATCCCCTGGAATATTTTCCAGTTACCTAAATAGGCACACTGTGACAAGTGACAAGCTGGGGTTGGTGGGCCACGGAAGAGAGGAAACAGCAGACCATCTCAAATCACCCTTCAAGGCCACCATGGCGGCCGAGCAGTCTACTTTAGTCAGTTCCCCACAGCAGGCCCTGGCCCCCGAGGTCATCTTGGGCTCCTACTGTCTATCCTTCCTGCAGGGTGAGACCGGCTATCCCGCCAGACTCTGGCCATATGTCTCCAGCACAGCCCCTCCACAAGGCAGACCCTGGAGAAACAGCTGGAACTGTCCAGTAGTTTTAGCCATAGGCCCGGGCCAGGATAATAAGGCTAAAGAGAAGAGAAAGTCATAAAGCCATGCTCACTGAGGCCTTGATCCCACTCTCCTCCATTTGATCCAAGCAAATAATTCAAAGGAATACAATTTCCCTGGCCCCAAAAAAAGTTGTAGTAATCCTAACATGGCAAAAATGTAGCTTAAATGAGCAAAGGCCTGAGTGGCTGAGTAAGTCACATGGCCATTTAGGTAACATGAAGCGACAGTGTAGAAAAAAAAAAATATATATATATATATATATAATTTTATATTTTGAAATTATATTAAGAAAAGAACCTTACATCTATGTCAGTAGTGCTCTGTTAAAAGTAGGTGGAAAGGAGCTGAGTGGTGGTAGCGGTGACGCACGCCTTTAATCCCAGCACTTGGGAGGCAGAGGCAGGCGGATCGCTGTGAGTTCAAGGCCAACCTGGTCTACAAAGTGAGTCCAAGACAGCCAAGGCTACACAGAGAAACCATGTCTCGAAAAACAAACAAAATAGGTGGGAAGGGCTTTTCATGGAAGGAAGGGCGGCTTCAGTCAGATCTCCTTAAACCCATTTGACCATGAGCAGAGACAACTCCATTCCCCCACTGCCGTTCAGAGAAGCTAAAATTAAAACAGAAACAATACGATGTCTTCCTCAAGTTGGGTTGGTAAGGCAACACAACACACACAAATCAAACAAAACCAGACGCAATGCAGTAGTATTATTGTGTAATATCCAAGTCGGAAAAAGTCACAACACGAACGACACAGGCGACCGTGCAGGAACTGTCCTTGGGGTCCCACTGGATGGCACACAGGCTGCTGATCCACGCTGCATGTCTTGACCAACCAGAGCTTGATTGCGGACAAGACAGTAAGTCTGGGAGGGAGCACCCGGGTCCAGAAGGCTCTGCTGTCCCCTGCTCCCTAGAAAAGGACCAATGAATTGAGGCCAATAGAGCACGGGCACCATCCACATGCTGTCCCGTTAGCGTTAGCGATGTGAGCATACTCTTCCCAGGCTCGCTCAGGGCCAGCTTATGTATTAACTCAGTCCTAACACCCAATGGAGATAAATATGCTGTCTGTGCTTTACACTCGGGGGCACAGCTGGTGGCTGATCCAGGCAGACTTAGGCCCATGCTGGGCCTACCTCACCTTCTCCCCTGGCATCTGGCTTCAGGATGCTAAGATCAGCAGACCCCTGGGAGCAGCCCCGCAATCACACTGCTGGTGTCTATTTGGCGCTCTCTCCAGAGGACCACAGCCGTCTATTCGCTGGCAGCGGGCTATTTGTTCCTGGTAGGTAGGTTGGAGCTGCACTGGAACCGTTTGAGTCTTGGCATATGTACTGATGTCCTCATCCCGGGGACTGAGTTCAGGGGCTCTGAACCTGAGGGAAGGAGGGTTGGGTGGGAGGGAGGAGCTGTTTGGCAGCTCTGAGAGAGAGAGAGAGGAGAGAGAGAGAGAGAGAGAGAGAGAGAGAGAGAGAGAGAGAGAGAGACTTGGGGGGCGGGGCTTGCAGGCTCCAAGCACCTGTTGTATTCTTCTAAGGCTGTTTGGGGGGGCGGGGCATGATGCCCCCCATCTTCCTGTATAGAAGGCCTGGGAACCTAGGACACTGCTGGACACTGAGCCTAGAAAAAAAGGAGTTGTTCTGTCACCTGGACAAATAATTGGCCTTTGAACAGTGCTTCCTCCTCATCAGGAAGAACAGCTATTTAATTTCCAAGTCTAACTACCACGTAGAGTTGTAGGGGAAGTGAGGAGGCGGCCTGGGGAGAAGGGAGATGCCATTCGGCCTGCCTCTCAGGCTCCACCTCAGATAGGAGGAGGGGTGCCCTCAGTCCTAATGGACAAGGATCTAGGGTCAGGCAAAGAGAGTGGCCTGACATCCCACAGGAGGTTCTAACTCACGGCTGTTTGGAATTCACTCGGTGTCCTCCCTAGATAAAACAGTGTTTGCGTGGACTTGGGCCCCATGGGGGAAACCAGGAAGCAGTAAGTAGAAGACCTAGGCTCAGGTGACCCAAATAATGGTGGCCACCGTGTACCAGACTGCCCCAGCTCATTGACTCTTGTGACGCTCCTGAGACTTGAACAAACGGGATAGCTTCTGCAGACAGGATGCAGAGGCCCAGCCCACACTCATCCTTCTGCATTGCTCCCGGGGGCCACGCACAGGCCAGCTCACAATCAATGTGAACCAACCAAGGCCGCGTCTGGGAAGAGCCACTCACAGGCACTCGAGGCCTGGCTGAGTCACCTGGATGTCCACCTCATATCCTCTTTTACTCATTAACCAAGAATATGACCTAAATCCCATGGGCAGTAGCCACTAAGCACATGAGGAAATGGATAATGACTGTGACACAGGCGGCTAAAAGCTGCAATTACCCTTCCTGACAGGAGCGTGGGACCTTTCTATTTTGCCTCAGAAATTGCACTTGTGAGAAATCAGCAGGCGCTTGCTGGTGACCATGGTAACCCCTTCCGCAGCTGGAGGCAGCATTTCCAGATAGCTGATGACCTCTGCCTCAGCTTACACCTGCCCACTGAGCCTCAGGGACAGATTTAGAGGGAGAACTCCGGGGTGTGGGTTTTGGCTGCAGCCCAAGCCGGGGTCAAGGGACAGAAGATGGGCTTTGTTATATACAGTGACTAAGCCCCATCACTTTGATTCTGAGGTGATTTTCCTGGGGAGAGCCTGAGCCCCAAGAGTTCTGCAAGCTGGCCCAAAGACTCTCACCTGCAGGCAAGTGAAGATCCAAAAGGGTGCGGTCCAACCCCCTCCCCAACAACTGCCTTTCAGTAAAGGCGAGGGTAGGCAGGGAGGACAGAGTGTGGGCCCAGTTTCTACCCAGTAGCTACTGACATGGTGGCTCGTTTTCATGAAGGTAACTGCTGTCCCCCATCCACGATGGCACCAGAAGAGGCCCTAGGTGGAGGGTAAGAGGTAGGGTGGGGTGGCTGGGGGAGCCACAGCTGTACCCAGCCTAAGCCCAGAGGCCTGATGGCACCAGCAACCATATGAGGCTCTTGCTTTTTTCTCACTGCCCTCAGCTATCCCCAACCCAGCAAATGGGCTTGTGACCCGATCCTGACATGTGGCAGCTCCCACGGTTGCACGCCTTCATCGGTCCTCAGGCTCTCATCACAGGTGCGCACATCCCCTAGTCTTGTGCCATGTGCCAGACGTCCTGAGGGTCCTCGTTCGTTCCACTTATAAACACATGCAAATGCATCAGGCAGGTGATGAGTTCTAGGCCGTGTCCACTCCTAGGACCTGGGGACTCTGAGGTAAAGAGTCTCTAAGGGCACTGTGAGTCTCACGGCCAAGGAAGCGAGTCAACCATCAGTGAGCTGACTCAGGAGGGCACCAGGGTGAGGACAGTTGAGTTCAAGTGTATACTGAAGGGGCTGGGATGGAGCTCAGTTGGTAGAGTGCTTGCTGGCGTGCGCACGGTCCAACATGGCGGCACGCCCTGTCATCCCAGGTAGGAGTAGAAGCAGGAGAGTAAGACATCCAGGGCTAGCCTCAGCTACTTGAGACTCTGTCTCAAAATAAAACAACCACGTTTTTTTAAAAAAAGCAGTATGTATCAAAATTACCACACGTTCTTATTCAGCATAGAGAGAGATCACCTCTCTACACACCTGGCCTGTCTTCATAAACGACATGTCCTCGGGCCTGAAATTCACCACTGACCCCTCTGAACAATTCTTCATGTGCTTTAGAGGCTTCTGATGGCTCGGGTGATGACCTAGGGAGACTTCTTCTGTCTCCCCTTGAAACTGGTGTGACAAGATTGGCCCTGTTTAACAGTTGGTCCCTGTGAAGTATTCACTCTTCTGTGAGGATTGTTTCTTGTTTTTCAATAAAAGCAGTTAAGAATAAAAAAGGTCCTCAAAGTACATCTTTTAAAATATTATTTTATTTAATTAATAATAAGTTTCGTTTTGTTTTTTTTTTTAGCTTTGGTACAAACCCAGGGCCATGGGCATATGAGGTGCTTGCACTGCCAGGGAGCTGTGTCCCTCACTCTTGACACTTACACTGTCCAACCCACCCCAACCCAACCCCCCCAAACAGTTCTATTCAGTAGCTCCCGTATCTGGGGAGGATGAGGGATGTATAGTCCATAAACCCCAGTCGATGGCTAAAACTGAAGATGTTGCTGCATCTGCACTCACCTTCTGGATCATGAGAGAGAGAGAGAGAGAGAGAGAGAGAGAGAGAGAGAGAGAGAGAATCGCTAAGGTGACAAGGTGGCTCACACTTTTATTCCCAGCATGCAAGAGGCAGAAACAGGTGGCTCTCTATGAGTTTGAGGACAGTCTGGTCTATACAGCAAGTTCCAGGATAGCCAAAGCTACATAGAAAGACCCTCTGTTTAGATAGATAGATAGATAGATAGATAGATAGATAGATAGATGAAAGTCAAAAAGGGAAGACATGCTGGGCTGGAGAGACAGCTCAGAGGTTAAGAGCACTCGCTCTGGGAGAGAACCTGATTCACTTTCCAACACCAACATGGTGCCTCACAACCACACTGTCACTCCAGTTCCAGGGGATCCTGACCTCTCTTCTGACCTCCAAGGGCACCAGGAACACACGTGGTACACAGACATATATGCAAGCAAAACACTCACACACATAAAATAAAGAAAAAAAAATTTTTTTTAATTTGAAGATGATATGTGACTCAGAGAGATAGGTGCCCCAAGTCACCAGTAACCTCAAAGTCCAGGGGTGATCACCGCCACACTTTAGTTCATCACTCGGCACACCAGCGTGACACTCAGCTTTAAAGTGTGAAAATGCTCCCATATTAACGAACTACAAACTGCCTCAGTGACACGTTTTGGGACCGAGAAGCGCATGTCTCTTGTAGCAGCAAAGCCTGGAAAGAATAAACATATGTGTGTGTGTGTGCACGCGAGCATGCCCATATGCATTTGCATGAGTGAGTGCATGTGGGTGCATGTGTTCCGCAGTGGGCATATGAAGGTCAGAGGTCAACCTTGGCTGTTGCTCGGGACCCTTTGCCTTATTTGAGGACCACACCAGGGGTATCTCTGCCTCTGCCTCCCATCTCCCGGTTGGGAGTACTGGGATTGTAGACACACTCCGCAGCCAGCCTTTACAGGGGCTCTGGGGGACTCAGACTCTCATCCTCAGACTTACTGGGCAGAAGTTTTTACTATCTCTGGCCTCCTAACCTGTCTTTTTGTTTGTTTGTTTTATTTTGTTGTTTTTTCGAGACAGGATTTCTCTGTGTAGCCTTGGCTGTCCTAGACTCACTCTGTAGACCAGGCTGGCCTCGAACTCACAGCGATCCGCCTGCCTCTGCCTCCCAAGTGCTGGGATTAAAGGCGTGCGCCACCACGCCCGGCTGCTAACCAGTCTTTTTAAGGGGAGATGTTGTTCTCCCTGGAGATTCAGGCTGCAGCTTTTAGTTCCTTGAAACGTGAAGGTTGAATTGGCTCAAACTGTCCCTTCCTCAGGAGCAGCCAAGCTGCTGCAAGATTTGAACTTGGTTCAAACCCTGGGAAGGGCTGGTACTTGGTTTCTGTCAGGAGAGGGTTTTCTCCTTCCTTTTAATCCGTGCATAAGTCAATGAGCAGCCGGGGCAATAAATCCCATACTTGGAGAAGTCAAAGACAACCTCTCCATCTCCGCTCACACCCAGGGTGGACGGCCTCAGCACTCAAGCTCGGAGGAAACCAAAAGCCAAAGTGAGCCAGGAGAGTGAGAACCAAGCGCCCCTCAGCCTGAGCACTGCCCCTTCCCACCCCGCTGGACCAGACCAGGAGGATGACAGATGACAGCCATAGCGTTGGCAAATGATGTAGCTGGAGAAGCCCTCTGTGCAGCACTTTTTAAGGCGGTCTTGCCTCGCCCCCACACAAGTGTCTACTGCCCCTCAGTGATGGTGTCTTCCGGAACTGTTTCTCTCCATCCTACTCTCGTCACTGTCTTCGGCTGCTCAAACTTCTCAGCTGAACTTTAGACTTTGGACAGGACTTTTGTTGGGCAGTTTAAGGGGAGAATGGGTTTTACTGTGGCTCCCAATCCCAGGCTGAGTCCCGCAACGCAGGGGAATTTACAGCGGCAGGAACTTGGGACAGCTGGTCACATCACATGCACAGTCAAGTGCTAAGGGAGAACGGGTGTGTGCATATCTGCTGCTCAGCTAGCGTGCTCTGATCATGTATAGTCTGGGGCCCCAAATCAGAAACAAAAGAAACAAAACAAAACAAAACAAACAAAACAACCTAAGTAACTTTTTGGCTGATTTTTGTTGTTCTTGTTGTTTTCTTATTTTGTAGGAATTCATAGCTAAGAAATTGCCTTGACTCGCGATAGGAATTTTGGACTCTATTTTACTTATTCATTTATATTTATTTGTTTGCTTACTTATTAATTTATTGCGGTTTTTGTTTGTTTTTGTTTAAGACAGGGTCTCTCTGTGCAGCCTTGGCTGTCCTGGACTCGCTTTGTAGACCAGGCTGGCCTCGAACTCAAAGAGATCTACCTGCCTCTGCCTCCCGAGTGCTGGGATTACAGGCGTACGCCACCACGCCTGGCTCCATTTTGGATTATTTGAGACACGGTTTCTTTATGTAGCTTTGGCTGTCATGGAACTCCCTCTGTAGACCAGGCTGGCTTCAAACTCACAGAGATCCACCTGCCTCTGACTCTGCCTCCTGAGTACTGGAATTAATGGTGTGCGCCACCACTACGCTACGAACACTATTTTTTTTTTATTATTTTCTTTTACACTTACTTATTTGTGTGTGGGGAGGGAGTACACACATGTCATAGCAGGAGCGTGAAGGTTAAAGGACAGCTTGCAGAAGATGGCTCTCTCCTTCAACCCTGTAGGCTCTGTGGATCGAACTCAGGCATCATCAGGCACCTTCGCCTGCTGAGCCGCCTCGCTGGCCTGAGACTCTGGACTTTTCCATCCCGTTGGGACCGTTAGTCTGAATGCAGTCTGCATTGTGAGGCAGTCCTGAGCCCTGGGGACAAAGACAGAATGTTATGTTGAATCTGGAACACCCCTCACAGCTCGTGTATTTTAACAGTCCACCCCCTGGATGCTGCTGCTGCTGCGAAGATGTTGGACCTTAGGAGCATGGCGCTTAGAAGGCAGAGGTGAGCCACTGAGGAGGGGGTCCTGTTCTGATCTGGCTCTCTGCTTCCTGGTCCATCGATGACCTCCACCCCACGTCCCCGCCCCCCCCCCCCCCCGTGTCCACAGACAGATCTTATATACCTTACCTTCCCACAGTGACGGGCTGCAGCTCCACTGAAACCAAGAGGCAGATTAACCTTTCCTCCGTTGTTTCTGCCGGGCACTTGTTTCTTGGTTACAGAAGCCAGGAAAGAACTAATACCACCGAGCATAGCCAAAGTCGCACTTAAACATCACGTGACTCTGAGCAAGCCGCTTACGCCCACGAATCCAAGTACAGAGCAAAATCGGTTTAGGTCACGTGAACTCTAGCTGGCCAGACTGACCAGCCATGTAAATCCAGCTGCTGTGATCCTTGCTGTCTAACTGCTGGTTACCCACGTGAGCTACCACCTGTTTCCAAGGAGACAGCATCGTGGGGACCAGGAGGCAGGGAATCCGCTGTAAACGGATGGAGCGTAACACTGGGCTCAGGCCTTCCTTGTGCATCAAGGCTCATTTACCCCTCAACTCCATGCGGTGTGAAACACACTTCCTCCCTTTCGGATGGAAACACGGAGGGCTTAGAGTGATTTTTCACGGTTAGTCGCAAGATCTCCCAACTAAAGCCGAGTGTGGTGGCACCATCCTTTAATTCCAAGCGCTAGGGAGGCAGAGGCAGGTGGGTCTCTGTGAGTTCATAAACTACAATAAAGCTGAGAGGATATATTTCTGCGCCTCCTGGTTTCCCAACAGCTCCTTGTGCGTCCTACTCCACGGTCAAAGGTTGAAGCTAATCCGTAGATGTCCTCAGAGACCGGCAGATTTAGTTAGAAGAAGGCATATGTGGCCAGAAGTGCTTTAATATATATGATTTTTCCGTTAATCAGTGACAGTCCTGGGCTCTCCCCCCGACCCCCAGTCACTTTGTATACACTTCCCACAACACCTCTCCAAAGCCAGCATTTGGCTCTGCCCAGCTTGAAGGGGAGGCAGCTGAGGACCCCGAAGCCAGCTATAGTCTGGAACTTGGACCTAAGGTCCGAGACTCCTCCCTGCCCCCACACTTTCTCAGCCCTCCAGGAAAATGGCAGCAGAAGGCTTTCCTGCGGGGACTGTGGAGCCCCGCCCCCACAAAACCCAGGCACCCCCTGCCCCTCTCCACCGTTTGCCTTTATTTGCCCACTTTAGGGTGGTCTCACTCCCTGGAGCCAACCCAGGAAGGGTGCAGAAACTCCCTGCCCAAGCAATGGGGGTGGGGGGTTGGGGGGGGAGGATGGGGGGCTTGGGAGGAGTGTGATGAATGACAACCTCACCAGAGCTCAAAGCCACATTTTTGTTCTTTTTCAAATGATCCAATGTTTTGATGTTTTACGGCCCCCTCTCTGCTTCTGTATATGTGTCTATGCGCGCGCACGCGCATGTGTGTGTGTGTGTGTGTGTGTGTGTGTGTGTGTGTGTGTGTATACATGTGTGTTTTCAGATGACCACTTGACATAGGAGAGAGTGACAGGAGTGGGCTATCGTGTTGCCTGTGTGGGAGAGAGAGAGGTGGATTGGGCTGGGCCTTGACACTTGGGAATAATACAGGAAGCACTGGCTGTCAGCCAGCCTGCTTGCCTTTGGGTGCGGAAGGCTGAAAGGCTTCAGTTTTAACTTGGAGTATCGAAGTAGCCAGCCCTACACTGATGCCTGTGCTCCTGCCAATTGCAGTCCCCTGACCACAACCCTCAAGCCTGGTCCTTCTGAATATAAACTGAGGGCTGGCTGAAGGCTCACATCTTACCAGAACCACTATACACAGCATGTATACATATATGTATATGTATTCCTGTGTTACACAAGCTGCCTGTGTGTGTGCGTCCCTTAGAGTTGAACCAGCACCAACACACTCTCAGCAGGTGCTCAACTGCTCAGCTGTACCCTCTGAGACGTGGTCTCACTAAGTTGCCCAGTCTGGCCTTAAGCTTGTCCCTTTCCTACCTCGACCTCCTGAGTCTCTGGGATCACAGGTATGAGCCACTGCTCCTGGATGCTGGGCCTCTCTCACAGAGAACACTTTCCCTGCGTCACAGCCATTGAGTTTGTACTGAGCCATTCTCACCTCAGGCAGACTGTAGCCCCACTGCAGCCCATGGTGTCCCTTACA
Organism: Acomys minous; assembly: GCF_964271855.1. NCBI lineage: Eukaryota > Metazoa > Chordata > Mammalia > Rodentia > Muridae > Acomys > Acomys minous. Next base: position 119,400,190 of record NC_140489.1, read on the forward strand.
GCCTTGGGACTTTGGTGACCTTTTTTTCCCCATTCTCCGAGCTCCCCTACACAGCTTCCTCTTTTCCTCTGTTCTTGGCAGATAGCCACACATCCTTGCACCGGCAACGCCGCACAGGCTGTGACTCACTACAGTTAATTTGGAGAACCGACCCCTCCGTGCGGACAAGTGAGGTCATATTGTGTGTGACCTTGAGCCTGGCTCTCTGCCTGCACTCTCCCTTGTGTTCTGCTCGGCCCAACCTATTGGAGGGACAAATGAATGCACGTCGACAGCTTCAGAAAATATCCTGGGAGTGGAGGGAGCAGACAGAGGGAGGAAATGGGCTTTGGGTTTTTCAGGGGTGAAACAGAAATGACACTTATAAAAAATTAACAGCCCCTGGGATGGGCTGCTGAAAGACTGAGGGGCACAATGCTTCCCACTGTGTGACACTGCTGCCCTCTAGTGGTAAGTCTGAAAATGACTAACCGAGTATGAAATCTTTACTGTCATCAAAATCCATAAAAATCTCACTCTTAAACTCCTGCTACTCAAAGGGCCACACAGGGTTGACAATCACAGAAATATTGTCATTAAGTGCTTTTTAGAAAAGTGCTCATTTACTCCTGCCCATGCACTTGAGGGGTGTTCAGATAGTAAGAGTTGACAGACAGGGGTGAACTGCAAACATAAGCCCAGCACCCCAAAACAATACTGTGGGCGAGGGGTGGGAGAGGCCGCAGTCTGCATGCAGTTGGCTTGCACCCTGCGGGTGTGAATTGTCTGAGAGTTTTAACTAGCATGTTGGTGTTGCATGTTACTGATCTTGGGCTATTAGGGCGGGGCTTCCTAACTTCAGTGTGGGCGGGGCTTCCTAACTTCAGTGTGCAGGGGCCCACAAGATGGAGCGAGGAAAAACATCTATCTTTATTTTCATGAGCCTCAAACAAGCGTAGTATAGTCTTCAACTAGGAGCTAAGCAAAACTCAGTCCTGGCCTTATCTGTGGAAGCAGAGGCACATCTCCATTGAAGGGTAAAAACAAGATGGTGTCTGTGACAGCAAAGGGTCCTGTGGCAGGGAATCCGATAGGCTGCTTTAGTAGTAAACGCTGAATGAAGCAAAATAAGGTCGTTTTAGAGGCTTTTTTTTTTCCAGACAGGAAGGAACTTTTCACCTACAATGTGTCCCGCCTGCACGATGTTCTGGAGTAAAAGGTGGCCAACCAATGACTGGTCCAACTTGAGAACCACACCACCAGAGGGAGCCCACGCCTGACACTGCCTGGATGGCCAGGACCCAGAGACTAGGATAGCTCAGAGACTAGGATAGAATAAAAACACAGCTGGAAAAGAAAAGAAATGACTCCTAGTGATAATTCTGCTATCCTCGTAGACCAAAGCCCGGCACGACCAGCATCAGAAAACAGACTTCATCCAGCAACTGGTGGGGGCAGACTCAGATGCTCACAGTCAAACACTAGGCAAAACTTGGGAAGGGGGGGGGCGGGTCCCAAGAAGAGGGAGAGGAAGGAATGTGGGAGCCGGAAGGGCCAAGGGCAGCAGGAGAACACGGCCCTCAGAAGCTACTACGCAGGGCTCACAGGGGCTCACAGAGACTCAAGGAACAATTACAGAGGCTGCAGGGTCTGACTCTGCATAGATGGTAAGGTTGTGTAGCTTGGTGTTCTGGTGGGACTGTCCCTGACTCTTTTGCCTTCTTTTGGGACCCTTATCCAGCCTTGATAGGAGGCTATGTGCCTAGTCTTTTTTTATTTAAGATTTATTTATTTATTTATTTATTTATTTATTTATTTATTTACTATGTATACAGTGTTTCACCTGCATGTCAGAAGAGGGCACCAGATCTCAGGATAGATGGTTCTGAGCCATCATGTGGTTGCTGGGAATTGAACTCAGGACCTTTGGAAGAACAGCCAGTGCTCTTAACCTCTGAGCCATCTCTCCAGCCCGTGCCTAGTCTTTTGTTGCTGTTGTTTTCTTTCTTTCCTTTTTTTTTCTTTTAGTTTTGGTTTGTTTGTTTTTCCTTTGCTTGTGTTGTTTTGTTCGAATGCCGAACTGGAGAGCGCCTTCAGCCCTCTGGGTAACAGATGACTATTCAGCACATAGTCTACAGTGACACGACGGGAGGGGCTGCACACACATGTGCAAGCCAGAGGTCACACTCCGGTGCTGTTCCTTAGCAGTGCCACCTTCTTTTGAGACGGGGGCTCTCACTGCGACCCAGAGCTTGCCAAGTACTCTGAGGCGGACAGGGCAGAGAGCCCCAGGAATCCAACCTGCCTGACTCCTCAGTGCCAGGATAACAACTGCGCGCCACCACAATGTGTTTTGTGCTTAAGACCAAGCTTGGGCCATCACAACACTTGCAAGGCACACTTTACAAACTTACCTATTTCCCCAGCCCTAGTTTTCTCTTATTTTGTTCATTTTCCTAATTCCTTTGTGGTTTCTTAATTCCCTTCTTAGTTTGTTTAGATGAGAAATTAAAGGTTAAAACTTCACGGTTGAGAACTTCACAGACAAGGGGCAGCTGGCCGGAATCAAAACTCAGCTCAGCCTCAAGCCTTGCACCGGGCTGCCTCGCCTGGGCATATCCGCTCTAGAGATGCGGCAGTTCGCTGATGTTCCTATAGTGCTTACAGGCTGAGAGTCAAGCCTTGCCTAGGCAGTGAGGGGAGGCAGAGTGACAGACTGTGTCCCTAATGTCCCAGTTCCCCAGAGCCAGGGCCATGGAGGTCAAATGAACAGCTAGCAGTGTGGGAAGCGTCCCATCTTGCCTGTTCAATGGTGCACTTCTATCTTTGAAGGGCCTTCTCTGTCCTCACTGAGTCCCCGGATGCCAGACAGTGAGGTTTCTTCAGCTGTGCATCCGCTCCCAGGATCCACCTGGCCCTCTGCATGAGGGGCCGGTCCACAGTCTGAGGGTCTGTGGGGTGGGGGAAGGGATCTTTGTCATCAGGCAGAAGGAAGTGTATCCTTTTCAGAATGTCAGAGACTGCTCTGACACTTGGACCAGGGCCTGCTCCAAAAATGGGATCTAATCGAGAGTTACCAGACTCAGGAGTAACGCTGTGTTCACCTGCCCTAGAGAGGGATGTCATAATCTACATCTGACGGAGGAAGGAAGACTCAAAGTGAGTTCTCTCAGGATAAGAACAGGCTTAAAGGAAAGAGACTCCGAACAGTAAGAATCTACTGTGTTCAAAAGAGGAGCAGGGTCCAGTTCCTGGGGACGAGGTAGACACCGTGGTGTTAACCGAGTCTTCGTGGGGGCCAACAGAATCAGCTGCCCCCCTTTTTTTTTCATCAGTTTTATTGTCAGATAGCTAGAATTCATTATATAAATCTTTCAAAATACTGAGATATTACAAGAATAGTTTACAAGTCAGCTCTGATTGCACAAATACTTGACACAGGAAACTGTCTTACAAATATGGAAGTTTTCTTACAAGAATACTTTAATAAAGAAAATAAGTCTCTATACATCATAAAGCAAATTTGATTGCGTTTTTTCTAATCCTGCCATCATTCTGGATTCTCTCCCACAGTGTATCTATGTCATCCCACAAGGCGAACACAATGTGGCTGCCTCTCGTTTAGCCACTACTGGGATTCACAATGCTAAGGGGCTTTAGGCTTCCTTTTCTAATCCTCCCTGAAAAGAAAAGAATTCTCGTATTCAGGCTTGCAGAGGTAATTTTAAAAACATTCCTTCAAAACGTGGATGAGGTTAATCACTGTTCTGAGTGACTGACGTTTTGGGTCTCACTCAGGCTGGACCAGCTGATGGTTTAAACCTGTGGTACCAAGTCCACAGCTCACAAACCGTGACGGAGCCTGGGAGCAAGGATGGGGTGCGAGGTCAGGAGAGCTCAGAGAGTGGAGGGTGAGCAGAGGACACGCTCAAGCTCCCGGTCTCTCGCAGGCTGAAAATGACAGAAGTGTAGGGTGTGGCGATCCTGTATAGAATACCGAAGACCTGAAAAGGGCTAATTATTTAGGTGAGTGCTGCCTCATCTCTGGAATCTTAGGCACTGCGCCTGGGAGAACTCAACAGGTAACACTGGTCTTATGCTGCAGCTTTAGCACACACTAGTGTACAGCCACCTGCCAGGGAGAAACGACCCACCAGGGAAAACATGTGGCGGCTTTCGAGCATACCGTCTTTAGCATGAATTAACATCAAGAAATCAGAGTGGCATTCATTCCACAGTCAGGCTCCTGAGAGCTTGGGGATACACCCTTCCCGGCTCCTGCCCCATAAGTTTAAAAGCAGTGTGGGACTAGGGCTCGTCCCAGGACTCTCCAAATTCCTCCCGGCTTCTTCCTCACCCCAGTGTAACAAGCGAAGGTTGTAGAGTAGGCGGAAATGAGTTGTTTTGCATTACCAGACATGTTCCGTCACATTATCGGGGTCACATTTGCACACAGCTGAAGACCAAGTGACTACTGCAGGGACTTCGCGAACTCAGCGTAGTCGATGTAGCCGTCGTTGTTCTTGTCGTCGTCCTTCAGCACGCCGTCGATTATGTTAATTAGCTCGTCTTCGCTCATTACTGGCGCCTGCTGGCTCCCCTCCTGCACATAAGCGAATGAGATAATGCAGTGCAGACTGATGACGGAGCATCAGGACATGACTGGAAGGTCTACTTATGCAGAGACTTTCAAGGTAATAATGCCCCAGAGTCACAAGTGAGAAACTAGGTATGCCAGTTACAAGAAAGACGCAAGCAAACAGGTCCTTGTCTTTTTGCTTAAAAATTACTGTTCACTTTTTTTTGGGGGGGGGGGTTAAAAAGTATGCACAGTCACTGAAGAAAGCTGGGCCTGGATCCCACAGTACTGGGTGTCAGAACTCACTGCCTGAACCCTCTGGAGGGTCAGCTGGCTGCTCAACATGCCTAAGAAAATGGGGACAGTGACGTAGCGGACACCTTGGGGTCAGAACAAGAAAACACTGCCAAGCATTAGAGTGTTCAATCTCTGAAGAGAAATCTCCGTGTGGGAGGGTTGTGCCAGCTGCGAAGCTCTGCCTATTCACGCGGCCACCAGCTCTTCCTCCGTAGCATCTCCCACGCCTGTTTTCCACATCTCCACTGCCACCACCACCACTCTCGCATGGCAGGACTGTGGGACCCTAACTCCTCTCAGACACCAGGCTCACCTCCACTTCAGCACTCCTCACACAATGCTCCAGTGAGAAGCTGCTGGTCCTCCCTAGGGCCACCCTCCTCTCCCTCATCCCCCGCCCGAGGCAGAGGGGTAGACATGGACCTGCATCTCATTTCCCTCTACTAGAAGATGGAGGCGTGACAGCGTGTGCCCCTGCTGACTCAGGCTGCTATGAAGTCCAAGGTGCCTCCACCTGAACACACCTTGGGGCAGCAGGGAGCACTGCCCAGTATGACACAACTCCCAACTCCTTCCAAAGCTCTGTCCCTCGGACCTGGAGTCGCCGTTCTCAAACGAAATGACCGCTCTGCTGTGCCCTGCATCACACACCTGGCTTGCTCTGTAGGCCAGCCCCTCAAACTGCAGCGATAGCAGAAATGCTGACACCACGGCCCAGCCAGGCTCAGCTTCCCTGGGGCAGGGCTGGGGTTGGGGGTGGCGGGAATGCGGCAGCACCGCTCAGGCACGAGCCCAGCACGGGTCACCGACCTCCAGGCTCAAGTCCCCGACCTACCTCCTTATGGACGTGGGTGATGGCAGTGGAGAGCTCTAAGCCATCAAGTAAATTGTTGCCATCGTAATCGTGCATTTTGAAGTAATGGAGCTGCAGCTCTTGGGGGGACATCTGCTCCTCTGGCTTGGTGATGACGCCATCTAGATGTTCCATGATGTGCCTGAAAACCAACAGTCAGACAGCGCCAAAACCTTAGGAACTCAGGGCTAAGAGTGGACACAGCTCAGGGACACGGCCCACAGCCAGGGCCACCTGCTACTGGCTGGGGCTGAGGCACTCCCCTTTACCGTCATGACTTGGTTACAGTATTTTTTGAGTTGCCAATTAAAAAAAGAAATTTTTTTTAAAAAATAAGGATTAGGACAGGCCTGGTGGCGCACGCTCTTAACCCTGTCCTCAGGAGACAGAAGCAGATGGAGCTCCATGAGGTCGAGGGTGGGTCTATATAGCAAGTTCCAGACCAGCCAGGGCTATGTACTGAGTCCCTGTCTCAAAAAAAGACAAAAGGACAACATAGCATGTGTGAAGTGTATTGGCCCAGGAAGATCCAGTGTTTGAATCAGAAAACCATAATTATATTCTGATGTTCTGGATTCTGTTACTGTGTATGTGCTGGGTGGGGGAGGGGAAAGAGGAAGACTAAATCCTGACAATTCTATGTTTAGGCCTCAAGATCCTCGGCCTGTGAGATGATGAAGACAGACACCTTACTACTACGAGTCCCGAGGGATAAACACAATCTTTAAAAAATTTTCAAGGGCCGGGTGTGGTGGCGCACGCCTTTAATCCCAGCACTTGGGAGGCAGAGGCAGGTGGATTGCTGTGAGTTTGAGGCCAGCCTGGTTTACAAAGCGAATCCAGGGCAGCCAAGGCTACACAGAGAGACCCTGTCTCAAAAAACCAAAAAAAATAAAAAATAAAAAAATATAAAAAAATAATTTCAAGAGCCCTATAAATTGGTAGGAAGGGGAAGAAGTTGGGGGTGCCCTGTGGGCTGTTGCTGCAGGTGATGGGGGGGCCCAGAACCCTGACCGCGGCAGCTGAATACATACTCTTGGTCGTGTACTGTGTTCTTGTCCAGGCCCACGCTGCCATGGACACTGGCCCCATGCTCCTCGGCCCTGGCACCTGAGGCACAAAAGGCACAGAACAGGACACACAGGAAGGGAGCTCTGAGCAGCCGCAGAGATGTCATGGTTCCAGGTACCTGAGAAGTGGGACACACAGAAGACAATGAAGGCACAGCACCAGAGCTACGGTCCCTTCCAAGAGCCGACAGTGCTTCCGGGAAGCCTGGCAGCAGTGGGGCTGTACACAAGAGCACTGCGAACCGGGCCAGAGCTCAGCTGTGGGACAGAAGCTGGAGCGCGTGCCGTGGGGGCAGCTGCTCAGCTCGCACCAGGGGCTGGACTCCACTCCCAGGACACAGAAACGGCCAGCTTTTTCTGGTGGTGGCTCACACCTTTAATCTCAGCAGTCGGGAGACGGAGACAGAGATAATGCCAGGACAGCTAGCACTACATAGAGAAACCCTGTCTCAAAAAAGGGGAAAAGTCCAGCTGTGTCACTAGTTGTTCGGCTTCCTACCACTCAGCTGTACAGCAGAGGTCCCCAATGTTTCCTGACAGACCCTCAGAGGGCCAAGCAGTCATAAGCTCGGCTTTAAAGGACCCAAAGCCAGGTTGGAGAGATGGCTCAGTGGTTAAGAGCACTGGCTGCTCTTCCAGAGGACCTGAGTTCAATTCCCAGCACCCACATGGCAGCTCACCACTATCTGTATCTCCAGTTCCAAAGATCTGGCACCGTCGCACAGACAGGCAGGCAGAACACCAAATGCACATAAAAATAAATAAATCTTAAAAAAAAAATTAAAGAACCCAAAGCCTAGTCCTACCTACAAGCCAGCAGCCCACAAAGAGAAATGCTTCCTACTGGAGTTCCAAAACCAGAATGAGGGATTTTCATCAAAAGAGAAAAGGCCTTCGGGAGTTCTGAAGTAACCACCTGAGGTGAGGAGAAGGAATACGAGAGAAGGCTGACACACACGGCGCTGCGTCAGCCAGGCTAGACAGACAGCAGGAACACTGGGTCTGGGGGAACGGCGGCAGCCAAGTGGGAGCAGGTGCAGGTAAGCGGGACGACGTCCAGCAAATCTGGTCTCTCAGGGTAGATAGCAGGAGCGGAGGCAGGTGCAAAGGAAAGCAGGTGACACATGCTGAGCCAAGAGGATGACATTTCCTAAGAGCAAGTGGGGAGCAACTGACAGGTCAGGACAAGAGATGAGGTCACAGGTTTGCTGTGGCTTTAGGAGGACTTATCTGGCCACTTGATGGAAAGGGGCAGCGTGAGGACGGGAGACAGGACCATGGGAGCTGAGAGAAGCCATCAGGCTGGTCATTCCGGGCTTGTCCCCCTGCCCGGGCCCTGGGGGGGGGGGGGGCGCATAACTTAACCTCACAGGCACATCGGAAAGGAAAGCTACAGAGAAACTCACATTGCATTCTAAGGACACTTGGAATCGAAATCAACAAGACAATTCAGCCACCTGGCCAGCTCCTTGAAGACCAACTTACATTGTGTCACAGGTGTTGTCGCCACAGCTTAGGTGGCCTGCATTAGCTGCTAGTTCAATGCAAAGTCCTGTCCTTTCTGGGCTTAGACTGGAGACTCGCCTCAAAATGGAAGGTGAAAGACGGCTCAGGACCTCAGATACCACCTGCATCCTCATCTCAAAAGGCAGAGCCAATTCCACAACCAACCATCAGCAGCGAGGATAAAGCGGACGTCCAGTCCCTCCTAACATTTGCTCTGCAGCCTCCCTGTACCAGGAGCTTGGAAGCAGAGGCCCTGTAGCCCTTCCCCCATACTAAGTGCTCTGGGGAAGAACATTCTATGACATTTACAAAGACTTCTCTAACCTATTTTGCCCATCTCTCACCATCTGTCCCCAAGAAGGGAGCAGCAACCACTGCAAGGGGTAACTCTCAGGGTGCTAAAAGCAGCACCTGGCCTGACTACTGTGCAATGACGCCATGCAACGTGTCATTCTGCGTAAGATTTCTAATATAGATTAAATGAAGAAGCAGGCAGCAAAAGTCTACCCATAATTCAATGCTGCAAAATAAATATATAATTGCACACACAATTACACTGTTTAACCAAGTGATTATAATTATAAGTGATGGTGATTCTCTTGTCTGCTTTTTCAAAATGTGTACTATAACTGGGCATGAGGGGTACACCCCTTTAATCCCCACACTTGGGAAGCAGAGGCAGGTGAATTTCCATGGCCAGCCTGGTCTACGTGGGTGTGAAGGCCGTAGTGATCTCTGGTGTCTTCCTTAATTGCTCTCTATTTATCGAGACAGGGTCTCTCACTGTACCCCGGGCTTGCTGACTCAACTTGCTTAGCTAGTGACCTGGCCTATCCCCTATCTCTGCCTTCCAGGCAGCTGCCACGTGCACCTGACATTTGTGTGGGTGCTGGCTATCAGAACTCTCGTCCTCAAGCTGTGACCCTCTGGTCCACTTCCACAGCCTGCAGCCATGTTCTGATGTCAGCATAACTGAGGGTGGAGCCATGGGAGGGTCTACTAGAGAGAAAGCTGAGGGGGGGCGGGTCACAGAATTGGGGGCACCTCGGCCTCTAATGGCAGTGTTGGATCCAGCTGGGGTGTGTATGATGGGGCTGTTCTCTACTCAGGTAAGTAACCAAGTGGTTGACAAGCCCAGAACTGTGAGTTCGGGGTCCTTTCTTCATACGGCGCAGCATAAAAGCTGAAAACCACCGAGCACACACAGGTACGGCAGGCACGGCAGGTAGTGTGACCATTAAAGCACAATGCCAGCCCCAGGAACTCAGAAGGAAGAGTCCCCCAGCCTGGAATGACAAAAGGTAATGGCTACCACTTGTCCAATCAAACTGTCCAGGCAAAAGAAAACAGAGTACTGCATCCTGCCCAAGAACAAGTTGCATCATCCACACTCCAACTACGTAGTTCAAGGCCATGGGCACCCAGCCTGGAAGATAAGCCCCAGGAGTTCCCAGGGTCACTGGCCTGCAGGAAACGACACAGGCCACGCTAGAGGAAATCCAGGTGACGGCAGACTGACAGATGACTGATTAACCTTTCTAAAGACAGGCAGACTCCACGTATAGTCTCATTGTAATGTGCCAGGACTCTTGGGAACTTGACAGGCCTACGTTCTCCTGTAAATGGCTTATTTACAGGTTAGCACAACCACTTACATACTCCTGACCGAAGGCTAGTCCTCATCTTTTGGAGAAGGTCACCCCAACCAGAACGTGAAGCTCTGGGAGGGACACACACAGCAGTGAAAAAGGAGAAGCCCAACAGACCAGCCATTGATGCTGGCTAAGATCTCAAATCCAGACGGCGCTTTGCAAGACAACCTATGCCCATGCCTTCGTCACAAGGAGCAGCATGGGTCTGACAGGAAAGTGCTGACCTCCCTCAGAGCCTCTGTCCCCACTGACTGCAGCTGGTTTTCCCTTGTCCACCTGATTCAAACAAGGCTAAAGACGCTTGCAGCTAACACCACTCACTTCCTTGTCCGTTTCTTCCTTCCTATTTGTGTTTCCGTTTTTCCCTGGTTTTGTTGTTGTTTTGTTTGAGACAGAGTTTCTCTATGTAGTCTTGGCTGTCCTGGGACTCACTCTGAAACCAGGCTGGTCTCGAACTCACAGAGATCCGCCTGCCTCCGCCTCCAGAGTGCTGGGATTAGAGGCATGCGCCACCACTGCCCAGCCCCCTCCTACTTTTCTTTTTCCTCTTTCCAAAGACCAGGACCTTATCTTCTCTCATTTGTCCCGCCTCACGTCAATACTGAGAAGGCCTGGGGACAGCACCTTCTGTCAGTCAGTCTTTATCTCCAAGGCTCTGGCCTATGCTGGAACTTTCCCACGCCAAGGAAGGGCCTGGCCCACCCTTCCCTCACATGTGCCATTATTCCTAATCAGTAGGTTAGCTTTCCACCTAACAGCTGTTAGCAGCTTTTTCCTAAGTCCAGGGGCTCTTAGTTAAGAATTTATATTCAAAGTAATCATATCTAACAGCATCCAGATATTCTGGGACCAGAGCCAATGCCAATGAAAACTGACCAGCATTCTCCTAGCTTGCCGTCTCTGTGTTCTTTAAGTAAAAGTAACCATTAAGTCTCCAAATTAGAGAAACCTGGATGTGGACTGAAGTTGAGAATTTGTCCCAAACAGGTTGCTGGTTAAAAGTTTGGTCATCTGTTCCTTGAGGAAACCCAAATAAAAGCCACACCACCCTTACACATTTAACTAACTGCCAGTACCACAGCAAGCGCAGAACTGCGCAGACAACAGCTGACAAGGCTGTGAGACCTGGGCTGTTGACCTGGACAGACTCCTTTCTCACAGATCACAGCAAAACAGAGGCACCTAAGGGGTATCACATAACCCCCTCGCCCACACTTGGGATGACACAGGAAGCATGAGACAAGTAATATTTCAACCAAAAAAAAAAAAAAAAAGTGTGTCCCTCATAGAAGGAACAGTTCCTTCAGGAAAGATGAGTCCAGTCTAGGAGCTGAATGCTCAGTTGAGAAGGGACAGGTCTTGAGTAAAGCACACAGCATGTGAGTCACAACAGGCATTGCAGGCCCTGTGCAAGCAAGAGCTTGAAAGGGCAATGAAAATCCACAGAAGGAATGGGGCAGGGGTGACTGAGCATATGTCATTTGTTTTAAGAGCGGGTCCCTAGCTCCCCTGTACTGGAAGAATTGAAGAGGTTCAGGAAATACTCAAAGGAGCAGAAGGAGCCGGGGAAGGGGGGAAGTGAATTAGCTAAGGCAAGAAAGTATCTGGAAAAGTGAGAGTTCTGAGTGAGTTCTATGTATTTGAGGAATGCAAATGAGCATGACGCCCAGGCCTCTGGTTTGGGTGTCTGTGTGGATGGATGTTTTCCGAGATGGTAAACAAGACCCGAGCATCCCTTGTCTATCCAACCGCCCAGGCTCAGGCTAGCCAAGCCCGCCGGGCCAACTGGACCTGTGGGGTCTAACCCCGCGGAAGATGGTGGGGCCAGGGGCAGATGGGGTAACGCCCGCGGCCCGCGTGCTTCCAAGACCGCCCGGGTCAGCGTCCAACCCACACAGCTGGCCCCAAAGCCTGGCACCAAGACGCCCTCTTCTCTTCCCCGCCCGAGGATAGAGGGTGGACAAGACCAGCAGAGCGAGGCTCAGCCCGGCCGACCCGTCAGGCCCGGAAGCCCCCTCGGAGGACAGGCTGCCTCCGAGGGCCACAAGTCCCTCTGTGCCCGGGTGGTCCGCGCCCTCCACCCCGCCTGTCCCGCCTCCCGTCCCGAGCCCCAGACCCCGGATCCGCCCGCGGACCTCCGCCCCGAGGGTCAGTCTTCCCGCCCGCGGGTTCGCTCACCCTGATGATCCACGACGCGGTCGCAAAGCAATCCAGCATGAGCCTCGCCAGCTGCCGTCCCCAGGACGCTTTTACTCAGCCCGCCGGACCCGCCCACCCCGCTCCGCCTCACCTAGCCGCGCACGCGCATCGCCTCTCACCCGCCCATCGGCGCCGTCGGCCCCGCCCCCTACGCCGCACGTTCCTGTGAGTCCACGTGTCCCAGCCCAGAGCGCGTTGCTAGGCAACCATGGAAGCCCCAGGACGTGGCCCGACGTGGGCTGTGGGCGGCAGGATCCGGAAGGGGCGGACTCCCGAGCTGCCTGGCTCCGCCTTTCTCTATCCTTTGGCCTGTCTCTCGGTTCCTCCGGTCGGCGCACTACAAACAGGGAAGAAAAAGTAAACCCTGCCCTATAGAAACATGTAGAAAATGGCTGATGCTCGCCTGGGCCCCTGCGTTTCCTAGATTGGCTTGCTGCCATTTTCTCTTTGCGCCACTCCTCAAGCCTCGTCAGCCACAATGCCCATTCACTCACTAGCTCCACCGAGACTATGGGCGACCCTGAAATCGGCTGTCTTTATTTCTTGGGAGAAGATAAAATATTTTCAAAATCGATCCTGCCCTTTGCTCCTACACAAAATTGTCGCTCAGTAAATGTGTATATACTCAGATAGATGGATGGATGAGTTTAGGACTCTTTTTGTTTTTGATTTTCAGATGCACCTGCATCAAAAAGGGGAGAAATTAACTGTGTAGGGATTATATCAAAGCCCCTCCCTACTTCCTCAAGGCCTTGAAAATTGACCAACAGTACTGTCTTTGTCTCCTTCTCCCGGTTTAATCCGAAATTAAAATCTCAACATTATCCCATAGGGAGAAAACAAAAAACAAAAAACCCCAGAGTCCCTAAAGAGATTATTAACGCAACATTCCATCTCATTTGGAAGCTTAAATTAGTTTGATCCAGTTCATTGCGGGTACCCGGCACCTCCATCCATTAGATCAACCACAGCTGCATACTTCCTCCCTGCGATGCACTGTCCTGGGAGCTACAAATACAGGTACTTTATGGTACTTTAAGAAGCTCAGTAACTGCTAACAGGACTGGGCCTCAGTCTATTTAGCCAATACTTGCGGGATTTTTGTATATTTTGATTTTCGTTTTGTTTTTCTGGTTTTTTGTTTTGTTTTGTTTTGTTTTGTTTTTTTGAGGCAAGACTTCAATGTAGTTCAGGCTGACCTCCAGCATACTAGGTAATTGAGTGTAGCCTGGAACTTCTAAACCTCCCCCCTTTACTTCCTCTCTCTTCCTGGTCATTCTTACACGCACACGTGCGGGATCCTCTGGCTCCTCCCACAGTGCTGTTGAAATGGCAGTCTCCACACTAGTGGTCTCTTCCGGCTTGCTAACTCATCCCGCTTAAACACCCCCACTCTGAAGCGTCGTCCTTTGTCTTATGTCTTAAGAGAGCACCTGCGCTCTTTGTTCTTCTGTCGGCCTGGTTATTCTTTCTTGGGCTGTTCTGTGGCTTCACATCTGCTGCTCAGTGTTCAAAAAAGACACCAAGGTCCTGAGTGTCGGTCGCTATCCACACAATGTGATTTCATCTAAAGTCCCATGTTTGAAAACCCATTTGTATGCAAAAAGCTCGCAAAAACGTTTTCTTGAATGTGTATATACGATATGTTTGTACATGTGTCTGTAGGTGTGTGTGTGTATGTGTGTGTGTGTGCGTGTGCGTGCACTTATATATAGATGACATAATCTACACTGAATGCCTTCCTATGTTCCTCTTCTCGTGTTTTGAGGCAGGGGCTTTGGATGCACCTGGACTTCATCAATTAGGCAAGGCTAATTGGCTGTCCAGCCAAAGAGCTCTAGGGATCCTCCTGTCTCCCGACCTCCATCCCCCATCTCCACAATTACACTTCTGGCCACGCCATCTTTTATATGGGTGGTGCTGGTGGTCCAAGCTCAGGCAGTCCTGTTATTTTCCCAAGGGAGTCAGCTTCCCATATTTGATAATTATAAGTCACCTCTCTTTATAATTCCTAGTTCCTCTAACGAGTGGCTGCTTGTCAGCTTTATATGAGTGTCTAACTGGCATCCCAAGCTTAACAAACTTCTTCAAAATCTTTTTTTTTTTTTTCACACTCAAGCCTATGTTTCTCTCAGTCTTAATAGCAGTATCATTGATATTCATTTGGTTGTTCGAGTTGAGATTCTTGGAGGTCTTCACGATTCTGTTACCTTTGTATATAATCTTTCAGCAAATCTCCTTGTGCTATGGAAATAGAAGACTTGATTTTATTTTACTTTATTTTAGGCTTTTCGAGATAAGGTTTCTCTGTGTAGCCTTGACTGTTCCTGGAACTCACAGAGATCAGCCTCTGCCTTCCGAGTGCTGGGAATAAAGATGTGCCACCACCACCCAGCAACATACAAGACTTTAAGACACATTTTACACCTCTTCTGCTTTCTGGTGATTGTACTCCAAGGGAGCGTCATCCATTATGGGAGTCCCAAAGATGGCTTCCCTTGACCTGTCTGCTTCCGTTCTGTTTGCAGGATATTTGATCCCATCATGATCCCTGAGATTGTGGACTCTAAAAGCCTGTCTTTTGCTTGGTGCGGTTGAGCCCTAACACACACCTTTAATCCAAGAGCTTTCTGAACACAGGATTTAATAAAGCTAAGCCTAGGTCAAGAGACAGAGCAAGAAACCAGCCAACAGGGATTAAAGACTAGGAGGGACTTTGAGTTGAGGGGTGTTTAAGACAGTGTGCAGAAGTAGAAGGAGCTCTTGAGCTTTCAGCTCTTTAACTCTTTGGCTATTAGCTCTTTAGCTCTTCAGCTCCTTGGCCTTTGGCCTTTTGAGCTTTGAACTAGCAAGCCTTTGGCCTTGGGTTTTCTGGCCTTTTCCTCCTGGGCTGTCAGCTGAGCTAGGGAGCCTTTGGGCCTTCTCTATTGGGATGGGAGCTGAGTAGGAAGGTCAGCTGGGTGCTTTCTCTGCCTCTCTGAGCTAGCAGGTTTTCACCCCAGTATTCGGCTCCTGAGTCTTTACTGGTAATATAGGATGTTTGGGGTTTTCATTTAAAACCGCAGCATCCTTTCCCAAGCTTGGTCCAGGAGTGAGAAGCCATCTCAGTGATTTTTGAGGTGGCCATTCTGAAATGTGTGACAAATCCAACCAGAGATAAAAGGAATGGATGGTCAAAGAGTCTCCATTCCAAACTGGAAAGTTGGTGGCCCTTTTTTTTTTTAACAATAGTGAAACTGCCAAGTGGCCGTCATTTCCTGGACCTTGAACACAGTCCACATACCATAGTTGTAGTATCTAGAACATCAGTGAGTATTGACCTTTGTTAGCAGCCTTTTCTGCGAAGTCCTTTGCCTGCAAAGGAATGGCAAATCTAGGTTGGAACCTGTTGGATTTGCAAGAGGAGTAAAGAAGATCTTGGTCTGCAGCCTGTGAGCTGAAGTGGCCAAGAGCCCATAGGCCGGAGCTTTGCTGCAAGATTTAAATGACTTTTTTCCTTTGTGTGCTTAAGTTCCAACCAGCACAAATAGAGAAAGAAAAAAAAAGTTATGAGAAGACCAAGGCCCCAAGTTGATAGCAAATAGGGAGCATATCTTTCTTCAAGTGTGCTTTTGAATTGCCTGAAAATGACGCCTATGCATATGGAGACGACTCCAGGGTAGGTGAGATTGGGATGAAAATAACACTTCAGTTTATAATCCTTAGTGTTGGCTATGAGTGTTCTAAACTATGTAAGTGTATAATTGATGGGCCTGGGGGCGGGGGGTGGGGGGCAGGGGGCGGGAATCTACTGCGAGGCTATTACAGACAGTGCTGCTTTAAACATGTGTTTTGTCGCTCATAGGATCACATTTAGAAAAAATTAATTGAAATATTTAATACAAAGCCATTTAAGGTAAGCTGTTTCGGCATGATCACTTATACACTGACTAGACATCTAATAAAGTGTTGGCTTATGTGCCCCCCCAAATTTCAAGCCTGTCAACAACATTCTACTGCTGCACAATCCTGTGGCAGGCCCGAGCCCCAGGAGTGGAAATGCAACTGCAGTGTGGTCTGTAGAATAAGAAGACAGATTAAGGGTGGGGCCTCTGCACTCTCCCACTGAGAACTTAGCACATTGCTACCGAAGAAACCCTTCTATTCCTGTTTGGCAGCAGGAGTAAATTGTTGGCCGAATATACTGTGTTTTCCCTTCTCTGTTTGTCTTCAATGGAAGTCCTTGGCATCTGTTCACACTGCCGATTGAATGTGTTTCCCTGCAGGCTTATTTACACTGTGTTTATGTACAGTACAGACAAAGAAAAGCATCTGCATAGAAAAATGTTCCAATGGGGCTTAAAAGGTGCCCTGGTGGTTAAGAGCACTTATTCTTACAAATAAACTATGTTCGGTTCCTAGGACCCACTTGGGGGCTCACAACCATCTGTAACTCCAGTTCCAAGGAGATCTGATGCCCTCTCCTCTGGCTTCCACTGGTACCCATGAGATGCACAAACATGTGTATTCAGAACACCTACACACATGGAAAAGTCTTCAACTCAATGAATTTTTCAGAAGTTGAATACATCCATATAACCAGCACCCAGAACAAGAATTGAAACATTACCAACACGCCAGGTGTGGTGGTGCATGCCTTCAATCCCAGTACTCAGGAAGGCAGGCAGATCCCTAAGTTCGAGGGCAGCCTGGTCTACAAAGTGAGTTCCAGGACAGCCATGGCTACATAAAGAAACCACTGACTGGAAAAAACAAAACAAAACCGAATGCCACCCTCTCCATGGCTACCTGTTACCCTGGCTGCTAACACTACAGGATAGTGGCTTTTGTCTCTTACATAAATAGAATCCCACACCACCAACTCTTTTGTCTATGGCTCCTTTGCTCAGTATGTGTGTGTGTGTGTGTGTGTGTGTGTGTGTGTGTGTGTGTGTATTCTTTTTTTTTCTTTAAAGATACAGTCTTGCTATGTATCCCTAGCTGGCCTGGAACTCACTATGTAGACCAAGCTGCCCTCTAACTCACAGAGATCCACCAGCCTCTGCCTGCTGAGAGCTGGAATTAAAGGCATGTGCCACATACTCAGACACCCAGCATAACTTTAAGATCCATCCATGTTGGTGTAGTTTAAAATCATCCCGGCTCCCTTCTGAATACTATCTTCCGGGGTCAGTACATATTATACTGTTGAACTACTAACAAACACCCAAGGAAGTTTCCGGTTATAGGCTGTTACAAATAATTCGACTCCAAACATTGTAGAGCATGTATGTCTTTTGGTGCATAAATAAGAAACGCAGATGTTTCAACTTTGTCAAATACAACCAAAGTTTTTCCACGTGGCTGTGTCAACACGTGTGTGCGTTTTGCTAGTCTATGTTTTCCACAACCCCTGGTACTTACTATCCTTCTTAGGTTGGCAAGAAATTTGCTCTTTAGCCTAAATTACCAGAAACCATACCTAGGCATGAAATAGGAGTGCTGTGGTCTGAGTAAGATTTATCCCTGTAGAGCACAGGCTGAAATTTAATTACCACTGTGGCAGTGTTAGGAGGGAGGGCCTTTAAAACATGTTAGGTCATTAAGAAAGATTAATGTCTTTGGAGGATGGGTTGATTCTTGTGGGACTGGGTTAATTAGCTCGAGAGAGCTGCTTATGAAGAAACCTGCACTCGGATTTTGTTTCCTTTGCGTGGGCCGACTTGTCACTGCCTTCCACTTTCTGTCTCAGAAGGCCACTGTGGTTTCATGCTCTTGACCTCCTGACATCTGGAGCCATGAGCCAGGACAAACCTCATCCTTTTAGGAAATATCCAGACTTGGGAATTTTATTCTAGCAACATAAAATGGCCTGAAAGAAGGGGCCTGTGTTTTATAGATAGGGTATGTGGACTCCCAGTATATAGAGGTGCTCGTGAGACACTTGGGTTAACTCCTTTGTGGATGCATGTTTACAAGGTAAGGGTATACATGGATTTAGATAAGCAGAAAGCAGCAGCGGGTACATGCTGGCTCTCCATCAAGTGGTCGCATAGTTTCCGTTTTCAGAGCCCCTCCTATCCCACCCATCTCCACAACAGAAGCAGAGCACATTAACTATCGCCCCATCTTTCTCTCCAGCTGAAGAGCTATGTTGTGCAGTTCTAGGCCTGACACGTGGTACTTGTGAAATCTGCTCTTCTGATTAGTGAACAGTGGCATCGGCAGCCCTTTCTCTTCACAGATGGGGATGGAGTAGCCATCACCTTCCACCCACAAAGAGGAGCCGTGGGGGACCTCAGAAAGACTGGCCCACCGGTGCCGAGCAGGAGCCGGTGCTGGCAGCTGCCTCCCTGCAGTATCCCCTGTCAATTGGTTTACCGCAGTTACTTGCAGTTGAATGCATTCTCAAACAAATCAAAAGTTAAACAGGCTAGATATCTAGTGTGACCTGAGTCTACCGATCTCAGTCGTTGGGGGGGCTCAAACCACAGCTTATATAGAGAGCATGCAATAATTTTGAAACCAGAAGAATGGCATTTATCAAAACTCACAAATGTTACGGACTGCTGAATTTGACGATTTGATGGAGATGTCAAGATAGGATAGCAAGAAGCATCACGGGAAAGGATAAAGCAGGTGACAAAGATGCAGGGCTGGAAAGATGGCTCAGTGGTTTAAGAGCACCGCCTGCTCTTCTGGAGGTCCTGAGTTCAGTTCCCAGCAACCACATGGTGGCTCACAACCATCTATAGTGTGATCTGATGCCTCCTTCTGCAGATAAAAATGCTCATATACAATAAATAATAAATAAATCTTTGTTTAAAAGATGCAAATTTTCAAAGGAAAGTCTTGAAATCAGGTCATCCCTCCTTTGGTCCTCTTCCCCGAGAGTCTTATCAGAGAGGAAATAAAAAGTCAAAGAAAGGAAGGCTATGGGGGATGTTTTGTAGGGAAATTTTCTTTAGAAAAAAACCTTTAAAGCTACCTGGTTCTGTCCTCTGTATTCTAGGAAGTGGGACTTCAAGAATTTACATGGTGGCCCCTGATACTGTGTATATAAGCCAGTCTAGTCCTGAGAAAGGCATGAAGGAGGGCCTGGGCATGAGCTGTGCCCTCTGAGGGCACGTCAAATGAGACCAGAATCCTGGGGAGCTAGCAGTCAGTTCACTAAGTTGCAGGGCTTGTGGGCCGTGCCTCCAGGGCAACTGTCAGGGGACTGCTGAGATGGGTTATGTTCACACCCGGGAAATCTCACCTATGAGACTTACAATCTCATCCTGAGAACTGAAGGTGTGGGACAAAGCTCTCACACTGTTTTCTGTGCCTGCCTCAGGAGCATGTGACGCAGCCGCCCCGAGGTTACAGGTGGTCAGTCACGTGAGCTTGTCTCCTGTTATCTTTCCCCCATGCAAATACAGCAGTGCCAGCATCCTCGTCCCAGCCAATGACACGCATTCATCCTCAAAACCCCTCCCACTGCCCAAGGTTTTTAAGTCCCTGTTTCACAAACAGTAAACGGGCCAGTACCGTTTACTTCATCATTTGCCATCTGAGACTCGCTGTTTATTCTGGGGGAATAAAGGCTCCCTCCTCCTGGAATAATTTACCACTGGATCCCGAGGCTTGACTGCTGCTGGTCGGGCAGCCATGGCGGAACCACTTCTGCCATTCATCAGCAAGTCATCATGAATCGCTGCCGCCAGCCTGCTGCAGTGCCCATCTACGGGGGCGGGGGCGGGGGCGAGCCGCTGGCTGTTCATGAAGCAAGTCCTGACTCCATTAGAGTCAGGCTGGTCGCTCTGTGGCTGCCCAGCTCGGTCGTGGAGCCCTAAGCTCTGGAGCCTGCATTCTGGCTGTAAACCCATCAGGCGCAGGCATTCACGCTCACCGACTGCCACTAATGTAGTTTTGCAAAAAGAGCGGTGAGATGGCTCAGCCGTTAAGAGCACCACCTGCTCTTCCAGAGGTCATGAGTTCAATTCCCAGTGACCACATGGTGGCTCACAACCATCTATATTGTGATCTGATACCCTCGTCTGGCATGTAGGTGTACATGCAGACAAAGCTCTGTATACATTAAAAAAAAAAGGCGGTAACCTTCTGCTAGCACATCCTTCCTTCCCATCCTTCCTTGCCCGGAGACCAATCCTCTTGGGAGAGGTGGAACCTTTGGCTCTGCACGTCACCTGCACTGGAAGTGCCCATGAAAGAAGGGCACACTTCCTGCCTGGTGGCATTAGGCCTCCTGGGAGACAAGAAGCCAAAATGAAGTGACTATGGAGTGCTGAGCCCTAAGTAGGACATGCACTCAGGGAACATCTTGGAACAGGGGTGAAAAGAACAACGTAAGAGCCCACGTGTGGAGAGGACTCCCTGGAATGTCCTCTAGCTATGACATGGTCATTGCACACATGGCCTGTAGGTGATCCAGCTGATCCAATTCTGTATGTACATATGCATATATGTACACAGATATAATTTTTACTTAAACTAAATTTATACTGTGTGTGTGTGTAGTTTAGTTTAGTTTAAATTTCTTTTCTGAGATGCAATGCTCCCTCCAAGAGCCAAAGACCATCTAACAAAAACCCCCAAACCAGGCATGAGAACCTATTTTTTTAGTTGTTTTTCAGGGTTGTCCAAGATATACAGTCTATTGCTTATAGCCCTTGGTGGCCCCAGCAGAAGGAGGAGGTAAGTCCATATTGCTGAAGACACCATGTACTCAGAGACACGGCCCCGAGGCCCCCCGAACCAGAACTGACCTGAAAGCCCCCACCCTGAGGCCTAGTTTTCCTGGCACCGTGCAAGCTTCTGAGGGAAGCAGCCACCAAACAGTCCTTCCCAGCGATGGCACTTCTAAACCACAACGACCAGCATGGCACAATAACACGCAGAGCTCAGCAGTGGCCAAAAGCTCTCTAGTTGGCCTGTTTCACAAGAGAGAAACCATTCCTGGTACTGGAGACCTAGCTAACTTCTCAGGGCTGGTGAAGCCATAGGTCTTGGAGGAGAACCTACAATTACTTTCTTTACTAAACCAGCACAATCTGTAACTACATTGTAAACTTTTGTCCTTATACCCACAGGTAGTCCTCATTCCTACATTAATTACAGTTTTCTTTGCAGCAGACAAAGAACCACTACAAAAACCACAACAAATAGAAATATGAAGTTGTGGCGCACCATCCCAGCAGATACCTCTAGAAAACACTCCCATACCTACGAGTGAACACTGTGGAAGGACCAGAGGATCAGGGAGTTTGTGTCTCCTAGTGAAGTTAGAAGCTACATCCATGAAGTCTCAACAGCATGCCTGTCTAAACAGGAGGTAAGCAAGGACAGCAACAATTGATATATCCACGTTAGGACAGGAGAGAGACCAGGTGGCTTCAACCCTACAGAAAAACAGCAGATACCTATGGAATGCTAAGAGAGGGAGAGTCTCCAGGGACAGGCACAGCATTTGGTTATCCAACACTAGACGGTCAGCCCAGGATACATATAAGTAACGTTATTCAGACTGTGCAGGTTATATTTAGGAACACAGATATTTTGTGATGTAATTATATTATAATCTCAAAAAGAAAAAAGAAAAGGAGGGAGAAGTTGCGGATGGATTTGATCAAGATATATTGTCCAGAGTTATGAAATTTTAAGAGGGGGCTGGCAAGATGCCTCAAAAGATAAGAGTGGGTGCTACGCCAGATGACTCAAGTTCAGTTCTCAGCACCAGGCCAAGTCGCTCACACATTACTGTAACCCCTGTGCCAGAGTGATTCAACACTCTGATTTCTTCATGTACCTGATTAGTGTGCATACACACACACACACACACACACACACACACACACACACAAATAATAATAATAAATAAAAATGCTAAAAGGAACACATCTGTGCTGATCAAGTTCATAATATTCACTTTGGACTTTTGAATTGTAAAGATGATAAATGTGTGTTGTTAATTTATTACATCAGCCATAAGAAATGAATATAACTGAGTTTGTCTTACACTAGAAATGCAAGGATGCTTTGACCTCTAAAATACTTCACCACATTAATAGATTTAGAGCATAAAAGTTATACAACCCTCTGAAATTCAAAGTGTTTGTAAAATTTAATTTTAATCTGTTTTGTTTTGTTTTGAGGCAGGGTCTCACTGTACAGCTCAGTCTGGCTGAATTCATGGTGACCTTGAGCTTATGACCTTCCTTCTATAGTCTCCCAGCTGCCGGGATTACAGACCTATGTCATATGATGTCATCATGACGTCCTCATGCTTCATAAAACATTTCTGAAAGAACAGGAAAGAGACTTGGACAGCAGACATAGCGAAGCTGTGCTTTCTGAGGCACAACTGCTGTCACCAGAAAAGCCAGACACTCAGAGCTGGCTTGAAGAATGGTGTGACTAATCGTGAGCCAGCCACTCTAGCTAAGTGACATCTCTCCTCTCCTCCCTCTCCCCACCTCTCTCTGAAGAAGACAGGGACTCAGAGAGGGCCCTGCTCCGGGAAGGAGATTTGGCATCAGTCTTTTCTTTTTGGTTTTGGCTTTTCAAAACAGGGCTTCTCTGTGTAGCCTTGGCTGTCCTGGACTCATTCAGTAGACCAGGCTGGCCTCGAACTCAGAGATCTGCCTGCCTCTGCCTCCCAAGGGCTGGGATCACAGGCGTGTGCCACCACGCCTGGCTGGCATCAGTCTTATAAGAGAAGCTACCAAAGAGAAACAAGAGTCACAGAGATGCCAAGGACAGAAGGCTTGGGAGCACCTACAGCATACTCACATTCTAAAAGGAACATAACAAATAATTACTGAGTGTCAGCTCTACACAGTAATTGGCAATTTTGAAGCTTGCCTGTGTCGGACTTTAGTCCTCATTCTAATAATTACATGCCATTTTCCTGAGAGCTGAAAGAGACTGGCACTCCATCCGGACCTAGTGTTTTAATGTCAACCTCTTCATAGGGTTGTTTGGTACTAATAGTTAAGACATAAGTGAGCTAGCATGGACCAGAAGCGCTATGAGCCGGTAACCATGGCAACTGCAAAAGGTGATTCTGTGTATGGATCACAGGCTGTGGGACACACATGAGATTGGGAAGGTAGGATTGGCGTGTGTGAATCCATGGTACTTGCCTAAAAAACATGAAGCCTTGGGTTCAATCTGCAAAACTGAGGGGGGGGGAAGGAAAAAAATTAGGAAGACAACCAGGCATGCGTGTCACACCACACACTGATGATCTGAGTAGCCCCAACAGCTAGCCATGAAGCAAAGTCCCATTCATAGTCACATTCCAGAGTTTTAAGGTGACAGAAAGTGGGAGCAGGTCATGAGAGGTAGAGCTGTGGTCAGCATTCTGGTTTTTGCTGGGAGTCTCATATGTAGGAATGAAAAAAAGAGGCATAGAAAGAAAGGCACGCAACTCATGGGACTTACAGTTTAGAAGCACTTCATGGCGCTGGCCTCAGTGTTCACAGCCACTGTGACACCATCTGGTACAGAGCGACTTGATGGGAGGAGAAGAACAGTCTGACTTACCAAGGAGCTATTTTTGATATTTTCAGGAAGTCATCACTCAGTCATGGAGGTCCCCTGAGAACCAACAGAGACCTTGCTTGGACTGCATTAAGTTACAGTTCCAACAACTTTACAGGAAGAAAGGCTGTTCAGTTTGACTCATGGTTTCAGAGAGTTATAGTCCACCACAGCTGGAACAGGTGGAAAAGTCAGTGAGGCAACACAACCCTCGGCAGTCCACAGCCTGGCAAGACAGGAAACAGAGGGCAGCCATGATGAGCAGCCAGGATCGTCAATCCAGCCCTCATCAGAGGCCTAGTTTCTTCCGCCAAGCCCCGAAACTCCCAGAAATAGCACCACTTGTCAGGGAACAAGGCTTCCCAACACAAACCTGTGGGGACTTTCAGACTCACTAATACAGCTAAGACTCCTGACTCAGGAACAGCGTGTCTCTGGCCTGGAGCTAATTGATGGAAACAGAAGGATAGGGGCCTCGTATTGGGCCCAAGATCCTTCAGTATTTCTTACTAACTTCCCCCAAATAGTGGAGCCCAGCAGCCTCCAAGCCATACCATGCCCAGGCAACCCAGCTCACTGTCTGTCGGCTCTCACGTGTTTGTCCCTGGGTAAGCCTTCCTTGTTCTGTACTTTTCCGGACCAGACATCTTATATGCAAATGTGCACTTGACTAAATTGCATCCTTCTGTGATACAATAGCCTAGAGCTTAAATTTAAAATTACAGTGGTTACTAACAACAAACTTGATATGAACAAAATTCACTTAAGAGGTGCTTTAGAATGGAGAGGAACAAAATGCAAACACCCAGGAGTCTCCATCTTATTTATTTTTTTATTAGCATGAGGAAGCGTCTGAAGAAATAAGTTCTAAAATGCTTCATGAATAGATACGTTGACCAAAGTGAAATGAAAACAAACAGCATAAAACCATCTTTTAGGTCACCCCACGTGACAGTTCAAACCTATTCTCTTCCCTTACGACCCTGTGTACCTTCATCTCCCCTGTCTATTTCTCTGTAGTGATAAGAATATTGTGTAATTCAAATGTTGATTTCTGTACCCCCTCCCCTCCCATATCTGGTTGCAATCCTTGTTCTGAGAATCTCCTGTCTCAATGTTGTGTAAACATTGCTCCTCAGTTGTCTCCTAGTATGCCAATAAGGCAGCTTATAGCCAATCGCTGACCAGGACACAGAATATGGGCAGGACTTCCTGCCATGGAGGGGAGGAGGAGTTAGAAGAGGAAGTAGGGGATTGAGAGGTCCGAAAGACATCAGGAGAGGACCCAAACCAGAGAAAGCTACAAAGTGCAAGTATCTCTGGGATGTATGTTTAGAGGGTTAAGAATATAGTAATAACTTCTATTCTTAAGTCTTATACTTACTTGATCGTAAGTATTATGTTGTAAATCTTATTATTAAACAAATATAAAAGGGTCTCAATTATTTGTGTGACAGCTGGGTTAAGAGAGAAACTGAGAAACAAACACAGTTTTATATAAAAAAAAAACCTGTAGCATTTTGGTACCCAACACGGGGCTGAACTTACACAAATCTAGCCAGAACCTACATAGAATCTAAACTTAAGCAGAAAGCAGCTTCTTAATTCTATTCATTAAAAGAGAAGCTGCAGTTTTAAAGGCAGGAGCTCACAGCAGGAGCCCACCTCTCACACACATACCCCACAGAGCAACAAGGCCTCCAGCAGAAAGACAAAAACTGATGCATATCCCAGGGATGCAGTTTTTTTTAAATGATTTATTTATTTATTTATTTACTTACTTATTATGTATACAGTATTCTGCCTGCATGTACACCTAACACCAGAAGAGGGCACCAGATCTCACTATAGACTGCTGTGAGCCACCATGTGTTTGTTGGGAATTGAACTCAGGAGCCATCTCTCCAGCCCGAGATGCAGTTCTTTTAGGAAGCCTTTACTAAGGAAAAAGAAAAGTGGCTCTTAAACACCAGCAAGCTTCTTAAAGTCAGAGTTTCCTGCCATGGCTGGAAGCTAAACCCCCTTGCAAGGGCTCTTGCTGGCCTGACTTCTGCAGGCCAGAAGAGCAGACACTTATGGACCCAGTAACTTCCCAGAATGGGGGAGGTGTCAAAAAGCATTGAGGGAGGCAGGGAAAAAAAAAAAGCCTCTCTACTTGAAGTAGGAGCCAGAGACAGACTGAGAAGCCTCAAGCATCTGAACTGGCAAGGTCTAGAAGAGTAGCTGGGTCTAAACAGTAAAGTCCTTAGCAAGAGGTTTTAAGATTAAAGAAGATTATTTTCTATGTTGAAAATAGAGGAAGACACATGCAGGGCATGGTAGCGCACACCTTTAATCCCACCACTTGGGAGGCAAAGGCAGGCAGATTGCTGTGAGTTCGAGGCCAGCCTGGTATACAGAGAGAGCTCTAGGACAGCCAGGGCTATTATACAGAGAAACACTGTATTGAAGAAAAAAAAAAAACCAAGCCAATCAAGAGAAGAAGAGGAGAAAGGTGGAGGAGGAGGGGAGGGGGAGGAAGAGGAAAAGAAGAAGAAAATAGAGGACGACACAGACACAATGACAGTGCTTCTGGATTCCATTTGAGTTTGTTGCTCTTAACTTAAAAACTATTTTTTTCTTTTTTAAGATTTATTTATTTATGAAGTACACAGTGTACTTGAATGCATGTACACCTGCAGGCCAGAAGAGGGCAGAAGATCTCATTATAGATGGTTGTGAGCCACCATGTGGTTGCTGGGAATTGAGCTCAGAACCTCTGGAAGAGCAGGCAGTGCTCTTAACCTCTGAGCTATCTCTCCAGCCCAAAAAATTTTTTTTCAGTGATGATTTCAGTTTTGTATACTCTCTTTGGGAAAGATCAGAATAAGACAGACTTGGAGAAAGAAGAAACTAAGAAATTAAATGCTAACTTAAAGACCAGAGAAGAGAGGTTGGAGGAATCTTTGAATCAAAATAGGGAACCTTCAAAAAAAAAAATACAATCTGGAACTTACAATAACACCAAAAGGGGTAGTTCCAGGTAAGTAAATCCACAGAGGCTTGAAGGAACTGCATGACAACCCATTGAAATACTAGATAAGGGCCGGGCGTGGTGGCGCACGCCTTTAATCCCAGCACTCGGGAGGCAGAGGCAGGCGGATCACTGTGAGTTCGAGGCCAGCCTGGTCTACAAAGTGAGTCCAGGACAACCAAGGCTACACAGAGAAACCCTGTCTCAAAAAAAAAAAAAAAAACCAAAAAAAAAAAAAGAAATACTAGATAAAAATGTTTTGCCTATAGGCCAACACAGTCAAATGAGATACTATATGTGTGTGTTGCCAAGGCTCAATTAGGCTCATAAAGGTCTATATGCTGAAGTAGAAATGCAGATCCTGTTGTCAAGGTCATACAATGGCTTATGTACTCCATGTTACAGAGAATAGAGAGCTAAAATATATGCACCATGTCATAGGTTCATATTCAGAAGTTCAATGGACTTTTGCCTTGATTCCTGTATAGCATGATTCTAAGGTTGCACATTCGCTAGAAGTGGACGTGCCTTTGCAAACTGGGGTTGATGGTGCTTCGGAATGTATATCTATTGAAAGACAACAAGTTTTTAGACATTATGTCATGAAACCATTACAGATATAATTTATAACCCTATAGGTAAAACAATTATGAAAAGATCTACAATAATTTTTTAAAAGGTGGTCATAAAACAAAAGGTGAATGTAATATCTTCCCAAAATAGATTAAGTAGTGATTTATTGCGTTTAAGATTCTTAAAATGGGAGAAGTAGCCCACCTGCTAAGATACACTGGAAGTTAGAAAGGACTGCTGAATGAGATGAGCATGTAAAGGCCCTAATTCTAAAACGGAAGGCATGAAATGTGTTGTGCTGGGGAAGGGGTTATACGTATGTTTCTATAGGAGAAGGAAATTTGCGTATTCCATCCAAACTGATGGAAATCAGATTTGACAGGGGAAGACCTCCTGAAGATCTTGGATGCTACCCAAGGAGAGAAGTTAAGAAGACAAAACAGGACAGGTCACATAATCTACTGAGTCCTTCCACATGGGAACAGCTCTGAAACTGGCTGAGACATGAAACTATCTCCAGCCAGGAATTCAGCCAATAAATCTTTGGCTACAAAATCCTCAGGACTTACTATGCCATTCTTTTAAGTGGCATAGATGAAATTTATTTTAAAGTTTGGTTATACAGTCCAACTAACTTTTTTTAAATTTTTTAATTTAATTTTAACTTATGTGCATTGGTGTGAGAGTGTCAGATCTTGGCATTACAGACAGTTGTGAGCTGCCATGTGGGTGCTAGGAATCGAACCCAGGTCCTTTGGAAGAGCAGGCAGTGCTCTTAACCACTGAGCCATCTCTCCAGCCCCCCTAACTTTTTTATATAGAGAAACAAATGTCTTGGCTGCTTGAACAGAGAGCAGAGATGCATCTTTAACTGAACTCTGCTCAGTGCACAGCCCATACATATATTAATGCAAAAATGTATAGAACCTTTGAAAGTTAATATTTTGCAGAACAAGAGGACCAGATACCAAACAAGACAAGTAGCCCAGCTAATCCAACCTCACAGATGGCCTCAATAACTGTTTCCTTGAAAATCTGCATCCGGGACAATTTCAAAATGGCTCTCTAGATTGTCCAGCATCACAGATTGTTTCAGTCAGGACTTCGGTTAAGCCCTGAACTTTCTTAGCATTCAGCAAAAATTATAGCTAGCTTTCGTAGGACTGGACATATCCTAATATTCCTGGGCTCACCAAAAAGAAAAACTATATCGCAAATCAGCAGGAAGCAATTTAAGAGAACTATGCCATTTCCAAGAGGGGCTGGATGCTTTTTCGCTTATGGATGACATATTCATTATTGTTTTAAAGTGGTTGGTTATAAAATAATAGAAAGGTCACAGACTGACAGAAGCATCTGTCAAATATTTGGAGCCAGAAAGTTGAAGATGATGCTCCAATGTTATGGAAGAAGTTTGGGGGAACTGTCCAGGCAGCAAAACATCTCTGTCACTTTTATACTTTTGGAAGCTACTTGCTTGCACTTCCTACATATTAAGGTAATATTTATTCCTTCTTAAGTCTCTGATAGGGTTGAAAGACTAGGTAGTTATAGTCTCACTGTTAAATTATTCAGGATGATAGAAATTAATAGATAGTAGAATACTTTATTCAAAGGTACCAAAAATACAAATGTAAATTTATTTATTTATTTATTTTTGGTTTATCGAGACAGGATTTCTCTGTAACAGTCTTGGTTGTCCTGGACTCTCTTTGTAGACCAGGCTGGCCTTGAACTCACCGAGATCTGCCTGTGTCTGCCTCCCAAGCGCTAGGATTAAAGGTGTGCGCCACCATGCCTGGCTACAAATGTAAATCTTACCTAATAATTTTTGTAATTGTTATTATTACATAACATGTTACTGTAAAAGAAACAGCCTTTTATTAGACTAAAAGGGGGAGATGTTGGCATGAGTTATTGTGTGATTCAAATGCTGATTTCTGTACCCCCGCCCCCATATCTGGTTGCAATCCTTGTTTTGAGAATCTCCTGTCTCAATGTTGTATAAACACTGCTCCCTAATTGTCCCCTGATATGCCAATAAAGCAGCTTACAGCCAATTGCTGCACAGGCAAGAGAATAGGGCTGGACAGGGGATTGAGCCACCCGGGAGGTCCAAAAGACATCGGGGAGAAGAGCTGCATCAGGGAAAACTACAAAGTGCAAGTACCTCTGGGATGTATGCTGGGAGGAAACCAAATTAGCTTAAAGGATTAAGAACAAAGTAATAACTTCTCAATTATTATGTTGTGAATCTTATTAATCAAATGTAAAAGAGTCTCAATTATTTATGTGATAGCCAGGTTAGGAGAGAAATTGAGAAACAAACAGGGGTTTGTAAAGTAACTAACATTTCTCCTTCTGGCTCCTCCTTTGTCTTGGATAGCTAGATACCACAACACCCACTTACCTCTTATAGATACACTTCAGAAGAGATGGGGGGGTGGATAAATCTCTATGCTATGGTACAGTTATGTTTGGTTTCATTCTCAGTTAAAAGCCATTGCCAATTGTAGAGGGATTTAGAAATGTTTTGAGAATAGATGATAAACTCTCAAAGATACATATGTGTGTGAAAGATATATATGTGTGTATATATTTGATAGTATATATATATATATACCAATTAATTCATTTGATCTTGGTACTTCAGATTCAGAAAGTTCAATAAAAAACAAAGAAAGAGCTCCTTAAAAGACTTAAAAGACTTTGACTTAAAAGAAATTGAATTTTATTTAAAAAACAAAGTTTGGAAAGGCCAAGGATGTATTGTTAAGCTCTTTCAAAGGCCATCCTTCTATTTGGATGAGAGAGGAGTCCACGGGAGCCTTCAGGGAGAGGCCCTTGGAACCTGACACTGGTTTGTCAGGCAGGCCATGAAGCAGGTATGCTCCAGGCATGCTATTTTTGTGAGTAGATTCAAACCACAAAGTGATTTAATTTGCAAGTGTACACTACAGTGGGAAACAGCCCTACAGCCAGGCCTCCCACACTAGGCAGGATATGTGGAAGGGACCATAGGGCCCAGACACTGAACATGGGGATCGGGGACAGGCAAACCCCGAGTGAGGGTGTTCCAGCTCCCATTTTAGCCTTCAGCCCACAAGGAAACATGTTGCTGAAGATTAGAAGGTAATTCATGCTTGACATAGGTCTGCCACCGTCGGTAAGAGAATCACTCCCCGCTCCCCCAGCACACTCAACTCAGATGCTATTGTAAGGCCCAGAGCTTCACGGTTATTATGTGCATTGCTTTTTGGGGGTGTCTTTTAGAAGAAACAAAACAAAACAAAAATCCCTCAACACTGCATCCGGCTTTCCGTCTTGGACTTACTGAAGTACAATTCTCCTTTTCCCAATTGCCCAACCACAAACCCAAGGGCCACAGTGTTCTCTGGGGCTCTGTTCTTACTCAATATGTGGATGGCCTTTCCGCGAATCCCACAAAGGAGGCAAACTGCACAGCTGACTCTACTCCTTCACCTCAGAGAGAGCCACGCACAGGCTGTTAATTTGTAAGGAAAGGCGAGATTTGTTCCATAGAGACACCAGGTGCCCCAGAGGTTCCTGGGCAGACTAAAGATGATACAATTGTGGGGGTTCTGCCTCTTAGGGACATTGCAGCAGTTGATCCTAACTTTCTGGAAATTTCTGTGCCGTGAATCTGACTTAACCAAGTCCCGAGTGAGCTGTTGCCTGTGGATCCACGCAAGAATGTGCTTTCTGTTAGCATTAACTGTTCCACAGTGTGTGTTTCTGGGCCTATGTATCACAAACCTTTCAAGGTCCATGTATGTGAGAGATCACACAGAGCCCTTACCATCATAAATACCATCATACTGTTAAAGCCTTCATACAGTCCACAGACAGCAGCTAAGCAGGCACTCACACTGACTTTCAGGTCTGCTTTAAGCTTTATGCCTTCTGTTGCTCACTTAAAAAAAAAAAACACCACCATTGTGGTGGTGCAACAGTTAGTCACAGCACTCTGAATGCAACTCTCTGTGATTTTAAAGGCTGGCTTGGTCTACCCAGTAACTTCCAGGCCAGACAGGGCCACATAGTGAGACCTGTCTCAAACACAACGAAAACCAAACCCCGCACCCCCTCCCACGAACTTTATTTTCTCTCTTAGGAACACTAATAAGACTGTTAAGGTAAAAGCTGTTCCGCTCCACAATGAGCAATAAAATCAGGTTGGCAGATCACCACACTGTTAGGGCAGTAGCTCTGTTAAGTTGGAACGAGGGCAGCCTTGACCAGAATCAAGATTATTAATAAAAAAAAAAAAGGTACAAAGAAAACATCAATTTTTAGAAAAGGATCTTGCTATGTATTCCTAGCTGGCCTGGAACTCATTACCGTAGCCCAGGCTGGCCCTGAATTCTCAGCAATCCCCCTGCCTCTAGTTTCCAAAAGCAGCAACAGCAGGTGTGCACTGCCACATCCAAACACCACGTTGCTATTTGACTTTATCTCGGCAGAGGTTACTAATACAGTCACAGGTGCACTTTGCTCTTTTTCCTAAAGGTTTTCACTCTCTTGAAAAACGTGGGTCATTAAAAGATCGGGGACTCGGCTTTGCTGGAAAAGAGCTCAGATATGGTCAGGCACGTGAAGGAACACTTGCTATCAATCTGAAGCATAAACTCTCCCCCACGCCCACATACAAACTGATGACAGGGTCAGACAAGCAAGTATGCTCTCCGCAGCCAGTGCCCTAGTATCCCCCACCGTGGTTGGCAAAGGAGTGGGAAGGAAAGAGGGGGCTTCCTTTTTTCTGTCAGACTACTCCCCGCTCTGTCAATCATGCTGCTCGCTCTTGCCCCTGGGGTAACTTCCAGGAACAAGCTGGCTAGAGTGAATTGGCAGTGCATTCGCAGGCTCTCTCTGCCTTCCTGCCGTCGGTGAGACCTAGTTCTGCGGAACCCCAGGTGCTCCGCACACACACCGGAGGGGGGAATCTTGCCTTGCAGAAAGGAAAGGGGCTTGCAGTTAGACCCCACGGAAAATATCCACGGAGAAGCTGCGGTCTGGATAGGGGTTGGGCCTGTGATGATGACGTCAGGAGCCGGGCTCTGATAAACCCGAAAACTTCCCTGCCCTTCTGCCTGTCCTCAAACTTGTAGCGGCGAATTTCCCAACAATGAAGGGCAGGGAGAGGTAGAAAGCGGTCCGTTTCAAACTTCTGGGAGTCTACTGAAAAGCTTGCCTTCACCCTATCATCCTCGAAGGTTTTCGGACTGGGCCACACAAATGGGGTTTTTTTTGTTTGTTTGTTTTGTTTTGTTTTGTTTTTTCAGTGTTGGCTGTCGTTTGAGTGACACTCTCAACTCCGTTGCAGGACTTGACAACTCCAGTTTCATCCAGGGCTGAGTCACGAAACTAGCCTTCAAGCCCGGAGAGTCCTGGCTCCTCCTTCCAAGCTCCGCACCCCGGTCCTTTGAACTTGTGGGCACTACTTGCCTTAGAGCCAAACTGAGCGGAGTCAGTCTTTAGACGCCGAAATGTAGTGGCAGTAAGTGGAAACGCTGCTGAGATCCTCTTTTAGTACCCAGAGTAGGGACCCCAGTGGAAAGAGGAGTCCGATAGTTAAAACAAACAAATAAACCAAGCCCTCTTGGAGCTGGAGACCTCCGATGAGCCTAGGGACTCGGCCCTGCGGGCTCGTCCTCAGCCCCGGCGGGCGCAGCGCGCTGCTTCCAGCCAGGATGCCCAGGAGCTCCCGGCTAGTGCTGCCCTTGCCGGCCGCTCCTCGGATTTGTGACGTGCGGCAAGCTGTGGCAGTGACGGGGTCACCACACAAAGCCGGGCGGTCCGGGCGCAGGACCCCAGGCCGAGAGTCCCGACGGGATGGGGAGGGAACAGGGAACGAGGCGGCTCCGGGAGCCCGGGCTCCCCGCAGCATTAAAGTGAGCTCCCAGCCGGCGGCTGGGGGCCGGCGGAGGGCGGGCCGCGATCGCCCGGCGCGCGCTTGGCTGCTGTGGCCTCGCGGGCTGCCCGCGCGCCTGGCCCGGCGGGGGATAGCCACGCCCCATTGGGGGTGGAGCCGCGGCCCCGGGAGGCTCGGCAGCTGGAGACGCCCGGGCCCGGGGCGGGGGCTGTGGCAGCAGCTGCAGCAGCGGCGGCGGCAGCAGCGGCAGGAGCTGCTGCAGCAGCGGCGGAGGCTGCTTCAGGACGCCTTAGGGTCGAGCAGCCGCAGCCCGAGTCGAGAGGCTCTGGGCGGTGCGCCGGGCGCTGCCGGTGTTGCTGCTGCTGCGGACCACCAGCCGCCACCGGAGCCCTCACTGCCGCCGGGGCCCCGGATGCCGTCTACACTGCGGTCGACGCTGCCGGAGAGTGCGCCTCAGCCTGGACGCCGCCCCCGGCCTGGTCTCCACTTCCTCGCCGCACCTTCCATGACAGCTCCCGCTCGAAGATGGCTGCGAAGGGCGCGTACAGCTCCCACCTGAAGGTGGAGAGCGAGATGGAGCGCTGCCGCGCTGAGGGCCACTGGGACCGCATGTTCGAGCTAGTCCGGCATCTGCAGACGCTGGGCATTTCCGGCGGCGGCGGTAGCAACCGGCGAAGCAGCCCGAGCGGCAGGTTCATCTCTCTGGACACGGGTGAGTGAAGGAAGGCAGGTTCGCTGGCAGCAAGCGCGCGAAAGCACCGCCTCCTCCAGGAAGAGCGACTCGACCGACCTTCTCTCCGGAGCCGGCGCTGGGCGCTACCCTCCCGCTTGCCGTGGCAGTTAGGAAAGTCCTTCTGTCCCAAGAGAGAAATCGCGTGCAGATTGGGTGTTTGAATAGGAGAGGAAAAGCACGTGCTCTCTGTCTTTAAGGTCATGTGGGTAACCCTACGGTGAGATGGGGGTTTCCGTAGGTATCAGAGAAGTGCATTGGACCGGACTCTTGCCTCCCTAAACTGCCTAAAGTCCCTCATGCTGAGTTTGTGCCTCTAATTTTCCCCTCAAACTTGACCGCCAAGCTCTGCCCACAGCTGGCTTTGACCGAGGCATGTTGAGCACTGTGTAGGTCGGAAAAGAGGCGGGCGAGCCTCGGTTTCTTCACCAGTGGCGGACACTGGCCCCATCCAGTCCCGGCAGTCTGTGGCTTTAGCAGTAGGGCTGGTTTAGCTGGGCTTCGGCTCTTGTGCTGGGGCGGGGAAAACACCCTACTGGGGCGGAGGGAGAACCCCACCCAGTCTCCAGCCCCAGATCCTGTTTCGGGTGTCTTGCTCTGTGCCTTGAGAGAGGTTCAGAGCCCCCTCCTCCCGCGTACACACTCTCCTTTTTCGAGGCAGAGAGTAAGTTGATATATAAAGAGTTTCCCAAAAACCACCCAGGCCAGGACGCCTCTGTGGGAGAGATGAAATGATTCTAGTAATAGCAATATTGTGCTTACTGTGTGTCAGGCAAGTCCTCAGGACTGAAATCAAGTCCTTACAGCTTCTCCTGTTCGCTGTACTTTATAGGTAACCAACTTTAACATCTAGCCAATAAGTTGTGAAATCTTTTCGGTTGTGCCGTGCTCTCAAAGATGCATTCATGCCCTTGCAGCGCACCCACTGGGGTAGGAGGCAGGATGGTGGGCGCGGGGTAGCGCTCAGAAGAAGGCCAGGGGGCTTCGGAGAAGCGGCAGACCTTGCAACGGACCTGCCCTGCCCCAAGGGCAAACAAAGTGTTTGTTTGCTCAAGGAAAGTCCTGGATGCAGGGATCCCTAGAGGGCCAAGGGCCAAGAGGTCGGGCATGGCAGTGGGGTCAGTTGGCGGAACCCCGACAGACAATTTGCAGCAATCCCCTCCCGCGGGGCTGGTTCAGGTGGGACTGCGAATTGAAGCACACAGGTGTTCGTGTCTGGGGAAGGTGTGGGAATCTGAGGTTGGCTCCACAGAGCAAGGTGCCTGGCGGGACAGGAAGCAGGAAGCAGGACCTCCTTCCATCCGCACGGGGTCTGCTTTTCCTAAGCTGTTCTTTAGAGCTTCCAGCGAGGCCCATCCCTTGGCTAATCAGTATCCCAGGAGGAAAAGGTTCAGGGAGCCAAAAAGGAAAGGGAAGAATGGATTCAAAGGTGGACTTTAAAATCAGATGGCAGGCCTGCTGAGCACATCACGCCCCGTGCAAGTCCTGCCACCTGGGGGAGGCCAACCTGGGCTGTGTCTGTATTGGTGAAATTCTTTCTCAAAAAACCTCCACAAGTAGGGGGACAGAGCTAAGTGGTGGGGTCCCTGGGTCTGATAATCACCGCCAACAGAAAACTTGTAGGGCTTCTCCGATTCTCAATGTGCTCACCCAATGTGAGGTGACAGCGAAGGTAGAATATAAAGCCACGCTTCCCAAACCTGATCGGGCTCACCTTCTAGGGAACACCATTGGGAAACATGGGCACAGCGTCTATTAAGTTCCTATTAATAACCCAGGGAGGAGGGCAGGAGCTTTCGCCTCATCTTTGATGTGAGGAGACACCAAGGTGCAGAGGTCACATAATGGGCACATTGGAAGAGCTTCGGTTCATTCCTGCAAGCTGGCACTCGTGGTAGAGTACGGGCCTGGAGCTTGAGTTGTCTTTCATCAGGAGCTAACCCGTACAGACAGGGAGACTGACCAGTAAAACCAGACGGTCTCCTCCGCTTCGCTCTGTGGGTGATTTCTCTCTCGTTGTTAATCCAGTACACAATCCCAACTACACACACATATACACATGTGTACATGTGCATGTGCACACACACACACACACATACACACACACACACACATACACACACACAGCAACAAGAGGAAATAAAACAATAGTGCTCAGGGCTGCAAGAACGTTTTGGGATTGACTGCTGTTTCTTTTTCTCTGGATTCCATAGTTACTCAGAGAGTAGGAACCTCTTTTGGGAAAATATAGTGTTGGTGCTCATCCCCCTAACTGGAACCTAGGAAGGGGATTTTTTTTGGGGGGAGTGGGGTGGATGTGATGGCGCACACCTTTAGTCTCAGCGCCAGGGAGGAAGATAGAGACAGGCAGGTGGATCTCTATGAGTTCAAAGCCAGCCTGGTCTACATAGTGAGACTGACCAAAAAAAGAAAAAAGGATTTATCTTTTTTGTTTTCTCCTCCCCTCTGTGTTGCCCTGGCTGGCTTAGATTTGCTTTGTAGACCAGGCTGGCCTTGAACTCACAGAGATCCACCTGCCTCTGCCTCCCCAAGTGCTGGGATTAACAGGTGTGCGCAGCTCTGCCTGGCTTTATCTTTAATTATGTGTAAATGTGCATGCGGCTGAGTGTGCCTTAGTGAATGTGCCCACGGAGGCCAGAAGAAGCTGTTGGGTCTCCTAGTTACAGGGGATTGTGAGTTGTTTGACGTGGGTGCTGGGAAGTAAACACTGGGTCCCTGCAAACTCAGCACTATCTCCAGCCTAGAAGATTCTTCAACCCTCACCTGACCTGTCAGACTGTTACAATAGGTGAGTGACCTGGAGGTGACCTAATGTGGAAAAGGGCAGAAGGTACTAAGACTAAGAGAGGGGGGCTGAACCCCAGGGACCCTCATTTTCCAGAGGTCCTGAGGTCCTGCTGTGTCAGAGCTTTCTGTAGAGACTTAGGGTGGCCTCAGAACATAGACCCCAGGAGGTGCAGGGAGTGAGGAGCTGGCTCCTGGGCGGCTTGGTTGAAGGAACAGATGCTGACACAGAACAACCCCAGGCCTTTTTCCTGTCAGAATAGGCGCCTGTGTGTGTTCTTCAAACTCACATCCGGTGTTGAGTTGGTGAGCGTGGAAGAGGGGAAGTTCAGGGCACAGCCTGTGGCTATGAGGTTTGGTCCGTGTGAAAACAAAACTGGCCCGGTATTTTGATTTGATTTTTTAAACAGCTTTTCTCCTTTCTTTCTTTCTTTCTTTCTTTTTTCCTTTGGTTTTTGGTTTTCTGAAATAAGGTTTCTCTGTGTAGCCTTGGCTGTCCTGGACTCACTTTGTAGACCAGGCTGGCCTCGAACCCACAGTGATCTGCCTGCCTCTGCCTCCCCAAGAGCTGGGATTACAGGCGTGCACCACCTTGCCCAGCTCCATTACTTTTATTTTATTTGAAAGGCAGGTGTCCTTGAGCCAGAGCCTTCACGTGGAAGTCAAGAGACCAGCTTGCAAGAAGTCAGTTTTTCTTTCCACCGTTCAGGTTCAGATTGTGAGGCAAGGTGAAAAGTTTTTGCTTTAGCTGCCTGGAGGCCATCCAGTATTTTAATTCTGTTAACACTTCATTAGAAAACATTTACAGAATACTTTAAGAAAAAAAAAGAAGAAGAAAGCATATCTGTTATCAGTCAGCTTCAATGGTTATGAACTAATGAATAATCATTAAAAAATTAACTTCCATTTTCGTGTGTGTGTGTACAACTTGTAGGTGTCAGTTTTCTGCTCCCAACATGTGGGTGCTGGGGATCAGTTTGACAGGCTTGGGGACCAGTGCCTTTACTTGCTAAGCCTTCTTGATGAATCTGGCGAGCAATCTTTTTCAGGCTGTTCCTCAGCCCACTGCCCTCCCATGCTTTACTATTTCAGTATGCATTTATGAAATAAGAACCCATGAAAAGTATAACCACTACACCATAATTGTTGCTCAAACCCACCATCTTTTGGTTTTGTTTTGTTTTTTTTTTTTTCAGCTGAGTGGTTTGTTTCTTCAAGCGGGAAGATTGCCTTAAACATAGCTGCAGTTTAAGTGTCTGAGGCAGGGTAGTCTCCCTTACCTCTCCTCCCAAAGCCCATGCTTGGAAGGCTTCAGTCACTGCTAGCCTTTGGGGACAGAAGCCACAGAAATTCCTTTGCCAATTTGATGTGGAGGAGGGACAGGGCTGACTTGACCCACACTTCCTACCTTCAAATGGGCGCGTGGGTTTTCCAAATCAAAGGCTGGACAGAAGAGACGATGGGACCTGCCCCTTGAGAGCTCAAGAGGCCTGAGAGGAAAGTAGCTGCCACAGGCCTTCAGAGGAGGTCAGAAGTCAGGGGAGGAGATGTGATGGCCACGCAGGGAAACCTGCTTGCCTCTGCTAATTGCAGGTGCTGGGTGGGGCTGCCATGGGGCTGACTAGAAGACTTCTTCATAGCCCTGACAAGAGAGGCTGAATCCTCTGGCCCAGGCCTGGACAGGGGTGTGCTTATCCACCCAGACTCTTAACAACTGAACATTTAGGTCTTGGAATTCCCAGGTGCCCTTTAGTTTCATAGATTCATCAGTGGAGAACAGTGGGGGGGGGCAGGGGCGGAGTAAGAAGGAGGGGGATTGAACAAAGGAAATAAAATGATGGTCTGCTAAACCAACAGATTTGGTAGAGGGATATTGGGAGGGAGGAAGCCACCCTGAGAGGGACCGGAAGGAAGAGTAGGCAGGCAGCCAGAGGGGTTGGAGGTGTGACTCTGGTAGAAGCTTCTTGAGGATCAACCCTTAGCACCACACACAAAAGCAGTGCTGCCCACCCTTGCAGTGAAGGGAGAGCCGCTCACCCTGCTGTGGGGCTTACTGCTAGCTTTCCCCTTCATCGCAGACTGTAGACCATTTCTGAAACTATCAGAGGCCAGCAAGGTAGCTCAGGGGCTAAAGGTGCTTGCTGGCAAGCCTGCCAACCTAGGGTCCATCCTGTACCCACATGGTGAGAGGTGAGAATCAATAGACTCCTTACAGAGTGACCTTTGACCTCTAGAAGCCAGACATGGCCACTGGGGCACCCTGGCCCATGAGTAACACGTCAGTGTCAGTGTTTACATCTTGTTTTCTTTCCTTATCAAGAGCTCTGCTGTGAGAGAGATGCAGGAGAGGTATTCTTGTCTGCCTGGGTTGCAGTTGTTACCGCTCTTGGTCACTGCCCTAACAAGGTCACTAACCTTCATGACCTGTGATACGGGACTGCTATCTACCTTTCGTGGCTGTGAAGGTTAAATAAGACTACGTAATAAAATGCCTGGCACTTAGTAGGCCCACTACAAATATCAGTGTCACCTTCACAGTTCTGGTCCCTTGGAGCTTAGAGCAGTGCTCGTCAAACAGACTTCAGAGAAGGGAGAGGTTTTGGTTAAGTCTCTTCACCTGCTCTGATGCTTACTTACCCAAGAAAGGAAGGAAGGAAGGAAGGAAGGAAGGAAGGAAGGAAGGAAGGAAGGAAGGAAGAATATAGTTCTGCTTGCTCTTTCAGATTTTTTTTTTTAAAGCATCCGACTCAGCCAGCTCAACAGTGCTTTGTCTAGTATCCACACGTGCACTTAGTCTTCATGCACGTGGAGGAGGTGCCACAAGCCAAAACCTGCCCTGGTGCACACCACCCTGGCAGCATGGGTTCAGAGGGCGCTCAAGGAGCAAAGCAAGTTTCTTTTGGCATGAAAAGTAACTGGATGGTGTGGGGGCGGGGATGGGCAGGAGCTCTGGGAGGGCTAGGTAAACCCAACAAGCCTCCTGACACGTGGCCACTCAAGGGGCGAAGGGGCGGGACCCTGTGACCCTCCCACTGGAGGAGCCTTGGGAGGGACACTGGTCCCTAGTGCTGTCTTGGAACCCTGCTGTGGGTTTTACAAAGCAGAACCCTGAGCTAGAAACACAGCTCTGGGGAGAGCTGGTGGCGATGCATCCATCCCAGACATCCGCCTCTTTTCCCAGCTGAGATTTGGAAATGAAGGTCACTTTGCAGGCCTGGGTTGGTTTACATTTTATTTTTGAGCAGGTAGCATATTCATGTAGTTCAAACCTATATTGCCAAAGTACAAGAGTGGAAAGGCCTGCTGTGTTTCCAGCCTGTTCGGAGGGGTGTGTGGAGGGGATGGGGGTGGGGGGTGTGTGTGTGGCGTGTGTGTGCATGTGTGTGTCTCTGTGTGTATCTGTCTGTCTGTGTCTGTGTGTGTCCTCTGTCACGTGCATGAAGAAACATAATGGTTTATGACTGCAGGCACCATGGTGCACACTGCTTTTTTTCCTTCCTGCCTTCTCTTTTTCTTATATGCAACAAGGTCTCAGAAAGTAGCCCCAGCTGGTCTGAAACTGACTATTTTGATTAGGCTAGCCTGGACCTTGCAGAGATCTGATTCTGCCATTGGGGTTAAAGGGGTGTCACTACCATGACCAGCTGCTCACTCTGCTTCCTTCCTTCCTTCCTTCCTTCCTTCCTTCCTTCCTTCCAAGACAGGGGCTCACCATGTCACTCTGGCAGGTCTTGACCAGGGTGGTCTGTCTGTCTCTTCCTCTCTCTGCTTTGTTACCAATTTAACTTGAAGTTCCTTCCACAGCTACACATACAGAGCATCCTCAGCCCATTTTGTGGCTGCAGGGTGTCCCTCCTCGTGCACATACGGATATTTTTTTCTAGTATAAGTGTTGCTGAGTGAGGAATTAGAAGGTTGGTTTACACATGTGCAAGACCATCTGTAGGATGTTGCCAAGTAGCCCCTTCTAGAAGCTTTCTTCAACTTACCCGCCGTCACGGGATGAGAGTTTGAAAGGGGGCGCTTTTATAGGCAAGCCTTCCAAATGTTCATTTTCAAAATCCGGATCTTGGTAGCAAAGGGTCTGATGATGCTTCCTCAGGGCAAACCATCCCAGGCCTGTGTGGCTGTGGGGCCTGCTCCTGTTGTTAGGGAGGGAGCACCCTCCCTCTCGGGAGGAGTGCAGTGTAGGGGACCTGGCCCCAAGACTGAACAGAAACAGCTGCAAGG
Source organism: Acomys minous (assembly GCF_964271855.1). Classification (NCBI taxonomy): domain Eukaryota; kingdom Metazoa; phylum Chordata; class Mammalia; order Rodentia; family Muridae; genus Acomys; species Acomys minous. The sequence continues at coordinate 119,441,092 of NC_140489.1, forward strand.
AGCGAGGAGCATTGTGAAAAGATGGGGCTACGTCAATTCTGTAGTATCCTAGAGATAGCTCTGTTGGCTTCCTCTCGGGGGAGCTAGGGTGTCCCACTCACCAGACATAGGCACTCTGCTGACTAGTTCCTCATAGGGTGATGAGGCAGGCGGTGAGGGCAGCCAGCGGAGTCTGTTAGACTTTAAGCTCTGCACACCAGACGCTTGCCTTCCCTGCAAGGTGGTGGTGGTGGTGGTGGTGGTGGTGGTGGTGGTGTCCCTCTGCCGCAGGTAGCAGGAATGTGGTAGTGACAAGGTTGGGATGTCATTGTGGTAGGGGGGGCACAATCAAGTAGTCTAAAGCTACTTGCCAGGTTATGAGGTTTGCAAATGAGCTCCTGTATGTGAGAGAACACTTGAAAAATAAAAGTGCTGGACAGAATCAGTGACTTGCCTTGTGACCCAAGAAACCATACATGAAACATCCACTCTTTGCTCTGACTCCTATGTCCCTCTGAGCCACACTAAGATGGACTCTGTCTCAAAAAACAAAAAACAAACAAAGATAGGACAAACACTAAGATGGACTCCCTCTCAAAAACCAAAAATACAAAGATGGAACAAATCGATTACACATGACCTTAGAAACTAGGAGGGTGTGAAATGGGCCATTGAGCCACACAATACAGTTTTCCTCTTTCATGGTTTGGCTGGGCGGTTTTATGTTTTTTGTTTTTTATTGTTTTTGGTTTTTCGAGACAGGGTTTCTCTTGTAGTCCTGGCTGTCCTGGGCTTGCTTTGTAGACCTGGCTGACCTCAAACTCACAGAGATCCATCCACCTGCCTCTGCCTCCCGAGTGCCGGGATTAAGACATGGGCCACCCAGCAGCAATTTCCCTTTTTAGGTGGGTTCTTGCTCCGTCACCCAGACTAGCTTAGAATTCCCTTCAGTCCTCAATGACTACTTATGTTTATGAAAATACATCCTTATCTTCTCAGACTTGAGCTGTTCGTGGGCTGCGTAGGGGCAGCTCTGGGCCCAGGATGGTAGGGCCCATACCATGTGTGTGTTCAAGGAGTCACGGGGTCCTCACCCTGTTTTTCAGATGATTTTGGGAAACTGCTGCTGGCGGAAGCTCTTCTGGAGCAGTGCTTGAAGGATAACCATGACAAAATAAAAGACTCCATCCCTTTGCTGGAGAAGAATGAGCACAGGCTGACAGAAGCCAGAGACCACCTGAGTAGCATCCTTAACAACGGGAAGCTGCCGGTGAGTCTCCAGGTTATCTCAGCTCCCCCCCCAAGGGTGGGGCGCAGCTGGCCTCTCCGGGCCCGCAGATGGATTCTTGTGTATCCCACGGGAGCTCTGATGGATGAGGAGACAGAGGTGGGGAAGGTAGTCCTGAGCTGCCTCCTCCTCTGATCCTGGCCCTGCGGTCTGGGTGATCCCTCAAGTCCAGCTAGCTCAGTTCTGAGGCGATCAGTCTGCCATCCGCTGGGCTCCGGAAGCGCAGCATCTCAATGATAATGTCTTTAGCCCCACTTGTGTGACCTGGGAGAGGCGACCACTAAACAAATGTGGCTCCATCTGCTGTGACATCTCACGGTCTGGTGGCCCCTGCTACTTCTTGGTGCAGATGCCTGAAGGACTGGAATGGGATGAAGGTTAGAGGAGAGCATCCACAGGCTCCACGCTCAGAGTGAAGTAGCTTCCTCTGTTCTTCCTTACGGGGCATCTCTGTGAACTCTTGGGACATAGGGGCAGACACACAGGTGGCTAAGAATCTGCACAGCAGGGGTGTCTTTATCTTAAGCTAAGGGATTCCTGTAGGCACCCTTCCCCTTGGCCAAGATGTGTGATTCTGACTGGTTAGGATGACGGATCGAAAAGACTTCAAATTCAGAGCCAGAGTAGCTGACTTTTTATTTTTTAAATAAATGCTTTTTTTTAATGTGCATTGGTATGAGAGTGTCAGATCCCTTGGAATTGGAGTTACAGACAGTTGTGAGCTGCCACGTGGGTGCTGGAAATTGAACCCCGGTCCTTCCGAAGAGCAGACAGTGCTCTTAGCCACTAAACCATCTCACCAGCCCATGACTCTTAATGTTACCAAGTGAAGACATTAGAAAAGCCACACTATTGCAGTGGGAAAATACGGTTACCTTTGCTCCATGAGAGAGAAAGACACTTTCACCATATGGTCCTTTGTGTCTCCCTCCCCCTCCCCCCAACTAATGGATTTCCTGTTGTAAACGGTCCTTAGTCCACTGGGATCTACCAGTGGCCACACCCATTCATCGTGCCCTGAATGTGCCCTTTCACCCTCACCTGTTCACGGTCTGTGTTTATTATACTTTTCTCAGGGGCAGTCCAGAGCTGTGTTCCCTTACCCTCTTGGTGTCTGTCCTTAGCCTGCTGGGATGGGAGGCAGGGATTGGGTGTTTTTATCTCTCCTTCATCCACAAGGAAGATGGAGCTGAGTATGGAGGACGTGAGCCTGTAGCTTGAGACCATGACATGGAATGGCAAAGGCCCCACACAGCTCGCAAGCACTGTGCGCTGGATCCCTCTGGCGGGGTCTTGCCTGTGGCCCTGACTGAGGAAGTAGGTGGCTGATTGGAGGAAGTTAGCCAATGGTGTTAAAGGTGGTCGGAGAGAGCAGGAGAGCTGTGTATGGGCCTCTGTGAGGCATTGTGGGAACTTCACAGAAGGGAGCTTCCTGGGGCCTAGGGAGGCTTCCAGGAAAAGGTGGGGCTGAGGGAACAGGTGACGGTCTGGCCAGGCATAGGGACCAGTTCTGAGGGAGGGATAATTCTCCAAGGCCAGGGAGTAGTGGGCAGGAGAAGGGAAGGATGGCTTCCCTGGGGCTTGGCCTGGCCTCACCGTTTCTCTTACTTGGCCGCTTAGAAGGCAGATGATGAGAGTGGTGGAAGCTCCCTCTGAGATCACAGAACCTTGACCTAGCTACTCACTTGCAGACTGGGAAATTACCTCCAGCTAGTGGGAGTGGCTAGGGTTGGAACCAGAACTTCTCTTCACCTCCAGGGAGCTTTACAGTCGGCTGCTCTGTGCCCTCACCCAAGGGCAAAGGCCAGAGCCTGGCTTGATAGGCCTGCTGTGCACAAGGCTACAGCGAGAGCCCTCCAGAGCTAGGCGGCTGAGGGGGTGGGTGGTGGTGGTGGTGAAACCTTAAAGTAAAATAGACACACTCCCTTGGCTAGAGCTCAGGGCTGCTGCCCAGCCTGTTTAGCTCTGCCTCCCTTGGGCAGCAGTACTGGTGATTTGCTAAGGGACCTGGGCCAGGGCCAGGCAGGAGCAGCTGAGCTCCTAAGGAGGCTGTGAGAGACCTGAGTGGGTGGAGATGAGAGCAGGGTTTGGATTAGGTATTTGGGGCCTCCCTGGGGCTCTGCATTTAACCCTACTTCTGATGGGGCCAGTGACCCAGCAGGCCCTCCCCTCCTGCCCTCTGTCCTGCAAGGCTAATGTGGCTGCTCCCCCTTGCAAAAGTCCTGCTGCAGGGGTGTGGGTGTCAGCTTCAGGGTGAGCTTTTTCTAAAGCCTTTCACCTCATTTCTTTAATTTCCCCTAACACACACACACACACACACACTATATACACATACACTATACATACACATAAAATATGTATAAAATAAATTTTGGACTCTATAAAATTTGGCTCACTCCCTTTCTCCAAGTATTCAGAATCAGTGCTGATTTGGGGGTGTCAGCCTGCCTCAGAGCCTCATGAAGGCTTCAGGAGAGAGAGAAGACAGGGCGCAACCCTACAGCTCCCTGAAGTCACGGCAAGAAGCAATGAGAGACATCCTAAGCCTTTCGCTCAGAGCCACGGTAGAGGCTGTGGGTGCAGCGATGGAGGCGGTGGAGCACAGGCATCATGGAAGACTTCCTGGAGGAGGAGCGAGAGTTTCGAGCAGGGTCCTAGGCAAATCATGGCTTATGGCTCAGTCGGAGAGGGATGGGAACTTCGGAGCGAGAGCCTGCTAACGCATCTTTGTCCTTTCAGCCACAGTACATGTGTGAGGCCATGCTGATCCTGGGCAAGCTGCATTATGTGGAGGGCTCCTACCGGGACGCCGTCAGCATGTATGCCCGGGCTGGGATCGATGACATATCCGTGGAAAACAAGCCCCTGTACCAGATGCGGTTGCTTGCAGAGGCGTTCGTCATCAAAGGTATTTGTGCACAACTCTTTGCCCCCACCCACTCTGGTCTCAGGTGTCTAGAACGGCATGGCATCACAGGGCAGGGAGCAGCGTGTTGGCGGTGGGGCCTGCGAGGCAGTGTCCAGATAGAAACCCCAGGCCACGGCTACACAGTGCTGTTCGGGGAGCCTGCACAGGGCAGCCTGGTGCTCAACGGACAGTGGGCTCAGGTTCCGTCACCTGGGTTTTGTTGACAACTAGTTATCAAACTGGATGCCCGTGGGCAAACTGCCTCTTCACCTTTCTTGGCTTCAGTTGACTTCTTTGTAAAAGGAGGTTGGGATGCCAGCCCTTCAAGGCTTCTCATGACCAGCTGCGCTGTATAACCAGGGCAAGCGAACCTTAGCGGGTGTGCCCGCTCTTGTCGGGCCTGCTCTACTGACTGACACTGCTAGGATCAATCTGTTACTCCCCAGCTGTGGGGGGCCCCTGTTGTGAGGAGAGAGGGGGCTGCTGAGATCCAGTGATGTGGATGACTTCCTGTCCTTGAGGAGTTCCCAACTCTCCCGAGACAAAGAATGCTTTAGAAGAAACTCAGAGGGACAGGGTCAGTGAGAAAAATTTCATGAAGGGGACTGTTTTCCAGTTGTGTTGATAAGTGCGCACAGAGAGAGAGAGAGAGAGAGAGAGAGAGAGAGAGAGAGAGGAGAGAGCTGTTTGAACATCTCTCTATTCCAGTAAAATCAACCCTCAGAGAAAAGTCTGGAAAAGCCACCTGTACTCGGATTGCGATTGGGTGCCCGGCCCTGGTAGAGGAGGTGGTACTCCACACTAGTAAATTGAGGCCTGGAGAAGAAATGCCCCTTGCACAAACGTACCCATTTGAAGCGAGGAACAGAACCCCCACTGTGTGGTGCTGGCACTGGAAAATGTGTGTGTTCCCTCCCTCTCTTAACACAGACACAGTCCTCTGTGGGCTGAGGTCCTCAAAGAGTGACAGTGACACCTGGGGAGGACCTGTGTCTGGCAGGCTGGGTCCTGACGTCCCTGAGTCCCCTCCCTATCAAGTCCACATTGCCAACCAAGTCAGTTTCCCTGGACAGGTGCCCACCTGGTAGGGTCCTCCTCTGCTTCCTCACCTCCCTCTACCCGTGGCGCAGGCCAGTCTTGGGAAGTGCTCATTTTTCAGGGCTCAGCTCTTTGGGGTCTCTGGGATATCTTGAGCTGAATGTCTTCTTTGGGGGGTTCCTTTTCAGTCCTCTCTCCTGTCAGCCTTGCTCAGTACATATTATTCTCTGTGTCCTGCTCTCCGCTCTCTCCAGCATGCCTCCAGCTGGTGGTCAGAGGTCCTGCCAGGGAGGTAAGGATCCGGCATTGCTCGTGCGTGGGCTGCTCGGCTGCAGGCTGTGCTGGCTCCCCCATCCCTCAGTGAGTGCACGTGTCCCACCCCAGCCTGTCACCTGACTCCTCTCTGCTTGTCCTCCCTGTCCTGTTGCAGTGACCATACCTGCTGCTTGGCATGCTGGGGTTTGCCTGAGCCTGAGTGTGCTTGAGGCTGCGCGCAAGGCATCGGTATGTGCATGCTCTGACTTAACTGCGTCAGTGGGATCTGGTGGGCTTCTTCCTTCACCCAGAGGGCACAAAAGGAGATGGGGGACAGTTGGTTTTGGGACTGGCTTCAGGTGAGAGCATGAGGGTAGTGACAGCAGGAGCCCCGAGCTCACAGAATAATGAAATAATAGCTGTTATAGCCTCACCTGAACCTGCAGACCCCTGAGTTAGTATTCTCTTCTTCCTATGTTACATATGAGGAGCTGAGGTTGCAGCAGGTAGCTCCTGCCTGAGCTCATAGCACGGGATTTGAACCTCTGGCTTAGTACTCAGAATTGTAAGTGGAAAGGAGTTACACCAGATCCCTGTGTTATAGATAAAACAAAACAAAACAAAACTGAGGCTTGTGGAAGGGAAGCCATTTACCCAGAATATTACTTAGCTTCTGTTGTGACTGGCATCCTCCATGTTCCAGGAGCCTCTAAAATTCTGCCTCTTTCTGCTTCAGGGTGACCTCTGAACAAGCCAGCCTGGTCCAGTTCCAGCGTTTCCTGATGTCAGGCTATAGCTTTCTTCTTTTTCCTTTGTGTGTGTGTGTGTGTGTGTGTGTGTGTGTGTGTGAGAGAGAGAGAGAGAGAGAGAGAGAGAGAGAGAGAGATGCGTGTATGTGGGTCGTCATCCCGCATGTATGTGGGGCTCTGAAGTTGATGTTGAGGCTCACCCTCAATTGCTCCTGCCTTATTCCTGGACGCAGAGGCACTTATGTGGGTTCTAGAGATCCAAACATTGGTCTTTGTGTTTGCACGGCAAGTCCTTCAACCACTGCAAATACCTCCCCAGCCCTAGACTTCACCTTGAAGCCCCTTTGGCAGTGGCGGTTCCGTTTGGTGCTACCCCGTGTACCCCTAGCTAAGAGGGAGAGGACAGAGCTGCTGTGTTAGTGGGAGCCTCAGCCTGGGAGACTTGATGGGGCCAAATGTGAGCTGCTGTTCTTTTCCTGGGGGGCAGGACAGGTTTCTGGTCCCTCCTTTCCCGTCTTCAAAGATGAGAGAGCATACCTAGCTAATCCTCTTTCCCTTTAGGGCAGAGGGACTTGCCAAGTGACCCTCAGAGCATCCCATAAGCACGTGAGCTACACTTCCTTCTCACACTGGGGCTCTTGTTCCCAGGGAGGCAGAGATGCTGACTTTAAACCTCAACTGGGAACATCGAGAGAGGGGTGGTTGTAATAGTTCTTGTTTCTGTTGTTTAAAGATCAGCATGTATGACACATACGTGTCTATAGGACACAGTACATGACCATTCGACTTCTCTAAGGGTAAAAAGAAGCGTTGTTCACGTCCGGCTCATTCAGAAACGAGAGGACCGGCAAGATGACCTTTTGTTTGGTGGTATTTCCAGTGGGTTGGGGCTCTTGCTGTCAGTCAGGCAAGAGGTCTTCCTCACTGTTCTGTTGCTGTGCAGAGACCCCATGGCCAAGGCCACTCTTAATAAAAGAAAGCATCTACCTGAGGACCTGCTTACAGTTGCAGAGACTTGTCAGCACAGTGGGGGAATATAGTAGCAGGCAGGTATGGTGCTGGAAAAGTAGCTAAGAGCTACATTGTTACCCACAAGTACAGAGAGAGGGGGGGGAGGGAGGGAGGAGGAGGGGGGAGGGGAGGGGAGAGGAAAGGAGAGGAGAGGAGAGAGAGAAACTGGGCCCAGCTTTGAAACCTCTAAGCCCACCCCCCAGTAACACACTTCCTCCAACAAGGCCACACCTTCTAATCCTTCTAATCCTACAAAAGAGTTCCGCTTCCTGGTGACCGGGATTTACATGTCTGAACCTATGGGTGCCAGGCTCGTTCACACCGCCACAGCTGGTGACCTGAGTTTAGTCCCTGGGGACTCACAAGGTGAAAGGGGAGAACTATCTTCTGAAAGTCGTTCTCACTGTGTATAAAGAAGCCAAGAAAAAAAACAAAACAAAACAAGGGGTTGAGAGATGGCTCAGAGGTTAAGAGTACTGCTTGCTCTTCCAGAGGTCCAGAGTTCAATTCCCAGCAACCACATGGTGGCTCACAACCATCTATAATGTCATCTAATGCCCTCTTTTGGCATGCATTAGTATGTATATGCATTAATAAATAAATCTTTTTAAAAAAACAGAAATACATTTCCTCCACTAAAATAGAAAAGTAAAACACCTCCGTGAGAAGACTTGCCATTTCTGGGTTCTGTCCCTTTGCTCTCTCTTGAGTCCATTGTCCTTGCTGGTCATACCCTTTTTCTTTTTAACTTTGTGCACAAACCCCAACATTGCATTTGAACAGGTTGGTAATCCCCGCACAAGCACCTCCCTGGGCTTATTCAGTTTATAGCGTCTCTTCTCCGCCAAGCTCACTTGGAACCTTCTGCAGTGTGTTCACCCTGATCTGTCCACTCCGTGCCCTCTTTCCTTCAGGGGTCTGGCCTCTAGTCTTGTTTCTTGAGGTCTCTGACCCACATCCCACTGAGAAAATATCACCTGCCAGCAGTTCATTAAGCTGGCACCTGTTAGTGATGCCAAGGGGGTGAACAGCTGCGTCTGTTCCCTCGTGGGGACAGTGAGCAGGTGAGCTAAGCCTGTCTTGTGTGCTGTGGCTCCAGGGGGAAGGAAGAATTGTCAGTCTGGTGGCATGAGCTCCCTGGTGCCATTCCTGCCTGTCCAATCTTTGGTTTGGTATGTCTTAGCATCACTGAAGTCTGCTGTTTCTAAAACAAACAAAAACAAGAAGTAGAAAGCCCCAGAGAAGGCTGGTCTGAGCTCTGACCTCAGGCCTGTTTCACGGGAAACGCTGTCCTGGCTCTCAGCCCTCTGGACATTTGAGGGGGCAGTTTGTAAAGAATGGCCTTCCTTCTGCCCACTGGACAGCTCCCTTCTTATGGCCTTATAGTCTAAACAGGTGGAGTTCTTATGTGCATCTTTGGGGTTCTGGTTTTGTGGCTCCCTAGGACTCTTGGTTATTGGCCTCTGGCAACTGGCATAGGATCCAGTGACGAGAAACCCTGGGCCACCGACTGTTCTTTAAGTCCTTGGGTCTATTTCAGGGCCCAGCACTTACAACCTCATGGGGAGAAAGCATCTGGGGGAAGGTTCTCGTCCATCTGGTGCAGTCCAGGGGTGCAATTCCCTTACCTGCTTGGTAGGGATGACTTCTCACAGAGAGGTTATAGGGGCTGCTACCAAAGGAGGTGAAAGGCACAGAAGGCAGGGCTCTGGAGCCCAGGCTGCAATGGCTCCTCCCACGCCACACTTGAAACAGCCCAGCTCTCTCTGACTCCAGCTGCGGTGGGGCCTTATGTTTAAGGAGTACCAGTACATTTGAGCCACTGTGGGAGAGGGAGGTGACAGGTCCTGCCTGACTGTAGAGCCTTTGCCAGTGAGCTAGCAAAGTGACCTCAACCCAGGGAAGTGGGGGGATGCCTCGCTGGGAAGTAGGGGAGGAAGGAACCACACCTCCTCGGAGCTCAGTGGCTGAGTCTTGGAGGGGTGAGACAAATGGGTGGGAGCCAGGTGTCCCACGGAGAGGGCATTGGGAGCAGAGGGCTGGCAGGGAGGCTCAGGTATCTTGGTTGGTGTCCTAGAGTTTTGGCCCAAGGTTGCCCTGCCATAAAGTCTTCCATAGTCCGTGTTCCCTTCACGAGTCTGAGTGCCATACCTCTGTGGGCCTCTGGTAACAAGCTGCCCTCTTTCCTGTGGGTCTAAGCCCTGGGGTTTTAACCAGCCCTATGATGCTTCAAGGCCTGGTCTCAACCTCTTGGGCCTGCGGTGTTTTGGCACCAGGATGCTACTATCATCTAACTCAGAGGGCCATTTGGCCTCCTTCCCTCTCTTCAGGCCTGTCACCTTCCATTTCTGTGGTCCATTCAGCATGAGGATGACATAGAGACCCCTGCTTCCCCAGGCCTTCGTTCTCCATGAGCCTTCCAGGCCTCACCTGTTGCTTCCTAATTTGAGCATCACCGGTGCTCCATCCATGGTGGGACTGGGGATGGGGGTGAAGGACCTTCAGGACCAGCGCTGCCTCTGTGTTTCAACCGAGCTGGCTCCATTTCTCCCTGAAGCTTTAGGTGTGGCGATGGTGGTTGTTTCTGTTCGCTTTCTGCCCACGTGATCCTAAGATTTTCTGTTCTCCTCAGGGATTGTATGGCTTATTAAGCTTGTTAAAAAATAAAAGAACACCAGCGGCTCCCGGGAGCGTATCTAGTTTTTGTTTTGCTGTATTTTGCCCTGGTATGGCAGGAATTAGGTGTGTTGGCTCTGGCATCTTTCCCAAGGTGTAGGCTGCCTGGCTTGTGGGGAGGCGCTGCTGCTGCTGCTGCCGTGGCCCCAGGCTGTGGGCCCCAGAGTTAAGAGGCTGGCTTCTAGTGAGAGAGGAGGCTAAGGCTGGGCGTGTTCGCTGCCTGGCCACCAAGTGTGCACTACATGCCAACTGGGGTGAGAGACACCAAACAGGCTCAAGACGCATCTTCTACTGGCTGCAGTAGTGAAGGCAAGATGGCATTGGTGTGAGGGTGTTAGCTCTTGGAGTTACATACAGTTGTGAGCTGCCATGTGGGTGCTGGGAATTGAACCTGGGCCCTTTGGAAGAGCAGTCAGTACTCTTAACCGTTAAGCATCTCTCCAGCTTCTTTCCCCCATAAACATTTTGAGATGTGTCCTTCTAGTCACTTTTCCTTACAGACTTATCTGGACATTTGGAAAGTGAAAATAATTCCATAAGCTATGCTTTGACACCCGTTGTAAAGAGCTAAAGTTTTACAAGGCCCAGGGGTGCTTAGCTGCAGTCTCAGCAGCTGGGGAGGCTGAAGCAGGCAGGAGCTTTGCAAATTTGGGCATCACAGAGGACCTGTCTGAAATTATTTCAAAAATGTTTTATGACGGCCTGGAGAGACTTAGAAGAATTTGGTGCAGAAGACCTCGGTTCTGCTCCAAACATTCACATGGTGGTTCACAGCCACCTGTAACTCTCCAGTCCCAGGTGATCTGATGTCCTCTCCTGGTGTCCACAGGCATGCATGCAGGCAAATCATTCATATACATAAAATAAAAATAATAAATATTTTTTAAAAAATAACATTAGGGCTGGGAATGTAACTCAATTGGCAGAATGTTTACTGTATAAGACGCACCCGGTTTTTAGAGCAGTAAAACAAGAAAAACAGTAAAAACGGCAATTGGATCATAAGGTGCATCCCAACCCCCCCCCTCAATTTGTGGGGAGAAGTGCATCTTATGGTCTGAAAATACAGTACTTAACACATACGAAGGCTTGGGTGTGTTCCCCAGCACCACAGAAGACTGGGTGTGTGGCACATGCTTCTAACCCCAGCCCTTGGAAGGTGAAACCAGGTGGCCCAGAAGCTTGTGGTCATCCTTGAGGCTAGCCTAGCCGACATGAGACCAAAAGACAATATAATAATTGTTAAAACATACACACAAATACACATGGCAGTTTGTGTATTTAGTGGTAGAGTCAGGCTTAGCAAGACCATGGGTTTAATCCCCAATATCAAATACACAGATATAATATCATAACAATTCTAAGATCTGAGCATGGCGGAGCTTTTGAGATGTCAGCATTTGGGTAGGAGAGGGAAGAGGATCAGGGGAGGACCAGGGGCTCAAGGCCATCCACAGCTGCATAGCAAGTTGGGGTACAGACACCTTGTCTCAAAACAAAACACAACAACAACAATAGCAAAAACCCCAATGAAAAATTAAGCATGCACTTCAGCCCTGGTTAGACAGTGTTGTGCAACCAGCCTCTAGAACTGCTTTTCTTATAAAACTGAAACCTGTGTTCACTAGGCAGTACCTTCCTCTTTTCTTCCCCTACCCTGGGTGACCATCCTTTTATTTTTTATTTCTATGAGCTTGAATTCGCTTACTTAGAATTACATAGTGTTATCTTTTTTCTGGCTGATAATGTTGTATAATTATTCCCCTTCGGACTGTTATAAATAATAGCGCTGCGAGTCTGTACATACAAAAACCTCTGCAGGACCCAGATTTCTGTTCAGTTCTTATGAATCTGTTCATAGCGGCAGATCATGTGCTCCTGGAGCTTGGAACGTTACTTGCTAACTAGCTGTGCCGTACTGTTTCCATTTGCTCTTCTCACAGTTGCCCACTTTGGAGTGTGATCTGTGACAACCGTTGCCACCAGACCTTTAGGTTAAAGAATGAATTGTGTTTCTTTTTCCCTCCCCCTGACACTCAGGGTGCCCAGGCTTGGTAAACCCAAGATCAAACATCTTTGGGTCATCTTTCACTGGAGGGTGGGTGAGTGGAGAGTGCTACAGTTTTGGAAAGGGAGTTTCCTAGCAGAGGAACCCTCTGGGCTCCATCTGTGTATCCCGGGCCCCAGGCTTGAAGGGCAGGCCTTGTTGGAAGACCTGCTGCAGTGATGTGCTGAGGCAGCTTGCGTAGAAGGAGCCGGGATCAGCCTGGTGCTGAGCCCAGGGATGGACCTGAGACACACAGAGCCCAGGAGTTCCTTTGAAAGGGGCCTTTCCCTGGCTTGTTGATTTGTGTGTTTTCACAGGAAGTCCCCATCTGCCGGTGTGACACAGGAAGCAGTGCCTGGCACTTCCTGGGAGCTATTGACTTCCTGGTCAGACCACAGGGTTGGTGCACAACCACCAGGAACCTCGGAGGCGGGCTCGAGAGCTGCATGTCTCCACTTGGACCTAGTGCTGAGCCCTGTTTGGCTGCTTGTGCAGAAGGACTCAGCCATAGGGGAGAACTGTCAGGGCTGGTGTCAGCTTCCAAACGCTGTGGGCAGGAAGTGGGCCTTCTGAGCAGTTAGATCCAAGGACGTCGGTCTCTGGGAATCTTCTTGGTTTTCATGATATTGAAAGTTATCTTACAGGGTCTGGAGAGAGATGGCTCAGTGGTTAAGAGCACAGACTGCTCTTCCAGAGGGTCTAGGTTCAATTCCCAGGACCCACATGGTGGTTCACAAGCATCTGTAACTCTAGTCCCAGGGGAGTCGACACCCTCTCTGGCTTCTCTGGACACGAGGCACACACATGATGTACAGGCATACATGTAGGCCAACCACCCACACACATAAAATTAAAATAAACTGAAAAAAGTTATCTTACAGAGGATCACCTCAATGAATATATCTGCTTGACTTCCATCTTTTGTTTCTTTTTAAAAAGACATCATCTCGATGTTTTCAAATAAAATTTCCTATTTGTGAGGGCATGCGGGTCGTAAATGTATAATTTGATGGTTTGCATTAGTGTGACTACCTACATAGCCAGCGTAGAAGCAGAGCATTCGCTCTGCCCTCACCCTTCCCAGCTGACGCTCACCACTTACCCCAGGGGACCCCTGATCCTCCTTCACTAGTATAGTGAACGCCAGAGAAGTGAAATTGTATGGTATGCACCTTCTGACAGACTGCTTCATTTGAATAGGATAATTTCTTTTTTAAAGATTTATTTATTCATCGCTTCTCGGCCTTTTGGCTAAGATCAAGTGTAGTATCTGTTCTTATCAGTTTAATACCTGATACGTCCTCTATCTGAGGACAGTATATTAAATGGATTTTTGGAAGTCTGAGTTGGAATAGGAGCTTGCTCCGTCCACTCCACGAATCGACCTGGTATTGCAGTATCCCCAGGAATGGTGCACCCCCTCGGAGGGGGGGGGCGATTTATTGATTCCGTATGCGTTGGTGTTTTACCTGCGTGTATGTCTGTGTGAAGGTGTCAGATCCCCTGGAACTGGAGTTAGACAGTTGGAGCTGCTGTGTGGGTGCTGGGATTTGAACCTGGGTTCTTTGGAAGAGCAGCCAGTGTTCTTAACTACTTGAGCCATCTGTGCAGCCCTGAATATTGTAATTTCTAAGAAATCAGTCTGAATATTGCATGTATCCATGTGTGTATGTTTGTGTGCATGTGTGCATGTGTGCATTTCATGTTCTGCAGATGCATGTGCATGCCAGAGGACAGTGTTGGGTCTTATTCCTCAGAAACTATCTACCGTTTTTTTGAGACTGGGGCTGGAACTCATAAATAGGCTTGGCTGGCTGAGAAGAAAGCCTCAGGGATGTGCCATAGTTTGTTAGTTAGTTCTTCAGTGAGTGTTGTTTTTTTTTTGTGTTTTGTTTTGTCTTGTTTTGTTTTTTAATGGAGGAGGAGCCTCTCCATGCAGGCATGCCTGACTTTGCTGGCTTCTGTTTGTTTGTTTCCACATACTTTCTAAACAACGGGCTTTGAGCTGCCACTGGGCTGGAAAGATCAATCAGAAACAGCTTGGTGACCATACAGGGTGAGGCATGGGGCTGGAGACTTAGAGCCTTGGTAGAGCTCTGCCTAGGATGTGCCAGTCTGCGGTCCACTGCAGAACCACCCAAACAAGCAGACACAAACGGGAAATGCAGTTAGCATTCTCTGCTGAGTCAGAGGGAAGGGAACTTAATGCTGGGAGAAGGGATTAGCTAGCTTTCTTCCTCATTGCTGAGAGAGATCCTTGACAAAAGCAACTCACAGGAAGAAAGGGTTTACTTCAGCTTAAGGCTGGAGCAGAAATCCCTTGACGGTCTCAGCCAGGAAACAAGAGTGACTACTGTTCCGTAACCTCAGCCCATAGAATGGCCCTGACCACATTTGTGGGGGGTGAGGGGGTGGGGGTGGGGTGGGGTGGGTGGGGTGTGAGGTCTTCCTACCTCAGTTTACCCAGTCTAGAAAGTCCTTTTTACAGATGTGCTCAGAGGCCAGGATGATGTCATCAACTTGTCCGTCTATACTAAACACCACAGATGTCTCAGGGAGGAGGTAGGTCCTGCTTTGAGCTTACTAGGAACAAACTGGCTTGTAATTCTTGTGAAAGCACGGTGGCCGGCTCTGGCTGGTAGCACAGGAAAAGTGGAGGCCCCACACCAGTGTCCTCAGTTCACCTTTGCAGGAGCCAGACCATGGGAGACTTGAGCCAGCAGCCTGACCCAGAAGTGTACAGAAGGGAGTCCACTACAGCATGTCTCCGGGGACCTTAGGACAGCCACCTTTGGAGCAGATCCACTCTATCTCTTGGAGTTGGCCATGACCTGTCACCTGTAACTAGTCCTCTGGGCTGGTTTGGACAGTTTTGGTTTTGTCCCTCTTTCTTGCATGGTGACAGGCAGCACACCTGAGGAGGAAGGTCTGGACCAGCTAGGGAAGAGGCCGTGGAGCCTGGCTTTGCCTTCTTGTTCATCCCTCCTCCCTGGGCCTCCAGAATGAGGAGCCTCCCGCTCTCCGTAGCAGTGAGGCATTTGGCAGGCACCACGGTGACACTCAGTTTTGAGCCGTGGCCTTCACATTCTTTGCCACCTTCCCCCAGGCTGAGGTTCCCAGCCTTTGGACATGGTCACACCCCAGCCTGGCAAGAGAGCAAGGTCACACCGAATCTGTATGTGTTAATATCTAGCCAAGAAAAACAGTGCTAATTCCTTCCCTTGTGTTTGCAGAGCACTTTGTCCTCTGTCAACCACGGTTGGGTTTCTTTTTCCACCCAGACAGCCTGTGCTTGTCTGGTACCTACTGTGTGCCAGGTAGGGGACAGTTGAACACCATTAAGCCGGTGCTAGAAGGTGCTTATCACTAACTTAGGAAATCATATGAAACACGAATATAAGAAATAGTGAGGCAGGAGGCACATAAGTCAGGGCTGAGAGGAGAGGACAGCGGGTTTGCCTGGAAGGACCGCAGGGTAGCGGAGACATTCAGTGGGTCAGAAGGTGATCCGTAACGTCCCAGGCTTGTGGTGAAATCGACGTGGGAAGAACAACTCAGGCCCACGTCAAGATGGATGAACCAGGCAGGGTAAGAAAAGAGGTTGGAGAGGTGACCCTGATGGGTCTTGGAGGGTGTGGTGTGAAGTGTAGACCTTCTCTGTAGCGGGAAGACCTCTGGGGACTTTGGGAAGGTCCCCTTGGGAGCAGTGTGCAGTGCGGGTTAGTGCCAAGTGAGACCTCAGGTAGCGGGCCACTGCGGCCTGCAGAGGGGTGGGGCTTAGAGGACCGTGTTCCCAGCCCACTCCTTAAATAAGGTGTCTTCGGCCGCATCTTTTATACATAGGTGATGTGGGACACACAGGTGAGACGCACATTGGTTCTGCCCATTGGGAAACCCTAGTCCCAAGGGCAGCATTCTCTAGTCAAGTCTGTGTTAGCTGCAAGTAACAGAAATAGTTCAACAAACTGACCTTGACAAAGCGAAGAGAGGAAGGAAGGGAGGGAGGGAGGGAGGGAGGGAGGAAGGAAGGAGAAGGAAGGAAGGAAGGGAGAAAAAGAATGCTCATACTTGAACATTTCCTGTAGGTAGAGCTTCAGAGAAAGCAGCACACTGTGTTTGGAACCTGCACTTACTTTCCTGTCATGTCTGGTTACTGTTCCGTGTGGACTTTCCCTCTCCTCCACCGCCAGTTTGTCCGACAATGCTTTTCCTTCTCTGTCTTTGGCAGATAGATTTATTAACTTCTGTTTGGCCCTTGGAGCTATATGCCTATTAATTTATATACATTCTAACTGTGGTAAAGATACAATATAAAATTTGATCATTTTAATGTATGCAGTTGAGAAGTGTCGTTTATATTCCGTCTGTGTAGATGTTATTTTCGTTTGGTTGGTTTGGGTTTGTTTTTTTTTTTTCCTTGAGATGAGGTCTCAGTAAGTTGACGCGGGCCGCCCTCAGACTTATGGCCTCAGCCTCCTAAGTGCTAGGATTATAAGCATGTGTCACCAAGTCTAGCTAGCCATTAAAAACATTTTTTTAAGATTTATTTATTAGCCGGGCAGTGGTGGCACACGCCTTTAATCCCAGCACTCGGGAGGCAGAGGCAAGTGGATCGCTGTGAGTTCGAGGCCAGCCTGGTCTACAGAGTGACTCCAGGACAGCCAAGGCTACAAAGAGAAACCCTGTCTCAAAAAAAAAAAAAGATTTATTTATTATTTTATGTGTATGAATGTTTTGCCTGCATGTATGTCTACGAACCACATGCATGCCTGATGCCCACTGAGGTAAAAAGAGGGCATGTGATCCATCCCCTGGGACCGGAGTTATAGAAGGTTGTGAGACACCATGACGGTGTGTTAGGAGTGGAACCTCAGCTGACTGGACGAGCAACGAATGTTCTGAGCTGCTGAGCCAGCTCTCCAGCCCTAGGCCGCTTTTCCTCTAGCATTTCAGGCTAGCCTCTGGCACACCCTTAACAATGCCAGAGAGCTGAGGAGCAACCATGGTACTGATTTCTATGGGATCACATTGGGCTGTGTTCTCCTACCCCTAACCTGTCACCATGTCTTCATGCTGAGACCGTGGAGGGGTTGTCAGAGGAAACGTGGAATGCTGCTGCCAAAAGATAGGACCAGAGTAGCAGATGTCCGCTACAAGCAGATAGCTTGTCAGCACAGATAACTCCCCGGAAGTGGACAATAGGCTCCACAGGACTGATTTTTGTACTGCAAGGATGGGCAAGGTTGGCACAGTAGGACTCAGCACGTGGGGCCTCAGAGCCTTGTCTTGGGTCATTGCTTGCTCCGGCTGCTGCTAACACCACCGTTGCTTCAGCTCGCCCTCTTCCATGGACCCCAGCCTCCCCCTGACTGCTCCATACCATGTGTTCCCTCAAATGCACCCCACCCTGTGTCCATGGGGAAGGGCCTGGGGTCCAGGCCTAAGCAGGGCAGGTCTGAGGGTCTCTTGTTTTTCCTGCAGGCCTCTCCCTGGACCGCCTGCCCAACTCCATTGCCTCCCACATCCGCCTGACTGAGCGGGAGGAGGAGGTGGTTGCCTGTTTTGAGAGGGCCTCCTGGGTGGCTCAGGTGTTCCTGCAGGAACTGGAGAAGGTGAGCTGGGAATAGGGGTCGTGTGCAAATAGCTGCTCTCTCACATGAGCGCAAAGCATCTCCGTCCTCCCTCCCTCCCGGAGCTTAGAAGAAGGCACCTCCTCTTCCCGATACTCATTTGGTTAGAAAACTCAGTATGGTTCCCTGATTCTGTTTAGGGGCTCTTTACCACAAGAGGAGACTTTGAATAAGCGAGTGGGTCCTGTCACCTGTGAGGGAGCAGGAGCCCCCACGGTGAGCTGGGCTTGTGTCTGTTCCGCTTGGTCACTCCTGATAGCAGCCCTGGAACAGGGGTGTCAGGTGCAGTCTTGTGTAGCAAGTGAGGTTCAGAGAGATCAAGCCTTGGCGTCTTGGACAGCACGGGGTCAGCACGGGCACCTTGGGAGCATTTCACTGAGCATCCAGGGAAGATGGGCCATGGTGCCCATTCTTGAAGCCTTTCAGAGGTGGACACAGGGGAAGCCAGCAGGGTCTGAGTGAGTTCACCACAGTCCCCACCTCCCTATGGTGGGCCTGGTCACAAGGTGCCCAGCCAGGGCACCTTGTGGGGGATCTCAGCTCCCCCCTGTATAGTACAGTGCAGCCTCTGGGTGCTTCCCAGGCGTTCTGTCACTTAACCCTCTCACTGCAGGATGAAACAGATGCAGCTGCTATCCCCATTTTTTTTTTCAGATGAAAAAAAGAGTTTAGAAGTTTATACAGCCTCTGAGCTCATGTAGTAAATGCGGAGCATTGGTAGGCACGT
The DNA here is from genome assembly GCF_964271855.1 of Acomys minous. Classification (NCBI taxonomy): domain Eukaryota; kingdom Metazoa; phylum Chordata; class Mammalia; order Rodentia; family Muridae; genus Acomys; species Acomys minous. Next base: position 119,459,400 of record NC_140489.1, read on the forward strand.
CAGGGCATTGGTGCCCAAGCAGAAATTCTGCAATGTAGATATCCAGTCCATGTTAGCTGGAAGGCTCCTTAGCAGTATGAGTTAGAATTGGCACATGAGGAGGGGGCAGGTGGATGAGCGTCCAGGAGACAGCTGACCGGCTTCTGCTGTGGAGTCAGAATCAGCTGCCAGCTGTTCTCACAATGGGATCTTGCAGTGCAGTTCACCTTGGGCCGGCCACGTCCTCAGTCAAGGGACTTTTGACCTTGGTGCTATTGCCATGAGGGCCACCCTAGTGTCGTGTGGTGTTGGCAGCGTTGCTGTTCTGTACCTGGGACATCAGAAGCTCACGCCCCGACCTAGTACAACCAGGTGTTCTGTAAGGGCTGGGCCACCCCTTTGGGGGGTGCCACTGCCCTGGAGCCTCTCAGCTTGGTTGGATATCAAGAAAGGGGGTAGGGGGTCGGGGAGAGGCTGCAGTCATGACTCGGGACCCTTCTTCTGGCAGAGGCTGCTTAGAGGGTCATTTGGATCGTGGGCAGCCAGCTACATCAGGACCTCTTTCATAGACTTCGTGTCACTCACTGTTCAATGTAAGAGGTAGGCCAGGCGCAGGGGCGCACGCCTGCAGTCCCAGCACTCAAGAGGCAGAGGCAGGCGGATCGCTGAGAGTTTGAGGCCAGCCTGGTCTGTAAAGTGAGTCCTGGACAGCCAAGGCTACACAGAGAGACCCTGTGTCAAAAAACAAAAACAAAACAAAACAAAAAAAAAAACCAAAGCATATATAAAGAGTACCTGATCCAGCCAGGCCCCCTCTAAGGACCCCGTAGATGACCACTCTCCCGTGCTCTTTTCTTCTCAGACCTCAAACAACAGCGCATCAAGACACCTGAAAGTCAGCCCCTCAGTTGACTATGAACTCACTTACTTCTTGGAAGCCGCCCTCCAGAGTGCGTACGTGAAGAACCTGAAGAAAGGGTAGGTGGCTGTTGGCCCAGCAAGACGGAGTGTGTGCGCATCGCATGTGCACTCTCCTAGAGGATTGCATAGGCTGGCTTGGGTCATGCCTTGTCAGATGGTGCGCCTTCAGGAGGCCTCTAAAGCCCCTACGCCAACTTCGGTGTGATGAGTTCTGTAACATGTAACTTCGTTCTTTTCACTTAACTGGTGTTGGAGTAAATAATTCTTCTCAAAGCAAACCACATCTATGATGAAAGGTGGGGTTCCCCCCCCTCCCCGACTTACAACGAGTTCAGTAGGGGGTGTCCCTTCAAATTTAGTTCAATAGGCTCAGAGCCATAGGCCTCTCTGGATGCCACTCACAAAGAGCAAGTGCCAGGTCACCCACAACTGTCCCACTTGGCTGCAAACCACAGCTCCCATGATGTTCAGGTCCAGTGACTTGCTAGAGCAGACCACAGGCCCAGGAGCGTCCCGTTTTCCAGACTCCCAGCTCCACACGGTGACCCAGAGGAGGAGATGCACGAGACGGCCTGGAGGCTCCGCCCTCCGTGTGTCCCGCAGCCCCAAAGCTCCCCAGATCCTGCTGGTCAGAGCAGCATGCTGACAGGCTCACTTACAGTTGATAACCCACAATGCCGTGAGGCAGGCATAGCCCTCCCCGCTATTTCGCAAGCGGAGGGAAACCGGTTTGGAGCGCTTGGGGACTTGCCCGTGGCCACGCAGGCTCTGGCGGCAGAGTGTGGATGCCCTCCCAAGGGTGGTGGCTCCAGAGCTTTCTGTCCTGGTGGCCTACCGGGCATGAGGAGTATGAAGGGCTAAACTGCTTCTGCCTGGGACTCCTTTATCCTGCTGAGGAATTTGTGCACACCTTCCTCTCAGCACGCCCAGCATAAAGAGTGGGAGGGGAGAGAGGCAGACATAGGTCCTCCCAGGGCCCAGGCCACAAGCTTGCCTACATCCATCTCAGCTACTTCTACCTCCCAGGCGTGGCCCTCCCAAGCCAAGCTCCAGATCTGGGAGGGGCCTCCACTTGCTTTTATTGCAGGCATTGAGGACAGAGTCCAGAGGCACCCTACATCCCGAAAGGGATGTGGCTCTTACGGTTCAGGGATACACTCGGATGGAAACACTTGACCCCTGCTGTGCTGGAGGACCAAGGCACGCCACCCACACACCAAGTACTGCCTACAAGCGGGGTTCCAGATCCAGGAAGGCCCAGAGAACTTTACAGCATTTGCCGCCTTCTAAAGGTCCACCACCTGCTCTGTTTGGTCTCCTGTGAGAGAGTCTGTGTCTTTCGACTCACTGTCTCCTAAGCTTTGTTTGGCCAGAAGCCTCTCCTGGAGATAGGCTTTTCCTAATTCCTGGAGTCTCTAGCTAAAACCTGCAGCTCCCAGTTGCAGGCCACACACACAGGTCATTGCATGTCTGTGTCCTGGGCTGACTTGAGGAGTGAGGGTCTCAGCTACATTGCCCTCCCCCACCAAAAGTGGGCGGGCGACTCTGTGAGACAGAAAGGTGGCTGGGCCTATGAGGCTCACAGCCACAAGCAGCGTGTACTTTAGTGTTTTGTTGTTTTTAAAGGGGGGGGGGATAAATCCGTACCTGAATGCATTGGAAAGCATGTAGACAACAGACCTCACAGTGGCCCTGGTGATCCTCCAGGGCAGGGGTCACAGGTTGTCTCTGTAAAGGGTCAGTGAGGGGCTGAAGATTAAAGCAGGTCACCAGCGGCCACTGGCTTTGACCAGTCCTGCCTATGTAATGCCCTCCAGAAAACCCACCACCCTTGGGAGCCAAGCCACATTCTGTGGCCAGAGCTTGTGTGGCCGTGAGCATGTCCCCTCTCTAAACCTGTTTCCCTCGTTTGTGAAATAGCGGGGAGGGCCATGCCTGCCTCATGGCATTGTGGGTTATCACCCATAAGTGAGCGCCTGCCAGAATGCTGGTGTGACAACTGCTTAGAATAGCAAAACCAGGAACACTGTCAGCTATTTTTAGTATTTTTTTTCCCCCACCCAGTTCATGGTTGGATAGGCTGCTGGCCTGGATATAAATTTTACATCTTTAATTTTTCTTATTTTAGTCTTTATTTAGTACAAGGCCAGGCAGTGTCAGTGTCCCCATTTGACACAGACATGTGGGTCTGAAGGTCCAGAAAGCCCAGGCAGTACACTACTCAGTGTGGAACTGCTCACAGCCCTGGGCTCCCCAGGCCACCTGTGGGGCCGCCTATCCCTACATCTGTTTTTATTCTGGGGGTTGAGGGTGAGGGCATTTTCAGTTGCTGGTTGTCAGTTTCAGAGACAGCGGTGTAACAGTCTGGTTCCTGTTTTTACGAGAGGGGGGGGACAGGGGAGAGGGGACTGTGGTGTGGGTCTGCCATTGTCCCAGCCTTGCTGGACCTGGGATCCTTCCCCTCAGCAGCCTCTTCAGTTACTAGTTAGAAGCTGTCAAGGGCAGAAGAAGAAGACACCACCTTCAGCTCCCGCCTCAGAGCTTTGAGGGAAGATCAGGGGTCATTTGTGTAAGGCTGTCAGCCCCTCATGAAACCCATCCATCCATCCACCTATCCATCCGTCCATCCGTCCATCCGTCCATCCATCCATCCATCCACCCACCCATCCATCCACCCATCCATCCATCCATCCATCCATCCATTGTCTCTCTGCAGATCTGAGTGGTTGGAAACTGGTATTTACCATCTTTTTTTTTTTCCTCATTTTTCTTCCTTCCTTCCTTCTTTCCTTCCTTCCTTCCTTTCTTTTTTGAGGTGGTGGTAGTGTTTCAAGACCGAGTCTCACTCTGTAGCCCTGGCTGTCCTGTAACTCCACAGGCGTGCGCCCCTACACCCAGCTTTATTTACCATCTCTGCTTTATAGAAAACTGCACTGACCCCTGCTGTAGAGATTAGGAGTCAACATGAGCCTGCACGACACAAGTGGAAGTGAGGATGTTCTTCTACATGGAAGCCTTGTGCCTGGTGCAATACAATTTGTAGGGTAGGGGAAGTTCTAATTAGTATTCTCTCCCCAACCCCTCACTTAGTGAATAGTCTTTATAATAATTTGAGCTACTTGACCACATGCTACATTTCTGGCAAGCATTTATTAAGGACTTTGCTTGCATATTTCAGTCCTTCCAACAGCTCTCTGATGTAGACCATAGTTAACATCACTATTTTTCATATCAGAAACCGAGGCACAAGAGAACAGAAGTAACTTGTCTTGGCTGGAGCCAAGATGACACATGCGGGGTCTGGCTGGTATTTGGAGCTGGCCTTCCTTATTGAACTGTTTATGCAGCTGAGGCTGGTCTTGAACTCCTGATCTTTCCACCTCCACATTCCAAGTGCCTGGCATTACAGGTGTGTGCCACCGCAGCTGTTTTTTGTGGACTGGGCTGGAACCCACCGTTCCCTGCATGCTGAATGAGTACGCAGCCAGCCGAGCTGCATGCGCAGCCCCTGGATGGCCGCCACTCTTACCGACGGGCTACACTGCTCACAGCAAGTCCTCTTCTTACGACCTCACCCCACCCTCCAAATGCCTGCGGCTTAGCGGTGGTTTCCCAGAGCCTGTTCATGCTTGGCTGATGTTGTGGCCAGGCTCCAGATGTGGAAAGTCAGTGGGCGCTAGAAAAAAAAAAAATCACAAGGGGACTGGAGGCAGAGGCTGCTCCGTGACCCTGTGTGACTTCCTTTACTCTCTCGCTTTACTCCCTCTGCTCTTGGTCCTCCGTGTGTCACCCAGGGACTGGGAGGGGCCAGCGAGAGGAAATGGATAGATCTGCTCTGTCTGGGAAGGGGTTGCTGTTACCATCCCCCCCACCACCACCCCACCCCACCCCACACCATGATGCCCTCTCCTCGCCCTGACTCTACAAGTGGGTAAAGCATCAAGGACAGCCAGAAAAGCAGTTGTTGGTTATCAGGCCTGGAGGTACGCCTCTGAAGAAGGTCAAGTGGCCCTACTTTACTCCAGAGGGACGGGACCTTGAATCAGTAGAGACTCAACCCCACCCACCAAGACTCTGGAACAGGTTTGAGGGCTCTTGAACCCCACCCCTTTCTGAGGTTTGGGGTGTTGGAAAGGCATGCCGGCCATCTCAGTGGCAAAGGACTGTGCCCTGGCTTGGTATTCAGAGCTCACGAATGGGTCTTCAGTGTACTAACTTGGATCCTCCTGCCCCTCTGTGACTCAGTCACACGCTCAGAGGATGGCCCTGGCTGCAGGCCTCCCTCCTCCCTTCTGTACCCCAGCTGCCTGTTTGCTTCCATCTGTGTTCTGCATACTCAAGCAGGAAACATGTGAGGGAGAGCATGAGGTGCCCCCAGTGGGCAGAGGCATTAACTTGCCCACTCTCCCTCTGAAAGGGCAAGTCAGTTCCGGTGCTTTTCTGATCCACGTAAAACTCGGCTCCCCTCCCTTCGTCTCTTTTGCCCCTGAAGCACACATTTCAGGCCTAGAAGCCAAGACACTGGCTCCACCCTAGCCACATAAAGAGGGATGGAAATTAATCATCTCCGGCCAAGTAAACAGCCTAAGACTTTAAAGTCTGGGCAAGAGTAGAAGTCCCCAGGACACATGGCAGCCTCTTAGCCGTCTCTCCATTCCCTGTGGCTCCTTGCAGGCTTAGTCGTGGCCTCTGGATTTACACGCATTCAAGGCAGAAGCTACAGTGCTCTGGGCCCACCTGGGTTACAATTTATTTCTTGGAACCCTGTTCTTATACTAGTAGTCATGTTCGCTCACTGTGTGACAGGCAGAAGGGTGTGGCCCTTCTGTGTAGTCCTGTGAAGGAGGAACAGACACAGTCCCCATTTTACCAAGGAAAAGAGGAGGAAAGGAACTTGTCGCAGGCCACAGGCAATTAGGTCGCAGAGCCTTGGAAGCTGGTGTGTCCGAGTCCATCCAACCCTGCACCTCTAAGCCTTCACTCTTTACGTAATCCCAGCCCAGCACACCCTGCCCACTGTGCCCTTTGTAATTGCACAGTGTTGTCCTTTGGTCAGAGTTGTATCCTTCTTGGGGAATTACCAGTTCTAATATGTCCTTAAACTAATGTATTAGTCTCTTTAACCCCAAGTTTCTCTGCCTTAACGCTGTGTGTGTCTTTTGGGGACTGTGTGGGACGTATAAGGTTTTGTCAACACCTCTGGCCTTTACCTATTAGATGCCTGAAGCAACCCACCCCCCACCCCGCCAAAAATGGCAACCAAAAGTATATCCACAGGCACTGGTGAATGCTGGGGTGGGAGGGCAGGCAACCCCCAGTTGAGAACCATTGTTTTAGTTAAAATACTAGACCATTGTCTTAGCCTAAAGGGCAGCCGTTCTGGGGTGAGGGTAGCTGGCTTACTTAAGTTAAGGCCCTGACATCGAGTTCTTGGGATGGTAAGAAAAAACCTTTTCCGTGGGTAGGTGGTTTCCAGACCAGTGGAGGAACAGGACTGGTCCTGAGACAGCCCAGGTACCACCCAGCCGCTCATCCCCAAAGAGCCCCCCAGTACCCGCTAATCTCCTAGGTGTTCACCCGTGCCCTGTGGTTGGACCCGTGAACGGGTTCAGGCTGGGCCAAAGAAGCAGGAGTGGGCTGGGTGGACTCTAGAGGTGGCTGAGGTGTGTGGGGTTGGAGCCAGCGGTGGCCCTGCTCTGAAGCCACAGCTCTCTGTGGCTGAGTCCTGGGGGGCGGAGCCTCTGCTAGAACGGGGGCGGGGCCAGACCAAGCAGCCCCCACTGGTCCCCACAAACCCTCACCTCAGCAGAACCTACCCCACCTCTGCCCCTGCCCTTGCTGCCCCCTGCCCAGTCAAGGATTTGATATCATACCCGAGACTGGTCTTGTCCACTGCACGAAGTGGGTGGCATTCCCTTGATCCCCCGCAGTTTCCCCCCTGTTCTGTTTCCAGACGCCTGGATCTCTTTCATTCTAGCTAAGTCTGAGGCGGATGCCCAGTTACTCATGTGTCTGAGTGGGATTCACTTTTTCCAGGGGCTTGCCCTGTTGACTTAGCAGCTGGTTCCTCTAAATGGCGCCTGCCCTTTGTGTCATGATATTGTTCCTAACTGAACTCAGAGAGCCGTAGCATTTAAAAAAAAAAAAAAAAAAAAAAAAAAAAAAGCCCCTGAGGTCCTTCACTTCTCCTCTGAGCCACTAGAGGGCAGGCATGGATTCCAGTTAGAGCCTGTCCCCAGGCGGTTCTGTGGCAGCTGGGCCACCAGCAGGGGGCACCTTTCGGAATGTTGGAGGTAGGAGGCTGGACTCAGAATCCTGCCTGCAGAGGCGGCGCCTCGGGAAGGAACTTGTGTCTGCTAGGAGCAGTCCGAGCCAGGGGTGAGGCAACCGAGGACTGAGAGGCCGGCAGGGGCACAACACACTGTGAGCCAGGAAGCCGGTGCCCCCATCAGTGCTCAGAGCACAGCAGGGCTGAGAACCCCAGGCATCGGAGCATCTGCGCTCTTCACCCATCACAGGCAAGGGGACATTTCTCTGGGTTGTTGTGTCGTCCCCCCCCCCCACACACACACACACTTCCCGTGCCTAGAGCTGGCAGAACCCATTTTGTGTCCAGGGATGGTGTGAATTTGAGCCGCGTGGGCTGTATGCCTTATAATGCATTGTTTAATTACTAAGGCAACATGTACTTTACACAGCCGCCCCCCCAAACAAGAGAGAATAGAGTGCTTTCCAAAGGAGGCACCTCACTTCCAACCCTGGATAGGTGGCTCCTTTAGTAATCAATCAATCAACCAACCAACCAATCCCCTCCCCCAAAGTTACCCTACCTTGTCTGCCAGGTGCTAAGCGTCACTTTAGATTATTTGCAGACATGCTGTCTTGTTCAGAGGCCACATGCATACATGTATCTGCAGGCCTGGGGGGAGGGGCGACAAGACTATTCCCACTGGGGTTCGGAGACCAGGAGAGCTTACCATCGAAGGCTGTGCTGTGTCTCCCCGCTCGCTCGATGTCGGTGCTCTGCTCTCTGGGAACAAGAAAACTTCTCAAGGCCCAGCCCTATTTGTTGTGTGTGCCCACTTGCTCACCTTCCCCGGCTTGTTGGACAAGGAAGCGAGCTCTGCATCCACCATCCCTCTTTCATGCTCAGGTGGAGATGTTTGCTTTGGAGGCAGATGATTTGGATCTCGGGGGAAAACGAGCCACTGGATGATGGTTGAACTTCACCTGACCCTTGTCCTCCAGTGGTTGGGGTCTGCCACAGGGGCACACTCCTCAGGGCACTTGACTGGGAATCTCTCATGTACAGTGCCAGCTCTCGAGTGGGGACTTGTAGTGAGGCTTGCATGTTCCACTATCCTCTCAATAAGGAGTTCGTTCTATCTAACTAAACATTTTATTTCAAATCACAATAAGCACCTGCTGTGTGCAAAAACACCTTTGCTAAGTTCCCAGGAAATCAGGAGCATGGTCAGTTTAGCAGAATGCAAGGCCATGGATGGGACGGCCAAGCACTCTTGTTCCCCAGCGACCGTCACTTGCCGCAGCTGGCCAGGTACTTAGCGTGCAGAAGTCACTTTGTAGTGACAAGGTGAACTGCGTCCCAGGAGCCCCGGAGCTCAGCTGGCCAGGAGGGGCAAGTGCGAGTGCACAGGTGAGCGGACAGAGGTTGTCTTTCTCCAGGGTCTCAGGGCTGAAAGTGCTGGGTGTCAGCCTGTTGGCAGAAAGACGGGCACCTGCCAGGCTTTAGGTTCCCATTGGAAGGGGTTGGGGTGGGAGTATTGTTCTTAGTTACATTCGCTGGTGTTGGGAGGGATTGGAGGGCCACCTAAATGCTTGGCCAGTGCTGAGTTACAGCCAATCACACATGGTAATTCATTTCTTTTTTTAAAGAGATAGATAGATAGATAGATAGATAGATAGATGACAGGGTTTCTCTGTGTAGCTCTGGCTGTCCTGGAACTCACTCTGTAGACCAGGCTGACCTCGAACTCATTTCCACCTGCCTCTGCCTCCTGAGGGCTAGGATTAAAGGTGTGTGCCACCATGCCTGGCCACAGAAGTTTTTGCTTTTTGTTGTTGTTGTTTTTGGTTTTTTGAGATAGGGTTTCTCTGTGTAGCCTTGGCTGTCCAGGACTCGAGACCAGGCTGGCCTTGAACTCACAGCGATCCGCCTGCCTCTGCCTCCCAGAGTGCTGGGATTAAAGGTGGCATTGAGTACATCATGCATTCTGCTTGGATTTGGGTGATGGAGCCTCGTGAGTGAGAAATTTTGAAGACTGAACACAGTCAGGGGCTTTGGAAAATATGTAGTACTGCAACACACACACACACACACACACACACACACACACACACACACACACACACACACACACACACCACCCTGCCTCTTGGCCAGTTGGACCTGACTTTACTTGGAATAACCGGCTTCCTGCCTTCTCTCCATGCAGCCTCTTTCTGGGCCAGGGTTTGTTGGAGGCTGTGTTTGGATATTGTTAAAAGTGAGCAGCTTGGCTCAGAAAGGTCAGCAGGAGAGACCAGAACAAAGAGATCTTTCAAGCTGGCTTCTCACGGGGCAGCCAGAGTGGCTGGGGAAAGCCCCAGCTCCGCCTGGCACAGGCAGCTGCAGGTCGGGCTAGGATTGCTCAGGCTGTGCCCACCTGCACCATTTGAGGGACCCCCACCTAGGCATTTCTTAGAGGGGCAAGCTGAGGCAGGGGACACTGTCAACATGGCAGAGCAAGGCAACCTAGGCTAGGATCCCAAATCTCCCTGTGTGGCCCTGGCCACTGTAACCTCTTGTATGGATTGTTTCTCTAAAAGCAGTCAATAAAAATTGGGATTTACTCAAAACATGCCTGAGGGTGATGATTTATGTTGCAAATGAATTCCCAGGAACCTATTCAGATGCCGGGATCTCTTACAGATCTTAAAATTACTTGAAAGACAAGCAAGCAAACAAAAAAACGGTTGGGATACAGGATTGTGTATTGAATGCAGCCTTAGTTCCTTATATGTGTCCTGGGAGTGGCCGGTGCCTGGTCATCAGTACCCCTTCTCCAGCTTCCAGGAGCAGCCTGTCTGCTGGTCTGGTGGTGACAGAGGGGACAGGCCCTCCTGTGGCAAGGAAGAAGATGCACTAGGCACTCTTGGTTTCCTGCCTCCTGGTAGCAGCCTAAGCCAGGCTGCCAGGGAAGAGTCTGGCAGGTCACCCACAGAGTGGAAAATCACCCGAGGCCCCAGGAGTCGCCTGCCTCCTCTGGGCCGCAGGGCCCTAGGCAGCCCCCGGGACCAGCCTGCCTCAGCCTGTGGACCCAGGTGGCAGGGTGCTAATGTCCTCTTTGCTGAGAGCTCCTTTATCTGTCTTTACTGTCTCTCCTCAAGATGGCCTTCATCCATCTACTGGGGAGTCTGCTTGTCCTGCTGGGGGCTAGAGCTGGTAGGCGACAGCTGTGAAGCTAGGGCCTATTTGTCTAGCGCCTCTGCCTTCTACTAGTGATTTACCTCCCGAGCGGTCACGTAAAGTATAATGAAATTTACAATGGCCACACGCTGCCTTCTGAAACCTGGCTTCTCTGACAAGGATGACACTGGGGGACCATCTGTGCCAGTAGTTCTCAAACTTGAATGTCCCCTGGAAAGAACTGGGGCTTTTTATCAAAGCCAGATCCCCACCCGAGTTTTCCATTGTGGATTGGAATGGGGCCTCAGAACTTTTCTTTCTTTTTGAAAAATATTTTTAAATAATGCCTTGAGAATTTCATACCCAAATCCAATGTATTTTGACCTTGCTCTCCTCCTCTCTCCCTAACCCCTCTGGGGTCCACACACCTCCCTAACCCACTCCCTGCTTCCTGCCCTTTTATTCCTTTTATAATCAGCCCACTGAGTTGAGTTTGTATTGAATATATACTCCTGGGTGTGAGGCCGTCCAGGGGACCGTGGTTGACCAAACCAGGAGCCACACCCTTACGGAAAACTGGCTCTCCCTTCACCAGGATCCATGGGTTGTCAGTCACTCCTCAGTTAGGGGTGGGGCTCTGGGCTCCTCCCCTTTCCGTGCCAGGCGTTGACTGGCTCCATCTTGTGCTGTGTGGCAGTCACAGCTACTGTGAGGGCATGGTGCAGAGGTCCTGTCATGTCTGGTCCTCCCTGACTTCCGGCTCTGAGAGTCTTTCTGTTTCCTCACTGCAATGGTTGCTGAGTTTTCCTGTGGGGTAGGGTGGGATGGCACGGCATAGAGCCTGCATTTCTTTTTTCTTTTTAAAAGATTTCTTTTAAATCTTATGTATATGTGTGTTTTGCTTGCATTTCTGTATACTATATGTTTACCTATGGAGGCCAAAGGAGGAAGTTGGATACCCCGGAACTGGAGCTGTGGATGGTTGTGAGCCCCTGAGGATGCTGGGAACCAAACCTGGGTCCTCTGCAGGAGGAAATGCTCTTTAACCACTGAGCCATCCTTCCAGCTCCTGAACTTTCATTTCTAACAAGCTCCTGGGACTCTGCTGGTCCAGGGTCTGACTGTACTCTGAAGAGCTTTGTCCTGAGTCACCGTTTCCTTGCGTGTAGGCTGAGCACCTTTAGTGACAAGCATGGTAGAATTAAGTAATGCACACACCAGCTTGTAAAAAACACATCTTTGTTTAAAAATAATTCTGCACTTAATATACTTTGAGAAACAAAACTCCACTAGCACAACTAACCCATGTTTTGTTTTGTTTATTTATTTATTTATTTTTATTTTATTTATTGTTTATGAGTGGTTTATCTACAGAAGAGGCATTAGATGACATTATAGATGGCTGTGAGCCACCATGTGGTTGCTGGGAATTGAACTCAGGACCTCTGAAAGAGCAGGTGGTGCTCTTAACCACTGAGCCATCTCTCCAGCCCTGTTTTTTTTTTTTAATTATAGTAAGATATTTGTTAGGTACAATTAAAGAAGATCAAATCAACAATAGTGTTACATAAATAATACTGCTGCTGATGGGCTAGTAGTAGGATTTGAGAATGTGGCATCCAACAAGCAGTGTGGAGACACTGAGCTGAGCATGAGGCCAGGCGCCACAGAGGGAAGCTTGCTTCCCCGACACAGGACAGAGGCAGCAGCACTGAGCCTTGAACAGTCTACCCACCCGGAGCCTGAGGTTCCATGCCTGCTATATGCCGTGTCCTCTGTGTACTGACCGACCTCACTCACTCCGGGTCTCTTTGTCTGCATTCTTAGGCTTACAGACAAAGGTCTGCCTTTCTAACCTTGGGAGCTTGTGTGGTTTTTTTTTAGCCTCCAAAGCATCCCTGAAGGCAAAAGAGTTGATCTGCACAGTCTTGGCACAGCGTAGCCTACCTACGCTGTTGTTAGGGTCTCCCTCCCCCCACTCATCAGTCCCAGGCCTTGAGGGTCCTGGACTTACAATTCTGCCTTTCATCTCACCTATTGAAAGTGGTCAAAGAAAACTCAAGCAGACGAGGCCGCCCATCAGGTGCTGGGTTATGAGGGTATCTGTGCAGCTTGGCTAGCAACAATCCCACCTTTGCTGTCCTCCAGGAACATCGTGAAAGGCATGAGGGAGCTCCGGGAGATTCTGAGGACAGTGGAGACCAAAGCAACACAAAACTTCAAAGTGGTAACGTGGCTGTTGGCTGTGGTTGGTTTATGCAGAGGCCATTTGGGTGGGAGACAACACTGGCCCTTGCAGGAGGCCCATGACCTAGAGATGTCACAAGAATGCCTATGGCCACCTCTTCTGCTCTCAGCAGACATTATTAATTGATCCCAGAGTACTTTCCCCATCGAGCCTGGGAAAGCGCCCTCTTTATCTCATCTTCTTCACCAGGGCAATGGAGATGAATGGCTCCTAGCATTAGAACAGAGTTGAAATCTACCGCCATCCCTTGCATGAGCAAAATTGCCCTAATGAGGTGTGGTATTGCTCGCTTCATTATGATCTTAATGTCACTGATCAGCTGGGTGTAATGGCACACCTTTTATACCGGCACTCAGGGCGGCAGAGGCAGGTGGATCTCTGCGAGTTCAAGGCCAGCCTGGTCTACAGAGTGAGTTCCAGGACAGCCGGGGATGTTAACACAGAGAACCCCTGTCTTGAAAACAACAAAGTAAATAAACAAACAAATAAATAAATAAAGTAAATAAATGTCATTGACTCTCATGTCTTTCATATCCCAAGTGAGGTCTGTGTTCTTAGACCCTGGTCCCTCCAAAATCAGAGCCATAGCTGTTTTTATTATTCTCAGTTGTTTATTATTCTGACTAGAATTTTGGGTCAACTGCCAGTCCCTAGAAGGCATCTGATAGGAAGTCTCCTGTACCTGTGGCCTCCAGCCTTCTCTCATGTCTGGAAGAGACTGCAGGGTCCTCAGTGGCTAGAGGCAGGAGAGAAAAGAGAAAAAACAAACAAAACAAACAAACAAACAAACAAAAAACTGGGGTAGAGCTATGCAAAGTCATCTATAGGAAAGGTGGGGAGCTTCAGTGCTAGAGGGGCTGAGAAGTGAGGGGCTTGGGAACGGAGCTGTGGGGACCTCCAGAGGCCAGCACAGCACGCACTGGGTGTTTTTTGTTTTTGTTTTTGTTTTTGTTTTTGTTTTGTTTTTTGCTAGTTGAGGAACAGGGCCTCCAAGTTTGAGCCTAGCCTGTGTCTTTCCCTCTCTGTCAGATGGCGGCCAGGCACCTGGCAGGGGTCCTGTTGCATTCGCTGAGTGAGGAATGCTACTGGAGCCCCCTGTCCCACCCTCTGCCCGAGTTCATGAGCAAGGAGGAAAATTCTTTCGTCACCCAGACCCTTCGGAAACCTCACCTCTATGAAGGAGACAAGTGAGTGCCACCTGCCCCCCTGTACCATGGTGGTCCTGCCATGTGCACAGGCCGTTGTTTTCCACCTGGGGCCCTTCACTGTACCCTCTACCCTGCACAGTACCGGGCAGACATTTTAGAGACTAAGGAAAGGTGGCCTCTGGTGGGGTTGTGGGAGAATTCCTCCTGGACCCTGGAAGCCACACCTTTGGAGGTTTCCTGACACATCCCTTTGATGTGCCAGTTGAAGGTGGAGTCTATAGTCACCAGCAGGGCCTCCTACTCCACCTCAGGCCTGGGATGGAGGGGCCGTTTCTTCTGCAGGATAGCAGCAGCCTTTGAGGTTCAGAATTCCTGGGCTTGCTAGGAGCTGCCCTTGGTATTGGATGCCGGTGAATTATGCAAGAGAGGGTCACCTTACCAGCTGATGTTGACTCAGGGCTGGCAAGAGAGGATTGCCTGGGGGCCAGAGGTGTGTGCCCGGTGGTGTGGGCTGGGCCACAGCCAGGGATGTTGTTGTTGTTTTCCAGCCTCTACTGCCCCAAAGACAACATAGAGGAGGCCCTGCTGCTGCTGCTCATCAGCGAGTCCATGGTAAGCTCCAGGCGCTGCTGACCTCAGGGGCTGGGGTCATGGATGGAGAGTGATGGGGTAGGCACAGGCTATGGTCCAGCTCTGCCTCCGGGATGCCCTGAAGGTGTCACACACACACACACACACACACACACACACACACACACACACACACACTGCAGGTCTGGCTCATCACTGGCTTTGGCCACACTAGCTGTTGGTCACACTAGCCGTGCTGGGCTGTGCTGAGAGACCTAGTGTCTGTCCCCAGGTGGGTAGAGGACCAAGTGCATGTTCATCCCTCTTCTGAGATTGCAAAAAAATGATTCTCACAAGTCAGCAGTTTGCACTGAGCAGCCAGCCACGTGCTGGGTGCCGGGACCCACATAGTGAGCTGTAGGGGAGGGAGCTTTTTGGGGCACAAGACATGGATTCGGGGTCCAGCGCTGCACTCGTTAGCTGAGGGCCAGGGTCATTCAGTCTTTTCTATCTTCCGTTTTCTCTTCATAAGACAGTAGCTAGCTCAGAGGCAAGTGGACAGAACGCACGTTCTTGCAGCAGCTGATTATCTGCCTTGTGTGTGGCCCTGCTGTAGAAGCCAGGGATGCAGGGATGCAGGGATGCAGCAGCAAAACAGAGGCAAGAAGCCCCTGCCTCATGCAGTTCGCACATTAGTAAAGTGGTGAGCGATCCCAGTGCCCAGGCTATCCCAGCGCACCTGCATACTATGGACAAGTAAGGTGGTGGAGACCCACTTCCCATGCCCTGGTGCATGCATCCGTGCCCATGGTGACCAGAGTGTTCAGCCGTGCTTTCAGAGAGCTTTGGATGCTCCTTGAAGGAGAGCGTGGTGCAGTCAGGTAGCCCTGCAGATGTGAGATGCAGGATGGATTTCTCGCTCCAAGGGAGGAACGTGGGTCACAGAAGTCCACACAGCTGGGGCCACTGCTGCCGGTGCTGTTGAGCTGGGGTGTGGCGGCAGGGGCCGGGGGCAGGGTGGGGGTGGCGCAGGCTGAGAGACAAGTATCTTAGATGGCCCGTCTGGGAAGTAGAGGGCCACACAGTGATCACCAGTGTTTCTTTGCCTGTCCATATGGATGATGCCAGGGCTTGTCCAGGGCATTTGTGTGAGCTGCCTCTGGCTGCACAGGTGAAGAAGGAGACCGGATGGCAAGGCCAGGAGGCTGTCCTTCCTTAGCCAGGCTAGGCCATTCTAGATCTGAACATTGCTGGGTAAAGGGTATCTAGAACTCAGTACCAGCTGACCAGACACTGCTATAAAAAATATCCTGGGTGCATTCTTGTTCTTGCTTCAGAGGAAGGGACACCTAGAGGCTTAGCCAGATTCAGATGCGGAAGTGCCCAGTGTCAGATTTGCTTGCGGGGACATGGAAATGACTTCTTTCTCTGAACACAGACTGAATCTCAGTTTTAATTTTAGATTTTTTTTTTTTTTAAACAAGACAGTTTCTCTGTATAGCCCTGACTGTCCTGGAACTCACTCTTGTAGACCAGGCTGGCCTAGAACTCACAGAGATCCACCTGCCCCTGCCTCCTGAGTGCTGGGATTAAAGGCGTGTGCCCGCAACACCAGCCTTAAGTTTTAGAATCTTGATGTCGAACTTTTGGAACCACCTCCACTCAGCCCTTGCATCACCTATACCCTCCTGTGGGACTGCACGGGGATCGCCTGTCTCTGGAGATGTGGGCACATGTCACCCATGTGTGACAGTAAAAGGTAGCTGCAAGGTCCTGTCTCTGCTAGGGACCAAGGTGGCACCTCACACATTATGCAAAATCATATGAAATTGCATATTTTCAACTATTTATGGCTTACAAAAATGAGGGTTGGGGATGCCCCTCTGTTGGCAGGGTACTTGTCCAGGGTACCTAGAGCCGTGGGTTTGCTCGGCAGCATGACGTGAAAACTAGTTTGTGTCTATAATCTCAGCTCTCAGAAGGCGGATTCAGGAAGGGCAGGAGGACCAGATGTTCAAGGCCATTGTCAGCTAAAAGAGGAAGGTTTGGTACCAGCCTGAGCTATCTGAGATCCTGTCTCCAAAAAAACAGAAGGAAAGAAAAGAGAGGAACACCAATAGTTTTGTGTAGTTCAAATTGATACTGTTGTGGCCCCATTTTACAGATGAGGAAGTAAGGGAAGGGTGCAGGATGGGTAAGTATCTTGGCCAAGGTCACATAATAACAAGCTTTGTTTTCATGACTTGAACCCCGTCCGTCTCACTGACTAGTTTCTACAAGCACAAGCCCCAGAAATGGGTGCTTTTGAAAATAAAACACACAAGTCTTGGGAGAGTCTGTTAGCCGGCCCAGGCCAGAGTCACTGTCATCTGTCTCCTCAGAAGACACTGAGGTGGTTGCTGGTTTTAATTGCCAGCTTGACCCAGCAGAGAGTCACCTGGGAAGGGGTGACTCTCAGTGAGAGAGCCATCCAGCTCGATTTGGCCTGAGGGAGTGTTGGGGATTATATTAGTCCCTGCTAGGGGGAACTGCAACCCGCAACTGTGAGGGAAAATAAGCCTGTACTCACCCCGACCCCCTTCTCTGTTGGAACCCACATGCCAGTGTGTCAGTGGTCCCCAACCTGTGGGGAGAGACCCCTCTGGGGACTGCATATGAGCTATCCTTCGTATCGGATATTTGCATTATGATTGTACATCACTCTATGAAGTAGCCGCGAAATAATTTTATGCTTGAGGGGGGGGGCGCCACATCATGAAGGTCTGTAGATCAGGCTGGTCTTGAACTCACGGAGATCCACCTCTTGCTGCCACTAAAGGTCAGGGTTAGCCCGGCCAGCCCCTCTCTTAAGTCTCTGTCGTCACTCCCTACGACTACCACCTGTGTTACGACTTCTTGTGGATCAGAGCCCAGGGCCAGAGCTCAGGTGACTCCTTAAGGTTATTGACACCAGTGACCCAGATACCTTACTCAAAGCAGAGAATGGCCTCTTTCTGGAATGTGGCCCCTCCCGGCACCTGTGAATTTCCCTGAATTGACCTTTCTCCAAGCAGCTCTTTTTGCCTCGAGAGTAGCCCTCTGGCCTGCCCAGGAGTTGCGGGGCTCCAGCTGGCTAGCCAAGTATGGCCCTGGGAAATTCTTTGTAGCGTGCTGTGTAGAAAGGCTGCACGGTCTGGTTTAGATGGTTGCTAGGAGGAGGTACCTCCTTGGGTTGGCTGGTTTATTTCTTCTTGCCCACGCCAACCCCAGCAGACATTTGGCAATGAGGGAGTTGGGGAGGAGAAGTCGGCTGCAGACAGCCTTAGCGTCCCATCTCCAGAATCCGTCTCCCTCACTGCAGAGCTGGCCAGAGATCAAACTAGCCTTTCTCCTCACACTCCTCCCCTCCAGCCACCTGCCTTTCGTTTTCTTTTGTCTCGCTATGTATGTAGCTTTGGCTGGCTGGGAACTCATTTTATAGACCAGGCGGGCATTGAACTCACAGAAATCTACCTGCCTCTGCCCTCCTGCATGCTGGGATTAAAAAGCATGCGCCACCATGCCCAGCACATTCTTTTTTTTTTTTTTTAACTTGTTTATTTTATTGAATGTTGTGTATGTGGGCCCACACACACTGTAGTGTGATTGCAGGGGTCAGAGGACAACTTGGGGGAGTCAGGTCTCTTTCCCTGCTTGAGTCGTGGGGGTGCAAATAAATCAGTCATCACACTTACCCTCCTGAGCCATCTTGCCGTGTAACTCCTCCGGTGACACTGCTGACTAGCCAGAAGGTGAAGTGAACTATTGCTTGTGTCACGTGCTGCCCTGACCCCTCAGCTCACTCTAAGGTTCCATGAACTTTAAACGGGGCCCCTGTGTGCCTGAGGGACTGTCCCCATCTCTTAGCTTCTGGCTCGTTCTGGCTGTAGATGACGGGCTTAGGGGGAAACCTCCAGAGCAGCAGCTGGCAGCCTTGCCTGGGACTTTGCAGCATCTCTTAGACTGACTGCGGTAAAAGCCACTCCTGTAGTGCCAGCCCAGGTCATGGTCCACCATTGCTCCCCACCTCCAGGACGGCCAGAGCAGCGACCTGGCAGAGGTATTTGTGGGTTTGTGAGGGCTGCAGCCCCACTTTTATAAGGTCTACGTGCATGTCTGGGGCTGGCGTACGGCTTTTGTTATATGCTAACCCGTGTCATAAGATGAGGGAGCCGCCATGTCTTCTCAGGTAAATAGAAGTCACCAATGTCTTCCCAGTAACATAAGGGATTTGATTTATAACTGCTTGAAGATTTGTGTTTTGGACCCAGTTTTGTGTCTTTAGGGGTAAAAGAGCATTTCACATTGTGCTTGCTTACATCTGTACATCTACCAGGCTACCTAGCAGTCACTCGTCCATGAATACACACACACACACACACACACACACACACGCATGCGTGCACACGCACATACAGACACACACACACAAACACACAGACACACACGCATACACGCACATAGACGCACACACGTGCACATACACACACAATCACATACAGACACGTACACACACACACCTGTCCGTCTACTCCCCCATCATCTACCCAACAATCTATTCACGTTCTCAGTACTATTTGTTACTTCATCTTTTTTGAGCAGCTGGGCTGGGCTGGGCCGTGCTCACCGCTGCAAATAAAATGCAGTTTAAAGTCCTTATCCCCAGTGCACACCCACCTGGAGCTGGGAGTGCTAAAGCCAGCTGAGTCTTTGGTTCTGTTTTTTGTTGAGCTGGGAGAGAATTCACTGCTTCTGTGGTCTGTGTGCCTGGCCCCTGGCTGTGTCCTCGTTAGTGATAGCTGAGCAAGAGTCCTCTCTCCCTGTTTTCTCATGTGAAGATGGAGTTAATGAGGCCTCCGTGGAAGGCGTTTGGGTGGATTAAGTAAGAAAATGAACAGAAAGCTGTCTCCTTGGGTCATTCAGTGAGTGCTTTTGTCCTGGGATCGAGCAAGGCTTGATTCTGACTTAGCTGCCCTTGAAAGCATGTAGGTTTTAATCAAGTTGGGAAATTGGGGGCATTGGTCTGTTGGTTTAAAGAAAGGGGCTTCCTAGGCATGGTTCCATCTGGGACTCAGCACATGAGACACGCGGTTATCCTAGCTTTTGGCACCTGGTTTGCTCGAACGAGAGGCCTTGCTCTGCAGAAGGTTGCCAGCTCGGAGCCTGTGGTTCAGCACCCGTGACAGGAAGACTGTGGCATCTGCCACAGGAACTGTGTCGCCGGGTAGATGAAGCCTGTCACAGAGCACAGTAGCTCTTGGCTCTGTGGACTGGAAGCTCAAGAGCTGGTGGTAATTACGTCTGCCAAGTGGGGGGCACCAGCAGGAGCCAAACACAGCAGAGTCCTCGGGGGGGGGCATCACTGGGTGACTCTGTGAAGCCTCTGAACTGGGCTTCGGGCATCTTACTGCAGGAACCCATTCTTTGCAAGGTGATGGCACCTCAGACTTTACTGGGGAGACCCTGCCTGCGTTTTGCTGGGGTGCCTCCTTCAGCAAAGCCAGCCCAAGGTCCCCGATAGTATCAGTCAAGACTACTGGACATTTTCCCTGAGGAACCTGGAATCAGGGAAGGAGCGGGGTGTGTGTGTGTGTGTGTGTGTGTGTGAAATCAGAATATTGGGGTTTCAGTAGGGTCCCTGCCCTCTGTGTGTGTCGTCGGTTTACTCGGCCTCCCTCCATCTTCTATAAAATAGGATGAGAGTAGGCAAGAGGGCTGTGCGATGCGATGACCAGACGCCAGTGAGAACGTGTTCCATCTCCCCCACCTAGATGGGAGCTCTGTCTGGGTCCAGGATTAGGAGGAGGCCTGGGCTGGCAAGAGGTGAAAGTCAGAGCTGGCTGAGCCGTAGCCAGTAGACCTGGGGAGCTGCTGCTGCTGAGGTAGTCTGCCTGGTGTTGGGGAACCGTCAGGGCCTGGACTGGCTCTTGGGTGGTCATCTTCAGGGTCATAGTCCTCCGCTGGGAAGGTTATACTTGCTCCACTGCCTCAGGTTCATGGACCAGAAAAATTGGTGGGTGTGAGAGTGGAATGCAAGGCCTACCCCTAGAGGGGGTGCCTCAACACAAATTATGCCTGCCTGAGGAAGTGAGGATTCCTGGATTTGTCTTGGGGACATTTGTCCAAAGAGCAGTGGTGGGTCCTGCTTGGGGTGTAGCTGTTTGATGATGGGAATGTGGCAGCCCGAAAGCTCTAGTCTAGAAGGTTGTCCCAGGGGGATGGGGAGGTGGGGGGGGGCGCACATCACGCACAAGGGTGAGGAACAGGGACACCACTGCTTGACTGAAATAAGGACCAAGCATCCCCCAGCTGGCACCAAGGCTGGGTGTGGGAGTTAGCAGGGTGACCAGGGAAAACCCAGGGAGAATACTCACCTTTATTATCCCAAGCGCAGCACAGAGGATGGTGGGCGCAAAGCTGCTCGGGAGCTGTGTGTTTACCGTAACAAGTGCGTTCGAGTTACTGCATTGGATCTGGAAGTCGTCATTGGACCTGACGCCTTCCTCATGGAAACTCATGGAATCTGAGGCCATGCACACAGACAGGAAAGGGAAAGAATGTGGTGGCTGGAACCAACTCTAGGCAGGTCCCTCCCGAAGCCTGGGGGGCCTGGGGGGCCTGTGAAGGGCAGTGAAGCCGGAGGAAGAGGGCCAGGGAGGGCTGGGGGTGCTTCCGGGGAGGGAATCTCAAGCCTCCTTGTGGTGCCCCCACCTCTGAGGTTTGCTCTGCCTCCTGCGTCACACATGAACTTATGCTCCTTAGTGGCTCCTAGCTATCGCCTAGGACTTCCTTTTTTTCTGCTCCAGTTTCCCTGACCCTACCCTGTAACCATGGTTACATACACAGGCACTCCCTAGCAACCAACACTGGCCCAGCGTGTGTGTGTGTGTGTGTGTGTGTGTGTGTGTGTGTGTGTGTGTGTGTGTGTGTTTAACCCTGCCCCAAAGCCATGGTAACAGCTGGGCAGACCCCTGCGTCTGGCTGTCCCCTGGGAACCATGTTCTGCTCTTACAGTAAAGCTGTAAGGACTCCTAAGAGGGTGCCCTCACTGCAGTCTGCCTGTTTGAGGGCCAGGTCATCTGGAGGACTTGCCCTGTCTCATGCTTCATCTGCCCTGATAACACGCACTTCTGGAAACCGCCCCCCGCCCCCCCCCACACCCTCACTAGACACACCCAGAGGCCTGTGCTCTCAGAGGGCAAGTTCCAGAGTAGACAAGGAATTTCTGTGCCAGCCCAGAGTAGTCTCCCCGGGTACTGCTTGCTCCACCATGGATTTATGAAGTTCTATGTTCCAGGAGCTCAGTCTAGAAATGATATGTCCTGTCAGGAAGAGTGATGAGCCAGCCAACGCTGCCAGGGCCAGGGTGTGCGCCATTGAGGCAAAGGGGAGGGTCGGCTATAGGAAAGCAGCCATCTGAGCTGGGAGCTGCCAGCAGGCTGACCAAGGAACGCCTAAGTGACCAGACTGAGCCTTCAAAGTAGATGACAGCCAGAGAAGGAGTTTCACCGTCACCCTGAGGGCAGTAGTGACAGCACGCGCCTCACAAGCTCCCCGCCCCACCCCGCCCCACCCCCACCCCACCCCCACACGGCTTCTGTGCAGTCCTTGAACATGCCTGGCAAGGCTCCCTCCTGAATCTCTCTTCTTCCTCTCCGCATTCTCTTCCCACTGCTGCCTGGAGGAGCCCGCTCCCCCCACGGTCCCCACTGGGTGCCTGGAGGTGGGGGAGCGGGGAGGGACGCTGCCAGAGATGAGCACAGGTTGCGTTGTTCGCACAGGGCTGTGTGGGCGGGTTTCACCGGGAGCGAGCGGGATTTCTTGGCACTTTTCCCTTCCTTGAACTGTTTGCAGTTCCTGGCTACATTTACCAGGTTGGCTAATTGATCTTTCTGAGGATTTCCTGCCATCCCGGGTACCCTCTCCTGAGCCATCTGTGTTTCTTGAAGAGGACGAACACAGATCGCTGTCGTGGCTGAAGGGACAGCTGTCCAG
Source organism: Acomys minous (assembly GCF_964271855.1). Taxonomy (NCBI): domain Eukaryota; kingdom Metazoa; phylum Chordata; class Mammalia; order Rodentia; family Muridae; genus Acomys; species Acomys minous. The sequence goes on from NC_140489.1 coordinate 119,481,688, forward strand.
GTCCGTGGGTGCCAGTCTTGTCTTCCTGCCTCAGATGCCTCTTAAGGTGTTAGTTCTTTGGGACTAGGAGGTCTGTTAGCTTCTAGGAGCCTCTAGGGGGACCTTCAAGGCATGGGGTTTCTGTCCCCTCACCCACTGGCCCATGGGAGCTTCAGCCCCTTGCCTGCAGGAGGGTGTGTGGCTCTGTGTGGAAAGAGGCAGTGAGGCCTGGTGGGCAGGGTGGGCCTTGGATCTAGTGGGATAGCAAGGTTTTGGGTTCCGCCTGGCAGGCCAGCCCTTGGTTGACAGCCTCTGGGGGAGCATAGCAGGCTCAGACAAGGAGAGTGATGCCAGACAAAGACACCCTTCCTTGCCTGAAGGAGAAGGACCCGAGGAGGATGCTGGGAATTGTCAGCCGGAATGTGGGGGCAGATCTCAGCCTTGCCGAGCACAGTCATGGAGCGCATGCTAGCCATTTCAGACCCCAGGATGTCCCTGTGCTATTGCCGCTCAGAGGGCCCCATGACTATTGTGACTTGTTAGCTGCTCCCTAGATCATGGAAGAAGAGTGACCATTAATGAGGGAAGATATTAGTGATAGCATGTCGGAAGCAAAGCAGGGTGCTGAACGTTGCTACATTCAGATGAAAGGCGTGCGGCTGTAGCGCTGTCCCCTCAACATCTCTGTAGATTTGAATTCTTACAGAGGTCCCAAATAGGCACTAGGGCCTTGGCCTTAGGATGGCCTCTCTCCCACCTAGGCCAAGGGGTTTCTGCCTTTGGAGAGAGCAGTGTAGACATAGGGGAGGCCGTGTCCGAGAGCTTGGTCAGCCGGTTGGCCTGGGGGCAGCAGTGAAATGCGACCTCGAGTGGGTTTGCAAGATGGGCCTGTCCTCACCATCTCTCCCAAACCACACTTCACCACAGGCAACTCGGGACGTGGTGCTGAGCCGGGCCCCAGAGCAGGCCGAGGACCGGAAAGTGAGCTTGCAGAACGCTTCAGCCATCTATGACCTCCTGAGCATCACACTCGGCAGGCGCGGCCAGTACGTCATGCTCTCCGAGGTAGGCTCAGCTGCTCCACCTCCCTCACTTCCTAGGATTTGGGTATTTCGTAAAAGGAATCATAGCTGGGCGGCGGTGGCACACGCCTTTAATCCCAGCATTCTGGAGGCAAAGCAGGCGGATCTCTGTGAGTTCGAGGCCAGGGTGGTCTGTAGTCTGTAGACTGAGTTGAGGACAGCCAGGGCTACACAGAGAAATCGTGTCTTGAAAAACCAACATAAATAAGTTTATTAATTAGAAAAATAAAAGGGAGCTGGAGAGATGGCTCAGAGGTTAAGGGCACTGGCTGCTCTTCCAGAGGTCCTGAGTTCAATTCCCAGCAACCACATGGTGGCTCACAACCATCTATAAGGAGATCTGGTGCCCTCTTCTGGCCTACAGGTGTACATGTAGATAGGGCACTCATAAACATAAAATAAATAAATAAAATATTTTTAAAAATAATAAAAGGAATCAGATGAGGTGACTATTGGTCCTTCCTCACTTGCCATTTTCTTCTCAGGCTGGCTTGCCTCTTACTAGCCCTGTGACCTTGGCAAAGTCACCTTCTCCTGCCTCAGTCACAGACTCATGATCTGTGCAATAGGGGTAATTAGAGATCTTACCTTAGTGTTGGCTAGGTCTAGGGTTAGGATGAGTAAATGAGTTGATACATGGAAAAAGCTGAGAGCCCTACCATGTCCCATGATGGTAAACACTAGTTGTTATTTTTACTTCACACGCCTGATTTCATTTGCACGTCAAGATAGCCCTATGAAATCGTTTATTATGGAAATGGGACCACAGAGGGCAATACAACTGTTGTGTAACGTTACGCTGCATGCATGGCGGGGACTGGATTGCCCCTGTGTTTCTAGCACGAACTGAAGGCAGAAACTTGGGTAGTGGTTATCCTGAAAAGGACTGGGGTGACTCGGGCAAGAGGGCCACTGGTGGGGCAGTGCTGACATCTTCTTCCTCCCCAGTGCCTAGAACGAGCCATGAAGTGTGCATTTGGAGAATTTCACCTTTGGTACCAAGTGGCCCTCTCCATGGTGGCTTGTGGGAAGGTAAGGCCCAGCCAGGGTTGTGGAGTCTCTGGTCCCTCCCGGAGGCAAAGAGCTGTAGTCTCCCAGAGTTAGGGGCTGGAGAAGTCAGGGTTGACTGAGATGACACTGAAGGTGGCTGGGGAAGGCCCTGTATTCATGTGCCTAGTGGCTGTGAGTGCATCCATGTGGCAGGTACTGGGTTTGGATACCTCTGTCTTCCTGTGGTCCAGCACAAGAGCATCGCAGCACTTCCGTTGCCATGGCTCCAGGAGAGGGGGACACTGGTCCTGCCCCTGAATAGCTGTGAGTGGGGAATGTGCCCAGTAGAGACCCTGTAAGGTGAGGTGGAGCAGCAACCACCTACAAGGGGATCTGGAGGGGAAACTGTGAGGGATGTAGTTAGAGGTACCCGGGTGGGGACAGGAGAAGCGACTGCTCAGAGCATGCGGCAGCAAGTCAGGCATTCGCCCTCCATCTGCCCGGCCCCTTCGCCAGCACCCCTGATTTTCACTCAGATCAGAACTACACTTATGTAAGCCTCTATTTTAAGCAGCGACACGAAAGGAAAACCTTTCCGGGAGCTGGGGGCTGAGGGAGATGGGGCTGAGGATGCTAAGAATGCAGGAAATAAGGTGGCATGAGCTTGCAGATGGGTCCAAGAGCTGTAAATACCCAGGGCCCTTTCATGGGGCTGAGGGAATCCCTCGCCCCCTGGCCCATCTGTGCCACATTCCATTTCTAGCTCCACAGCCGTCTCTGAGGAGGGCCCTCCCAATGTACCAGCGCCGCCTCCACAGATGGAGGAGTGCCAGCAAGCCCTGGGTCGCTGCAGTAAGACAGGCCAGGGCCTGGCAGGGAGGGGGAGGAGGACCAGGTGCTGCGGTTTTGTCAGACTGTTGGCAGGCCAGGGAGAGGCTGCAGAGCACAGCCAAAGTCGGTGAGAGTCTCCTTGGGCAACCTCTGCCGGGCATCTGCCTTCCCAGCCCTTCTCTATCACATGGGGCATCTTCCAGAGCATCTTTGAAGTCACAGCAAAACCTACAGGCTGTGCTCAGCAGGGTGCTGTCAGAGTTCAAGGAGAACCCAGAAGTCCAACAGGGCTGGCCCTGCAGCATGAGAGGAGACACTCCCAAGGAGCAGGCAGTGGAGAGCTGGGAAGACAGCAGAGCTCCAGGCGGAGGGCAAACGTGAACCGAGGGGAGGGGCCCAAAAGATGAACCAGCAGACCGTGTATAGGACTTGAAGGCACCAGCCTGCCTAGGTGCTAACAGTAGGCTGGGGGCTGCGGCTGGCTTGTGTGGCTCTTGTGCACACAGCAGCATTGAGTACCTTCTTCCTGCCTCCCTCAAACAGGAAACACCTTCAGCCTTAGAGTAGCAGAGAAGAAGAAGGGCCTAGAACAGGGCATTGTTCTGTGGATTTTATGGATTTTATTTTAAAGCTACCCCCTTAAAACAAAACGAGACAAAACCAAACCAAAACAAAACAGAAAACAGAAAAACTATGCCTGGAAATAAGCTTTAATTTCGAGGGCCTCCCTGGAGGCTCAGGAAAGGACACCGCTGCTGTGGGGGTCTTTCACCTTCTGGACCAAAAGAGGCCCAACAGCCAGGTGTCCTTCTGGCCTCTGGAAAGCTCCTTCGTGCTCCATCAAGGTGGACATAGGGAGTTGGAGTGGTTAGTGACTTCCTTATATGTGAGGCTCCACCCACTCATGCACTCAGTGTACTGGGAGATTGTTCTAGAAGGCATTCTCCAACCCCCCCCCCCCCCTGGGAATCCTGCATTGCCAAAACCATCCTCTTGACTGTCCTAGCAATCCTCAAAGGAGTACATGGCCAGAGCCTGCCTTTGCTGAGCCTAAGGTGGGAATCCAGGTCCTGTACTTTCCAGAAGGTGGGGCCGGGCAGATATAAATGTGCCTGGCGTTTCACCCCACAGGGATAACGGATGAGTTCTGTGGCATGATTTAGGTCGTTCCCTCTCTTGGTCTCCATGCGGCTGTTGCATTGGCTGCGTTGCTAGGTAACCAGCATGGGGGGGGGCACGGGAAAGAAGCCGGCTGCTCCTACTGCTGGGTCCTCAGATGGCTCCTTAAATAGCAGTGTTTTTTGGTCTGTGTGGGGGTGGGGCGGGGAGGGGGGGTGGGAAGGAGTGGGTGGACTAGAGAATCCTGTGTCTCCAGCATGCAAAGGTCCGCAGTCGAAAGGGACGCCTGGGAGAAGGCTGAGGCTTGCAGGGCGTATGGATCAAGGGACAGTGGCATTCCCAGGAGAGGGTCTCCGAGGAGGTGGGCCCTGGCAGCTCTCACATGGCCCCCCTTGCTGCACTCCACAGGCCTGTCATTTCCTGGCCCTGGCTTTATGCTTATCCTGGCCTCGTGTATCCTTAGAGAGATGGTGGGTGCTGGCATTTGTCTTCCCTGCTGCCTCGCCGCCTGTGACCTCTATCTTCTTAGTTGACTCCACCACCTCAGCCCAGTTACCTAGCCCAGAGGAAGCCTGCATGAAGATACCTACAGTTAGTCTCATTGGTCTGGTTTCCGTTACTTGTAATGAAACAACCGAAGAATTTATACTGAGTAGAAGCACATTTGCCTCATAGTTTTAGAGACCAAGGACGGGGTGCCAACGTTGACCACCTCGAGGTGGATGACGTGACAGGAGTGGATGCAGGCGGGAGAAACTGTGTAGCCAGGCAGGAAGCCAGATGGGAAAGTGCAAGCCTTATTCATTTTATGCCAGTCCCTTGCAAGAGCTATGAGAACAAACTCTGGTCCTTTCAGGGCACACCCAGTGACCGTTAACCATCTCCCACTAGACCCCATCTCTTCGCTGTTCACTAATCAGGGCTAAGCACCCTCAGGATGAGCCCCTAGCACATGCACTCTTGTGTTCTCTTGGAGAACACAAGCAAAAATGTGTGTGAGGCACAGCTCAGTCACAGCCCCAGGAAATCTGTCACACAGGGTGGAACAGCGTTCTTCCATAGATGGTGGGGAACAGAGAGGTAACTCGGGGGCGGGGGATCCACACGTTCCAGTCATATCCTACCCCAGGCAGATGAGCCTGCCAGAACCCTCCTCTTCTTAGTGGCACCCCCAGAATTGCTAAGGAAGAAGACAGCTAAGTTTAACTGAGGAGCCCAGCCCGGCATGGTAAATTGTCCTAGTCACACACATACACCTGAGGGTCACAGGTGCTTAGGATATTCCATACCAGGACAGTTACTGTCGACTTTTCCTCAGAAGACATTGGATTCAGAAAGCAGAAGGTTCCAGACCATGGAGGGCTGGACACGCGCATACGCACACTCATACACGCACCCACACCCTCTCTCCAGGAACCCAGCTTCCTCTGGCCAAGGCCATTCGTTGCCACACACACCACATAGGGTAGTGTTTAAGAGTTAGGCCCAGGCTATGTTCAGACCCTTTCCTGGTCACTTACGGGCTATGTGGCTTTTGAACAAGCGGCTTGTCTGCTCAGCTCTTGTCTCAGTTGTAATGCTGCCTGACTGGTGGGGATGTTGTGAAAAATCCAACACACCCATAGAGAAATGAGCAAATCTTCTGTAAGGGTCAGGCACTGGTCAGTTTCAACTGACTGTTAGTAGCCAGTCAGCCTCAACCATCCCACTTGATGTGGGGGCGGCGGCAGCCATAGACAGTGTATAAATGAATAGGTACGGCTGGGTTCCAATTAGACCTTATGTATAAAACCGGACAGTGGGCTGGATTCAGCCTCTAGGCTCTTTTGGCAGCCCCTGACTTAGAAAACTGCCTGGCACATGACAAGATCTGGAGTATTATCTGTCATTCCCAACTGGCGTGGGTGACATGCATGTCTGAACCTGGATGCCTTTCCCTTCTGACCCTCCCTGCCCCTCCTCAGCAAATCCTGGTTGAGTCCTGTGGGACCTCAGCTTCCTGTCTGGAGGGTCTCCCTGGCCCTCCCATCGTCTCGCCTTCTTCTCAGCCTTTGTCCATCCGTCTATGGGTTTAGAGGCCCCGCCTGTCTCGCGGCTCTCTCTGGTTCTCGTCTGAATCCTCTCTGTCTGTCATCACGTTAGCTGTGGGTCACATCACTCATGGTCACTGTCCTCCAAAGGAGGGAAACAAGGTTCAGAGGGGGCCTCACCTGCAGAGTATCGCCTGGACCCTCCCGCTGCACCCCCTTCCTGGTTCTTAGAAGGAAAGGAGGACAGAGCAAGGGCTGTTGGGAGAACTAACCCTGAGGGCATAGGGCACCCCAGACTGTAGAGACCTAGGGTGGCCAGTGACTCTGTCCCGTGCTCTTGCTTCTGCAGTCAGCCTACGCCGTGTCGCTGCTACGTGAGTGCATGAAGTTGCAGCCCTCGGACCCCACGGTACCCCTGATGGCTGCCAAGGTCTGCATTGGGTCCCTGCACTGGGTGAGTGACCTGTGGGGGTAGGGCAGGCGGAGCCCAGATTCAGGTAACCTCCTGGGGAAGACTCCAACAAGTGGGAGCGAGGTGGGGGTGTTTGCAGTAGGGGAGGGGGACCCACTCACCTCCATCTTAACAGCATGGGCCCCAGTTGGGATGCTTTCTGATGGTGGCTCAACTTTTCAATGTGAACCTCTGGGGAGCAGTGAGGGTGCTAGGTAAGACTGAGACTCGCCCATTAGAATAGAGGCCTCCCGATGACGTCATAGTTAATAGAGAACCGGAGGGGTCGAAGTCAGGCCTAGCCTGAGACCAAATAAAGATGCCCTCCTTGTGGCCCCTTCTTTGTTCTTATGCACCCCCACCCCAGACTTCGGGCTCCTGCTGTCTTACTGCTCCCCACTCTCTGCTGAGACAGCTGTTAGGAGACAGTAGTTTAGAGGTAATTTTCTCCTCAGCTGATAACCTTTGCTGGTGCTCATGAAGGTATCCCCAAAAGGTCAGCAGCTTGAATCAGTGAGAAAAGGCCCTGGAGCCCTGAGCCCCAGACCTCTGATGGGCTCAGACCCAGGCACTGGACCGTAGGGGGCACTGTACTAACATGTGCTCTAACTGGTACCTATATCCAGTTAGTCTCCCCTTTCCTTGGTCCCAGTCGGCCGCCCCGTGTCAGGGAGAGCCCTTTTTCTGTACCCCGAGTGACACAACAAGTTCCTTACCCCTCTCATTGTCATCTTGTACCCCACATGCCCTCTCCAGCAGGCTAAGTAGCCCTTGTTCCTTCCTCTGCGTTCTAGATCCAAAGTAAGAGCTCACTCTGCTGTAGGGCGCATGCTGCCGCAGGCTGCACAGTCCCAGACCAGACCCTTGCAGCAAAGGGTGCTGGGAGCTGAAGGTGCATGGGGCTCAGTCCCCAGCCCCCAGCTCAGACTACTTATTCCAGGGCTTCTGAGAGGGAACCTTGGGCTCATCGCTCAGATGAAGCCCAAAATACCCATGTCTCTAGGAGCAGGGCTGGGGAGGGCATATGTGCTCCCCCGGGCTGCCAGCTCCAAGGAGCTGTGAGTCCACCCAGCCAATGGCGCCCTTGCCAGGAAGCCCTAAATTTAGGTCTTCCCACCACGGAGAAGCTGTTTCCCTCCGCAGCATAATTACAGTGATTATGTGCATTCAGATTACATGGTAATAAAATTAGGATCAAATCAGTCCAAATTGAAATCAGATGAGTTAGGAGCAAAGTAATCAATGACAACATAAATAGAAAGGCCCAGAAGGAAGCTTAAATGTGGAGGCTTGTCACCAGAAAATGGCGAAGGTGGGCTGTTACCAGGGACCAAGAGCGATTTGAGTGTCGGCTGGTCAGAGTTTGGTGGGGAGGGCAGACACAGGTGAGAGCAGAGCTATCCAGGGAAGTAGGGATGATGGTGAGCTGCAGGCAGCCTTGCGGACTTGGATGCTTCCCCTAGAGACACCCCGCCCCCCCCCCCCTCTCTCCATTTCTTAAAGTCAGTTTTCCTTTTTTAAAAATCTCTGACATTGGGGCTGGAGAGATGGCTCAGAGGTTAAGAGCACTGGCTGCTCTTCCAAAGGTCCTGAGTTCAATTCCCAGCAACCAAACAATGGCTCACAGCCATCTATAATGAGACCTGGTATCCTCATCTGGTGTGCAGACAGAACACTGTATACAAAATAAATAAATACATAAATAAATCTTTAAAATTAAACACCTTGTCCTAACAAGGGGTTCCTCCTTTTAATTAAAAACAAAAAACCAAAAAACTCTGCCGTTGTCTGTGCACCATGTATGCAATGCCCACAAAGGCCACAAAGGGGCGTCAGATCCTCTGGGACTGGAGTTACAGATGGTTGTGAACCACCATATAGGTGCTGGCAACCCACCCCAGGTCCTCTTTCTAGAAGAGGACCTAACTGCCGAGCCATCTTCTCAGGCCCACCTAAGTCTGGCTTGAACTGGCAGTGTGGTCCTCGGCTTCTCCAGGGCAGAGCTCTGGTGTTTCCTGAGGCCAGTGAGTGACGGGGGTGCATGCCCCTGCTCCCCTCCCTGAGGAGCTCCATCTTGTCACTGTGAGCTTTGTCTAGTGTTTGAGAACCTTCTCCACTTCCTTTGCTTTGCTCTCTGGCCACAAGGCAAGTTTGGGGAACAAACAGAAAAGATGATATAGATATTTTCTCAGCTCCCTCCAAACACAGTTAAATTGGTAGAGGCATAGAGGACAGGGCGTGCTCGCATACTGTATACCGCACAGAGAGCGACGTTGAGATAGGACACAGATGAGCTCACTGTGCGTGTGATGTGCTGTAATGTGTCTCTGGTAGGCTCTGTAGCCCTCACGGGAGCAGCACGGGTACTGGAAAGAGCACAGGCTGTGAAGAACAGATAGGGTTCAAGCCTTTTAGTCTACCTACTCATGAGCTTGCGTAACTTTGAGGGAGCGATTCTTTCTGTGTGCTTCAGTCTCCTCATCTGTAATCTGGGAGCTGGCCGTGGGAGATGGTGTGTCTCTGTGTGGCCATTGCAGGGTATACGAGAAATGGTTGCCGTTATTTTTTACTGTGTCTTCAGAATAGTAAGGATATGCCTTTGCTTTCATTTCCAAAGTCCAGGAAGACAGATTACTCACAGAGCGGGAAGAGCACCAGCTCTCCTGCATCCACCTTGCAGAGGTTTGAAAGCACCTATTTACTCCCTGAAGAAAAAAAAATGCACATTTCCCACAGATCAGCTCCTGGCCCTACTGGAAGGGCTCAGGAGAAACTGGAGATCTTTAAACAGAGGCTGCTGCTGCAGAGAGGAAGGGAACAGAGAATTTGAGGCAGGCCTCTTTGCTCAGTGCAGGTGAATGAGGCTTCCCAGAGAAGGAAGGCAGCCCTGAGCCGCAGAAAGTGTGCCAGCTCAGCTCTGAGTCTGCTGTGCAGGGAACCAAATTAGGAAACCCTCAGAGATAGAGGGACTTGGGAAAGCACAGAGTGTTTCCTTACTTACGAAGAACAAAACCAAACCACCAACGGGTTGCCCTATTCGGTGCATCAGTTTGTTTTTGTTTTTGTCAGAGGAGGAAACTAAGAAAGTGCAGAGAGCAGCCGGGGAACCCCTCCGACCTGTCTTGGCTGGAGTCACAGTCCTACCACTTGCTGACTGGCTGACCGTGGCGGTGGGGATGTCACACAAGCTCCCTGTCCCTCATAAGCCCCTGCTGTGATGCTATGACATGGCTGTCAGGCCTTAGACACATAGAAGCAGAAATGACCTTCCCTGGGTGTCCATTGGCAAGATTACCTGGCTGCTTCAAATGAGACAGTATCATAGTGGGGGTGTTAGAAACAACACTAGGAGCCCCTCATCTAGATGTGTTTTGATGAGAAATAAGTCTCGTGCCACAACCTGAACTGGTGGCAGAAACAGCAGCCGCCGGAAGGACCACTGTCTGCTTAGATTTGAGGCCACAGGAGGAAATGCCTAGAGTCTAGACCTGAGGTCCCCACGAGGAGGAGGCTGGCGAGAGTACTTGGGAGAAATAGTGATGGGCAGTTAGGACCATCTGATGGAAACAGCGTTTTCAGATCATGGAATAAAACACTTAAAAAGGAAAAAGACAAAGGGATGGGTTGTAAGAGAACAGGGTGGAAAATGTTCTGGGTCATTGTCACCTGTGCAAGGGTTGATAGTGATGGTGGATGGTCGTTGGTTGCATATGTACCCTAAACCTCAGACGGGATTGGAGAGAGTGGACCTGCACAGTGGACGGGGCAGGACCGCGGGGTGCCGTGTGGCCCGTGTGATCACGGCTTTCCCGTGATGACCAGCCAGGCCCGAGACAAAAGGCAGTCAATACTAGTGTCCTCTGTGTGGATCCCAAAGGCCCTTTGATGCAAATTTTTCAGTGAGAGGATGTGTGGCTACTGTATACACACACACACACACACACACACACACACACACACATGCGTAGTAATTGTGGCATATATGCATGTTTCAGACACTGTGGTCCCCGGCTTTCTGAGAAGGAACTGAGGCCCACAAGATAGCTTTATCATCACACTGTCCCGCCGTCCTGAGCCTGGCTGGGGTCCTCGCACTCCAGAGCCAAGTTCTGAGGCTTCCTGATTGCCACACCTGCTTAGACGAAAGGAGAATAAAACATTTTGTTTTTGTTTAGTTTCCATTTCTGCTGTGGCAACATTCTCCCGTTTGCTAGCTAAAATACCCACGTCTATTAATAGCACGTGTAATTATTGTACTGTACATTAACTTACTTGGAATTAATCCTATTTTTCCTTTATAATTACTGTCGGGAATCCACATTGCAGAAAGCCTGCTTTGTGGGTGGCACCAGAGCTCAAAACAGTGTTGGCCCTGCAGGAACACGGTGCTTTCACGAGTGCCATGAATTTTCTCTTTTTTTTTTTTTTTTTTTGGAGCAGTGGGTACTTGGCTCCATTGGGTTTTAGGGGTTCTGTTTGTTTCCTTTTTTTTTTGCACATGGCTCTTCACAGCCGTGTCCACTGGCGACTGGTCCCATTCATTGCTCCATGGCTAATGGCCTCTGTCTCGGGCAGTTCCACCAGTCCAGAAAGCTGGAGAGTGCAGTCAGATTCACCCCACTCCTGCGGCAGGCATCACCTTAAGTCGGGATAGGAGTAGGGTGGGCACCCTGGGAGCCACCGTGCGTGTGAATCTCACCTCCACTGGACTACCTGTGTGACTCTCTGGCTGGTGGGAAGACCTGTGGTGGGGCGTGGCGCGCCAGCTAGCGGTGTGGAAGTAGTGCAGGAGTGGGAGGGTGAGAGAAGGAAGCAGCCTGGGCTCCGTGGGAGCCGGTGTTCCGGGTGCTATCCAGACAGCTGCTCTTTGCACATAGCAGGTCAGGGGCACCCAGGGGGGTTAGTGGAGACACATGAGAGTGGGCACAGCCTTAGCCCCAGCCCTACACCCCAGCCAGCCTCGCAGCTACGGGTGCCACACGGCCTTGTGCGCCTTCTCCTTGGGTCCCATGTTGTGTGTGTTTATGTGTGTCCACGTGGCCAGTGCCAGTTGGGCCTTTTCCAACTGGAACAGTCCCCTTGCTCCCAGGACAAAAACAGCCCGGGGCCTTTTTCCCCTGAATGTTCAAGCTTGCTGGCTTCCTGCTCAGGAAGGGAGGGAGGGAGAGAGCTCTAGACTAGCCTGTGTGGCGGCCTGCCCTACTCTGCAGGGTTGGCCATGTTCAACAAGGCGGTGTTCCCAAGGCCCAGCACCAGCCCTGGCTCCCCTCTGTCTGCTGAGCAGGCCTAACAGAGACCTCGTGAGGAGGCAGCCACACATCCTGGCCTGCTTTCAGTTCATGCTCTCAGCACTGGAGGCTTCTGGGAGCTGGCTCTCTCAGACAGGGGGAGTGTCTCTCTGAAAGAGGCAGTACCTGTGACCTTGAACACTGGCTCCTTGGAGGGGGACCAGGTCCAGGGAGACACTTCCTGGTAGAGCAAAGAGCTGGATTCTCTGCTTGCTGGTTGTAGGGCCTACAGTTCCAGTATGAGGAACTGTTCTGTTTGGACTTGCGCCTGATGGTGTCCCAGGTTGGTGACTGTTGTCTTGCCTGCCCGGTACAGCAAAGTCCACCCCGGTGACCGCTACCTCTCCTCCTTGCAGCTGGAAGAGGCAGAACACTTTGCCATGGTGGTAATTGGCCTCGGAGAGGAAGCAGGAGAGTTTCTGCCTAAAGGCTACTTGGCCCTGGGTCTCGCCTACAGCCTGCAGGCCACTGACGGTGAGTGCCAGGCCCCAGGACAAGCTGCCTGTGGAGGTTGCGTCAGGCTTCCCGGCTGCCTCCAAGGCACCTCATTCCACTAGTGATCCATCCTTGCTTCTCCCCACGGACACGAGCACTCCTCTGGGATGTGTGCATGCATATACAGTCCCCACCACACACATGTGCATGCACGTGCACACACATGCACATGCGTGCATGCGTGTGCACACACATGCACATGCGTGCATGCACGTGCACACACATGCACATGCGTGCATGCTCTCTCTCTCTCTCTCTCTCTCTCTCTCTCTCTCTCTCTCTCTTTCTCTCTCTTACTTAGACGACCACCAATGTGCCATTCCTCACGTGGGCCCAGGCCTGTCAGGCACGTCCTGGCCAGCCCACCCTGCCGTCTGCCATCAGGCCTCCGCGTGGCTTCCTCACAGGCCTGCCTTTGCCCTCAGCTCGGCAGCAATCCTCTAGGGCCTTTGACAACCTCAAACAAGATAGGCCCTAGTACCTACAGAAGTTTCGAGTCTCTCATCCTCCCTACTGCAAGCCTCGTGCTTTGTTGCCTGCCATTCAGGTTCAGCCCTGGGCCTCCCCATTGAGCAGATGAGCACTGATCTTATGTCCTTGATGTCTGGAGGGGAGGGAATGATGAACCCCACTCAGATTTGCCGGAGTCTCCTGGTACTAGCCCCTGTGTGTAGCCTCGAGGGACCCTTGAAGCCATCTGGGGCAGCCTGGTATTGGCTGTCCTCTGCCCCACACACCCTAAGTCATGGGAGCTGCGGGCACTGGCATCCTTGCTTGGGCTAGTGAGGTGGTCACCAATCCCTTAGTTATAGTGGGCTTCTGTCACGCGGTCCTTCCGTGTCTCGTATCCTGTCACTGGACCCTAAGGTTTGCAAACAGGGCCCTGATAGGCTCCCTCCTGCAGAGTTCCTGTGCCCTGGGCATGGGTCAGGCAGAGGTTTGCACCTTTTTTGTTGTTGTTGTTTTGTTTGTTTTGTTTTGTTTTGTTTTTCAAGACCAGGTTTTTCTGTGTAGCCTTGGCTGTCCGGGACTCACTTTGTAGACCAGGCTGGCCTTGAACTCACAGAGATCCACTTGCCTCTGCCTCCCGAGTGCTGGGATTAAAGCCGTGCGCCACCACAGCCCGGCTTGGTCTGCACTTCTTTAGTGACCCCTCAATCCATCATGTCTCCTGCAGCCACCCTGAAGTCCAAGCAAGATGAACTTCACCGCAAGGCACTGCAGACACTGGAGCGGTGAGGACCCCCTACCTAACCTTTGCTTCTTCACATGCAAAGTAGTAAAATGGGGGCCCCGCAATGAGGGTTCCCACTCTGAAACAGATGCCTCTGTCTCCCTCTTACAGCTAAGGAAACCAAACCACCAAGAGGATACCCAGCAGGCAGGGGTGGGTTGTTGAAGTCCGTGCCCTCAGCAGTGGGCACCAGGGAGCCCTGGAGTGAGCGCAGAGCGGGGTTCAGGCAGCTGGCAGCTCCAAACCCTTGCTCCTGGGGCTCCCAGGCTTCTGCTGGTGTTGTAATACTTGACAGAAGGGAAGAAAAACAGCCTATATGGCATTGGTTCTCAACCTGTGGGTCCTGACCCCTTTGGGGTCACAGGTCAGATGTCCTGCATATCAGATATTTATGTTATGATGCATAACAGTAGCAAAATTACAGTTACGAAGTAGCAATGGATTACTTCCATGGTTGGAAGAACTGTTTTAAGGGCCGCAGCATTAGAAAGGTTGAGAACCATGGTGTCCTCCTAGCCCCCGCCTGACCATATCAGAGTTGCAGGGACCTGCCACCCACAGCCTGGCAGAGATTTCCTGCAGTCAAGGATCTAAGAAGACAATAAAACTCCTTCCTCAGGCCCAGCCTTGCTCAGACCCAGCCCACCTGAGACTCTCTCCCCTGGCCTGACCCATGTGTTCCCTCTACGCCCTGATCCCCCACACTGAAGTGACAGGCTTGTTGGCGGAGGGGGGGGGGGGACAAGGAGGGGAGAGGACCTGGGTAGCAGCCCTTGTGCCACTTTGATTGGAGCATGTGACACATCAGCCTCCCTCTGGGTCAGGTTGTTTTCCAACCAAAAAAGCAAGATATTCTAGCCCTACGTAACAGCTAGGGCTTGCCCACCTCTCCTTACCAGTGTTGCGTTCTGAGGCTTCTGGTCCCTGCGGTTCTCTCGGGCCTGCATCCTCCTGTGGGCAGTGGGCAGTGGGCAGTGGGCAGTGGGCAGTGTGCTTTAGTAGGAGAGCCACAGTCAGGCTGACAGGCCCCATTCATAGATGTTCTTCCCCCATCCCTTCCCTACCCTTCCTTTGAGGTCTGTCACCCTGGAGATGCCCACCCTCCTTCAGCTGTGCCAGTCCCCTCTTGAGCCACTGTCTTCTGCTGTGAGCTGCTTAGGGACCTGTCTGAACCATCATCTGCCATCTGAGAGGGGCTGGCAGGATCTCCCACCACATTGCCCACAGCGCCCAACGCAAGGCTGGCATGCTGCTCGGTGGACAGCAGCCGACTTTTGCCTCTCTGTCCCCCCGCAGAGCCCAGGAGCTGGCACCTGATGACCCCCAGATCATCTTCTACGTCTCCTTGCAGCTGGCCCTCGTGCGACAGGTGTGTGGTCACAGTGCCTAGTCCTCAGACCTGTGGGGCTTCTTAGCCCCTCCATGCAACTGTCTGTCCCTCGGTGCCTTCATCTCCCATGTGAGCATCTTTGTGGGGGGCGCCTTGTGAGGGTTCTGTCAGTGTGCACACACCGCAGCCCACTGAGGCACGCAGGAAGGGGTTATTCTATTCTGCGCCCTGACATTTCTCAGAATATTGCAGTCTCCAGAGAAATGGATAAGTGACCCCAACATCATTTGTTTCTATTCTCCCGCTGCCCAACTTGGGGGGAAGTGTGATTGGCACATGAGCTATTTCTGCATGGGCTTCTGTGTGACCCCAAGGACATCAGTGCAGGCCCTGACCTCTGGGGTTCAGTCAGGTCCTTCTGTCCACCAACTTCCTTTGCCCTCCGAAGACCACCACCACAACCACCCATAGCTCTCCAGGTGGGCCCACCACCTCCCCATAGTCATCCATGAGGTCAGCGTCAGGGGACCCCAACTGTCATGGCGCTCCCTTAAATTAAGCCTTTTAGATGTTCTTTTTATTTCATGCGCCCTGCAGCCCCTAGGCTAGTACTCTGGGCATCTCTGGTGGCCTTGACCTAGTACATGCTGACACTGATACACCCTGACTCCTCAGATCCCCTTTCCTGCCCCTGGGAAACAAGCCAAACTCCAAGCTGCCTGGGAGAAGCCTCAGAGGCCCTGTCTACAGCCAGACACAGTGGGGCAACCTGTAATCCTGACACTTTGATGGCTAAGGCAGGATTCTTAAGCTTGGGGCCAGCTGAGGCTACAGAGTGAGTCCCAGGCCAGTCTGGTATACACTGGAGATGTTGTCTTCAAGAAACCAGGCGAAAGAGAAAAAAGACACACGTTTCTTACACAGGCGAGTGAGGGTAGCCCTGGTACTGCTCCCTTATATCCCATGCAGGGACGTGACCTCATTTCATGCCTGAGAAACTGAGGCCCTCCTGAACTTAGTACCTAGGAATTGGTGGAGCCAGGGGTCTTTGATCCAAAGCCCACCCTGCCCCAGCTAAGACACTCCTGGCCCATTTGGAGACAGGGCCCTTGATCCTTGCCAGGAGGCTGGTCTCCCCATCGTGCCTGACTGGTGAACGACTCAGCTGTTTCCTCTGACCACCGGCAATGGAGCTCTGTCTCCCACCCTTCTCACCCTCCCCGGAAGCCCAGGTTTTCTTGACTTCCCGTTACTGGAAGCTCTTCCTTCTTGCCTTACACCGGGACGCCTAGCCAGGTGGTGCCCATCCAGCCTGTCAGTTTCAGTCTTCCCGCTCCGGCTCCATCCTTCTGCCTCAGCTGTTCTCTACCCAGCGCCCGGGCTGCCCATCTCCCGCTTCCTCTCACACCCCCTCCTCCTCCCTTGTGACTCACTCATTCATCACAAGGCCACCTCCGCCTTGTCGCCACATCCTGATTCCCAGTCATGGCCTAGGCCCTGCTCACTCTGTGCCTTCCCTCTGGGAGCGTCCCTCGGCTTCTGGAACCAGACGGGAGGTTACCCCGAGACCTGCTCTATGCTCTATTTTTAGCCCTCTTGTAAAAGAACCAGGTACTTTGGGTGCTTTTCTTGCCAATTATGTTAACAATTAACCCTTCAGTGGTGCAGTTTGTTTTTTGTTGTTGTTGGTTTTTTTGGTTTTGGTTTTTCAAGACAGGGTTTCTCTGTGTAGCCTTGGCTGTCCTGGACTCCCTTTGTAGACTAGGCTGGCCTCGAACTCACAGCGATCCACCTGCCTCTGCCTCCCTCTTCAATTTTCCACCCATCTTTGATGCATAATGCCTGTCTTCCAAAAGCAATGCTCGCCAGGCCATTGGAGTCTGGTCTCAGTCTCAGGAGGTTGGGGACCTTGGATGCACACTTAAGCTAGTATCCTTACCTATTCGGGTCTTTGTGACCCTACCTCCCCGCTCTTTCTGCCTAAAGCAGGGCTGGCTGCCCTGAGCTGTGATGTTGAGGGATTTGGATCCCCCTACTAGGATAATGGGGTCTGTTGTGGTGCTTCCCTGGGCCTGAGCAGCCGGGGAGAGTCACATGAACTAAGACTGACCTTAGCTGCTTCTTCATGCCCCTAGGCACAAGTCTAGACCTTAGTGTCTAAGGCCAGAAGGAGGCTATGCGATGGGGCTGGCACACTGGGAATGCCCAGCCCCACAGGGAACACATGAGGCTGGCGAGAAGAGTCTGCATAGGTCAGTGAGAGAGCAAATACTTAGCAAGTGATAAGCCCTGGGTTCAATCTCCAGCACTGAATTAAAAAACAAACAAACCTGAATCCTGTTGTGGTCAGTCTAATGTAGAACTGTCAGTGAACACACATCCTCGGAGCAGTAGGAAATGTCCTACAGTTTCTTTGTTTCCGGGTCTTGGGCAGCTTACGTGGGAAACACAGGCTTTGGGAACTCCACTGAGGTGGTTGTTCCTCAGAGCAGCCGCTGGAGGCCTGCCTGACCCTCATCCTGTACACCTTGAGGCAGAGGGAGTGCACACCAGAGTGGTGCCCCTACCTTGCCCTAGGCACCTGCAGGGCAGTGGAGTAGCCGGGGTGCACACACTCCACCCTACCCAGGAGCCAAAACGGTTCCCCAACCTCCCACCGCCGTGGCATGCGTGACGAGGATAACAGCGGAGCCTGGTCTGTCCGTGCTGGGTTGGTGGCTAGCACGTGACCTAACCCTCCTCCTCGCTTCTGGTTCTGTAGTCACAGCCTCCACAGCCATGAGGGTTAGTTAGGTGGCTGAGGGGAAGGCAAGGACCTGGACGAGCATCCCAACAGAAGCAGGGTCTTGCAGTGAGGGCACCATTTACTGAGGCAGCGGGAAGAAGACGCCTCATGCATTCTGGGGAACTGAGCCGAGTTGGACCGCCAGACATCTGAGGAAGGAGATGATGGGCTGGATGCAAGCCATAGCACTCCAAACCTGCAGCTTAAGAGAACCGCCTACACCAGAGGTTCTCAACCTGTGGGTCGCGACCCCCCTCCCACAGGGGTTGCATATTAGTTATTTACGTTATGATTTGTAATGTAGCGAAATTACAGCCATGAAGTAGCAATGAAATAATCTCGTGGTTGGGGGTCATCACAACATGAGGAACCGTATTAAAGGGTCACAGCATTAGGAAGGCTCAGAATCACTGGCCTATATACTGAGCCCCTCACTCACCCAGTGTGGCATTAGCAGACTGTGTGGGCTTAGCAGCCTGTGCTAACCAGAGCTGAAGTGCCAGTCCCTCAGGATGGAGATGGTTGAGCAGACAAGGGCTTAGAAGGTATACAAGCATGCCCAGCGGGACATGGCCTGCCTTCTTAATTCATCTCAGTTAAGGCATAGGCGGAACCGGAGGGAAATGGAATTCCAAGAGGCAGGAGCTCCTCGTCTTTCAAATTCACGAATAAGATGTTGCTTTCTCTAACAGCCTCATAGTCCCCCAAAGACTCTTTCAATTCAATAGCAGGTGGCAGGCAGCCCCAGGTGGGCTGGGAGCAGGAGACTGTCTCGCCTGCCTTTGCTGGAGGAGGAGAAAGTAATGAAGGGCTGCAGGTCTCACTGGACAGTTAAAGTGCTGCAGCAAACACCAGGACGACCCAGCCTGCTTTGAAGGAACCTTGTTTCCATTGGTGACTTTCTAATCAGAATTTCTTTCACTCCTAAATATTTGTGGTAACTTGCCAGACCCTGCCAAAGGTTTGCACACCAGGCCATGCGAGGCCAGTTCACCATGCTCACCGGCCTCTGTGGCGGAGCAGGGCGTGAGTGACGGTACTTGGGAGAGCCGCGTGGAGGCGAGCTGCGTTCCCAGTGATCTCAGGGCCCCTCCTGAGCCTTGTGTGCTCAATACAGCCTCGTCAACAGAGGAGACTATCAGACTTTTCCCAGTCCCAGCTAGGAGCAAGGGTTTAAAGAGGCAGCAGGACCAGGGTGTGTCATCCTCCTTACCGGTCTGGGGGCTCCCAAAGCAATGGAAGACACTGCTGGGTGGTGGTGGCACACGCCTTTAACCCCAGCATTTGGGAGGCAGAGGCAGGCGGATCGCTGTGAGTTCAAGGCCAGCCTGGTTTACAAAGTGAGTCCAGAACAGTTAAGGCTATACAGAGAAACCCTGTCTGGGGAAAAAAAAACAAAAAAAACAAAAACAAAAGCAATGGAAGACACTCACCGTTCACTCAGCACCAGGAAGGGGGAGGCAAAGCCAAGCCATAAGCACCCTGGCAGCAGGCCTGCCCCACCTGAAGGACCACCTGTGGTAGCTTCTCAGCCCACCTGCCTGGAATGCTACCCCACCCCACCCCCACCCTTGCCTCTTTTCCTTATCCTTCCCCTGAGTCAGACTCTGTTGACCTCTGCTAGCAAAGCTCTGGGAAGGGGCAGGCAGCTTCATCCCTTGCCAGGCTCTCTGGGGGTGGGGGGGGATGTTTTATCAGCGTCCTTGCTTCCGGTGCTGCAGGCTCCCTTGAGTTGGGCTGAGCCATTCCATGGCCGGCAGCTGAGTTCAGGCTAAGATCCCTAAGCTCTCGGTCTCTCCTGGCAGATCTCCAGCGCCATGGCACACCTGCAGGAGGCCCTGACGATGTGCGGGGATGACGCCAATGCCCTCCACTTGCTCGCACTGCTCTTCTCTGCTCAGAAGCATTATCAGCATGCCCTGGATGTCATCAACATGGCCATCACTGAGTACCCCGAGAATTTCAAGTAAGTCTCCTGGGGTCACTACTGGGTAGAGGCCTATGGCTGGCTGTGAACACCTCAGCTTGCCGCACGGCCAGCCGGTCCACAGAGGCACCTCCCGGGTAAAGGGACAAGGTGGTATAGGAAAGCACAGAGAGTGCTTGGTGGGAACTAGCGAGCCTGTGCTGCTCCTGCCCCCCCCCCCTTTAGAGGCTGTGGGCCCAAAGGGGAGAGCTGACGGATTGCACGTATGCAACATCGTGCTTCCACCCAACCCTGGAGCCCTGAGGGTACCACTTGGTAAGGCAAGTGACCCAGCCAGCCAAGGATGAAATGGAAAACCCAGTCGGGCTGGTGGAGGGCAGGGGGGCCGTCCTAGCTGCATCTTTATTGGAAGCTAGAGAATAGTTATCTTCCTCCAGGGTAGCCCTGACCCTTCGTGTTCTGCCGCGGTGATCCCAGCTCTCTGGTCCTCCCCGCACATACCCCACTGTTGTGCCGCAGTGATCCCAGCTCTCTGGTCCTCCCCACACATACCCCACTGTTGTGCCGCAGTGATCCCAGCTCTCTGGTCCTCCCCACACATACCCCACTGTTGTGCCGCAGTGATCCCAGCTCTCTGGTCCTCCCCGCACATACCCCACTGTTGTGCCGCAGTGATCCCAGCTCTCTGGTCCTCCCCACACATACCCCACTGTTGTGCCACAGTGATCCCAGCTCTCTGGTCCTCCCCACACATATCCCACTGTTGTGCCGCAGTGATCCCAGCTCTCTGGTCCTCCCTGCACATACCCCACTGTTCTGCTGCAGTGATCCCAGCTCTCTGGTCCTCCCCACACATACCCCACTGTTCTGCCGCAGTGATCCCAGCTCTCTGGTCCTCCCCGCACATACCCCACTGTTGTGCCACAGTGATCCCAGCTCTCTGGTCCTCCCCACACATACCCCACTGTTCTGCCATGGTGATCCCAGCTCTCTGGTCCTCCCTGCACATACCCCACTGTTCTGCTGCAGTGATCCCAGCTCTCTGGTCCTCCCCACACATACCCCACTGTTCTGCTGCAGTGATCCCAGCTCTCTGGTCCTCCCCGCACATACCCCACTGTTGTGCCGCAGTGATCCCAGCTCTCTGGTCCTCCCCACACATACCCCACTGTTGTGCCGCAGTGATCCCAGCTCTCTGGTCCTCCCCGCACATACCCCACTGTTGTGCCGCAGTGATCCCAGCTCTCTGGTCCTCCCCGCACATACCCCACTGTTGTGCCACAGTGATCCCAGCTCTCTGGTCCTCCCCGCACATACCCCACTGTTGTGCCGCAGTGATCCCAGCTCTCTGGTCCTCCCCACACATACCCCACTGTTGTGCCGCAGTGATCCCAGCTCTCTGGTCCTCCCCACACATACCCCACTGTTGTGCCGCAGTGATCCCAGCTCTCTGGTCCTCCCCGCACATACCCCACTGTTGTGCCGCAGTGATCCCAGCTCTCTGGTCCTCCCCACACATACCCCACTGTTGTGCCACAGTGATCCCAGCTCTCTGGTCCTCCCCACACATATCCCACTGTTGTGCCGCAGTGATCCCAGCTCTCTGGTCCTCCCCACACATACCCCACTGTTCTGCTGCAGTGATCCCAGCTCTCTGGTCCTCCCCACACATACCCCACTGTTCTGCTGCAGTGATCCCAGCTCTCTGGTCCTCCCCGCACATACCCCACTGTTGTGCCACAGTGATCCCAGCTCTCTGGTCCTCCCCCACATACCCCACTGTTCTGCCATGGTGATCCCAGCTCTCTGGTCCTCCCTGCACATACCCCACTGTTCTGCTGCAGTGATCCCAGCTCTCTGGTCCTCCCCACACATACCCCACTGTTCTGCTGCAGTGATCCCAGCTCTCTGGTCCTCCCCGCACATACCCCACTGTTGTGCCGCAGTGATCCCAGCTCTCTGGTCCTCCCCACACATACCCCACTGTTGTGCCACAGTGATCCCAGCTCTCTGGTCCTCCCCACACATACCCCACTGTTCTGCCATGGTGATCCCAGCTTCCTGGTCCTCCCCACACATACCCCACTGTTGTGCCACAGTGATCCCAGCTCTCTGGTCCTCCCCACACATACCCCACTGTTGTGCCACAGTGATCCCAGCTCTCTGGTCCTCCCCACACATATCCCACTGTTGTGCCGCAGTGATCCCAGCTCTCTGGTCCTCCCCACACATACCCCACTGTTGTGCCGCAGTGATCCCAGCTCTCTGGTCCTCCCCACACATACCCCACTGTTCTGCTGCAGTGATCCCAGCTCTCTGGTCCTCCCCGCACATACCCCACTGTTGTGCCACAGTGATCCCAGCTCTCTGGTCCTCCCCGCACATACCCCACTGTTGTGCCGCAGTGATCCCAGCTCTCTGGTCCTCCCCACACATACCCCACTGTTGTGCCGCAGTGATCCCAGCTCTCTGGTCCTCCCCACACATACCCCACTGTTGTGCCGCAGTGATCCCAGCTCTCTGGTCCTCCCCGCACATACCCCACTGTTGTGCCGCAGTGATCCCAGCTCTCTGGTCCTCCCCACACATACCCCACTGTTGTGCCACAGTGATCCCAGCTCTCTGGTCCTCCCCACACATATCCCACTGTTGTGCCGCAGTGATCCCAGCTCTCTGGTCCTCCCCACACATACCCCACTGTTCTGCTGCAGTGATCCCAGCTCTCTGGTCCTCCCCACACATACCCCACTGTTCTGCTGCAGTGATCCCAGCTCTCTGGTCCTCCCCGCACATACCCCACTGTTGTGCCACAGTGATCCCAGCTCTCTGGTCCTCCCCCACATACCCCACTGTTCTGCCATGGTGATCCCAGCTCTCTGGTCCTCCCTGCACATACCCCACTGTTCTGCTGCAGTGATCCCAGCTCTCTGGTCCTCCCCACACATACCCCACTGTTCTGCTGCAGTGATCCCAGCTCTCTGGTCCTCCCCGCACATACCCCACTGTTGTGCCACAGTGATCCCAGCTCTCTGGTCCTCCCCACACATACCCCACTGTTGTGCCACAGTGATCCCAGCTCTCTGGTCCTCCCCACACATACCCCACTGTTCTGCCATGGTGATCCCAGCTTCCTGGTCCTCCCCACACATACCCCACTGTTGTGCCACAGTGATCCCAGCTCTCTGGTCCTCCCCACACATACCCCACTGTTGTGCCACAGTGATCCCAGCTCTCTGGTCCTCCCCACACATATCCCACTGTTGTGCCGCAGTGATCCCAGCTCTCTGGTCCTCCCCACACATACCCCACTGTTCTGCTGCAGTGATCCCAGCTCTCTGGTCCTCCCCACACATACCCCACTGTTCTGCTGCAGTGATCCCAGCTCTCTGGTCCTCCCCGCACATACCCCACTGTTGTGCCACAGTGATCCCAGCTCTCTGGTCCTCCCCACACATACCCCTCTGTTCTGCCACGGTGATCCCAGCTCTCTGGTCCTCCCTGCACATACCCCACTGTTCTGCCACGGTGATCCCAGCTCTCTGGTCCTCCCCACACATACCCCACTGTTCTGCATTGGGGTTCCCAGCTGTTTACAGCTGGGTATAAGTAGAGCGCATGCCCTTTTTGATGGTCTGTCCTTGTACTAGACGATTGCCCCAATTCTGAACCTCACTCCAGCCTTGGAGAAATAACTGTTCAGTTCAAAAGACACACTACTCAGGAATTCTAAAACAGAGATACATCAGGTGTGGACAACAGGAATCCCAAATATTATACGGCAATCCTGGTTGGTAATGTTTTGTTTATCTTTAACTTTAAAAAAACTACATTTATATGCGGTGGTACATATGTGCAAGGGCACATGTGTGGAGGTCAGAGGACAACCTAAGGTAGTTATTTCTCTCCTTCTGTCATGTGAGTCCTGGAGATAGAACTCGGGTCTTCACGCTTGGTAGTGAACGGCTTTACCCACTCAGTTATCTCTCTGACATTATACTTGTTATAGATAGTAAAAATCCAGAAAAGAAGAGGCCTCAGGTCTCCAGAATTACCTGTCAGGCAGGTCCTGACTCATTGCTGCTGGTATGCGTGCGTGCGTGCGTGTCCACGTGCCTGCACGTATCTGTGTGTGCCTGTGCATGCGTGTGTATTTACTCTGTCAGTTGTGCTAAGTGAGAAAAGACACGCTCAGAGGAAAAGGCTTCGAACCCTGGGACTTCCTGCCCACTGTCAGGCCTGAGCAGTAGCACTGAAGAGCCAAGATGCAAGGGGCGGATTGCAGTGTTGGATGGTGGGTTAGCCCCAAGTCCTTTCTAAATCAGATCTCCATGGAAACCCAGGTGTGAGGCAGGGCTGCAGCCTTCCACTCCTGGTCTCCCAGTTTGCTCCTCATTGCCTTTCACGGCTTCAGCACTGGCCCGTGGACCTCCCTGGCCTTCTGTGAGAGGCTAAGCACCTTGCTCAGTGTCTGATTGAACCTCAGGCTGTGTGAGGCATACTGGGATCTATCTCTTTATTCCTTTGCTTCCCTGGACCACCCTAGGGTGATGCTTCCTTCCAGTGGCTTCCTTCTCACCTTCCGGCTCTGGCGTGATGGGGCAGCCCCCTGGCTCCCTTGTGGTGTGAGTGAGCCCCACGGCTCTGCCCAGCGGCACTGTCTGTGACGGGTGCCCCATTCTCCCTGAGTGTCCTCACAGGCAGATGGAGAGGCTTTGGCTTGGAGCTTGGTGCCTGCCACTCCTTCCCCACCCCAGGGTGGACGGGAGTGAGAACTTTGTCTAGTTGCGGCCAAAAGGATTGCTTTCAGCAGGTTCTTAGAGGGGCCAAGACCTGCGGAAGGCGGTGATGGTGGAGGTGGGTGTTGGTATAGACTGTGGGGTTTACCACTGTGCAGCCTTCCTGTGCCCACTCCCAGGTGCTTCCGTCTTCCACCCCCTGCCCCCATGTTTGTGTGAAGCTGCCTGTTTCTGCACGCCGAGCCTGAAGGGGGCAGCGTTTGCTCTGGGAACTGCTCCCTTCCATCCATCACTCAGCACTGAGGGGCAGCAGGGCCTCTGGGGTGGAAGACCTTGCTCCCCGTTACTACAGAGCATCCTTTTGCAGAGTACCAGGGAATGCATGTGTTCCACCCCAGGGAGAACTCCCCCGCCCTGCTGCTCAGTTTGCTCAATTGGGTGGATCTATGAGATGGAGAAGTTCTTTGTCACTAGCCGTCAGCTCCCAGACACAGCAGCGCTGCTTTGGTCCGAACTGGCCCTAAAAGGCTACAGAACTAAGCAGAGCAGGGATTCGTGGAATTCAGGCCACCAGAGTATGAGGAAATTAATCTTTTATAGAAAAAAATTATACACATACATGCAAGCTCTATTGAGTGACCAAGTCAATTCTTTCCAAATAAATTAAAACTGTTCCCTACAGATGAAATCCCGGAGGACAAAATACCCATGGATTATCAGGAAGTGTCATTGAGTCCATTACGGGTCAGGGATCACTGAAAAAAAAAATGTCACTGCTTCTCTATCGCCTGCGCGTCCCGTGGCTTCAGCTGCTCTGTGATAGGAACGAGCCATGTGTGGCTCCAGCTGTTGCTAACAGTTAATTAAGCAGCCAGTCCAGTAAATACGGCTCAGCAAAACAGCACAGACCAACCCCCCTTGGGCTGAGCTCATTGTCCCTGACAAAGGGTGTTCTCAGGAGATACTTTAGGCCTACGACACAGGCTGCTCCCACCAAGCACCTTGCAGTGGCTAGCCTGCTGGCTGAGCCTTCTGGAGGCTTTTCCTTTCTGCAGAGCCATCAGTGCAGTGCTCTCAAGAACTGCGTCTGGTAGAGGAAAGATGCCAGCAGCAGGCCAGTGTAGGGGTACCTGCTTTGCATGGGAGAGGCCTAGGCAAAGGAGGAGGAAGCTGAGTGCACCCCATCTTATGAGCCTGTCCTAGTGCGAGAGCCAGTTAGGTCACTGCCCTTGAGTGGCTTCTCTTACCCATGGCCCACACCCCCAATCCCCCCTTACTCCCCTGACCCAACAACATGTTCCTTCGGAAGTTTACGCGAGACCCAAGCTGGAGAAAGTCATGGGCTGATGGACAGCTGGGGCCAAGGCCACAGTGTGGAAGGAAGGCCACAGGCAGTCCCATTGACACACCTGAAGTGTGTCCCGAGTCAGATGCTGAAGGAAGGGGATGCGGGTGAGGCCAGACTAGGCAGTGACACACAGCAGGGCAGACACCATCCAGGTACGCAAAGCAGAACCCCGCTTTTGTGGACTCCATTGATCAGAGATGGCTGCTTCCACCCAGGCACTGTTTAGGCACACAAAGCAGAACCCAGCCTCTGAAAACCATTTTTACTCAGGGATTAGGAAGCAAAGTGGACAGGGTCTTAATGTCCCTGACGTAGGGTGGCCTTTGGTAGTGGAGGGGGGGGTCTTGGTGTCCATGACCTTTGGTAGTGGAGGGGGTCTTGGTGTCCCCTGCTATAGGGGTGGCCTTTGGTTAGCGCTGCTGAGGTTTAAAAAGGCAGAAACATGATGCGGCACAGACTGATGCCTCCTGGGACAGCGTGAACCTGGTGTGGTGGGAACCAGATACCCCAGCGGCTTCCTGAAATCCTAGGGGCTTTTGACTAAGCCCTGGACACATGTGCCAGGCGGCTAGGAGGCCTGAGGCCAGGCAGTCCACAGGCCTCCTGTGAGGAATGTGAGCGTTTTAGCAGGCCCCAGGGTTGCCTTTGTTGGTCCTTCTCATGGCAGAGGCAGCTGTGAAGTGTGACCAGGAGGGACAGGGCACGGGGCGGACAGGAATGGACCACCAATGAGCGTACCTCCTTGAAGCCGTGAGCACTGTAGAGAGATGGTTTTAGGTAACACATTCCTCCAGCTTTAGTCAGGCCCGTGTACTGAAGCTCACCATAGAAACCAAACAAAGTTCCTACGCTAACTGTGGGAGCTTTCCAATAACCACGCTGTCCGTAGCTCCCCCCCTCTTGCCCCCCCCACCAAGCCCTGGCAGCCTGCCAGGCTGACTGTGAGGGCCCAGGGCATACCTGAAGTGCTCCACAGTGGGCAGGGCCACCTACCCACCCCTTATCTGACACAATAGGCATTCCTGAGAGTCCCTGCTGGCCCAGTCCCTAGTCCCAGGAGACTTGGGAAGTCCTGAGGGAAGGTGTGTCCGAGACCCAGAGGCGCTTGCCAGTGTAGCCTAGGAGCAGGATGGCACTCTCCACGAGCTGCTGCTCGCCCCAGATAAACAAATGAACTAACTGCTGCATCCATCTGCCCCCAGGAAACCAGGGCTGTTTTGGAAAATGTTTGAGGTGATATAACAAGGTATTAGCTGGAGCCAGACTGTAGCTAGATCCAGTGGAGGCTGAAGCTGAGCCTCCAGGGCATTTCTCTCAGCTGCCCGCCCCCCCCCCCCCCATTTTTCAGGTTGCATGTGACTTACTTGTGGAGGTGCAGTCCATCACATTGAAAGGATCAGAGTTCTGGAACTCGTGTTAACATTTCTGCCTTAAACCCAGTGTGTTTATTTGATTGTTCTTAATAAGGACTTGTGGTACATCAAAAGGATGCTTAAAATACCAACACTCAGGGAGGAGGTAGGAATCAAAGGTATTAACACAAACATAGTTTATCACTCTGCCGGGTTCATTAAAACACGCTTGGCTGCCACAGTGCGTGGGGACAGCGGCCAGGACTCCCCGGCCACGTGGCTGAGGAAGTGCTAAGCCAGGCATAATCACGGGCACCGTCGGATCCTTCTCCAAGGTCAGCTCCTCCTCTGCTGTTGGGTTGACATTCAGCGTTTCCCCATCCTCGGCTGTCCCGTGGGCACCTCTGTGGCCTCGCTCTGCGGGACCTGAGAGGGCTCTACCCCACACGAGCAGGCCTAGCCTGCCTCTCCAGTGGAAACCTATCGGGTCTTTGAGGGCGAGCACACTGGACGGAGCCGATAGACGTAGACTAACGGTGTACCAGGCTGGTACCCTTGCCCTACCCCATAGCTTCTCGGAGGACAGTCTACCTGAAATGGCAAGGCCCTATGCTGTGCTCAGGTCTGGATACATGGCTAGGGCTTTGCCTGGGCTGTAGTAGAAGGTGGGGAGGCTGGTTGGGTGGGGTCAGCCAGCAGCCAGCACGCTGAGGGCACTTGGTGTGGTGGATCTGCAGGCAGGAGCTCGTGGTGGAGGGGGGCGGGGACTTTGAAGGACCTGAGCTGGAACTTCTGGGCTGTTCCTTTTTAAAGCTTCCAAGAGGGACCCAGTTAAACTCATTACAAGGTGGAGGATCACTGTGAGCCTTCAAGGATTAGGGAACATGGGTCACAGTAATCCCCCACACCAGCGAGAAATCATTAGCTTTAGGCCTAAGAACTGCTAAAAAGGATCCCTTGAGTGTTAAAGATTAGTCTGAGGGAAAGTAATAAACTAGGGGCGGCCCCTCCTCCTTTCAGGGAGTCCATTCCTGGTAGAGGCCCTCAGCGAGCATGTGAGTGTGTAGTCAGCCCTTGGCCCTCAAGGCTTTCCCACAGCCAGTGGTGGGATTTGGAGGGTCTTGGGAGCCCAGCATTGTTTAGCATGACCCTGGCATCCTAGGTCTGGGCTAAGTGGGGAGCTGGAGGAACTGGCTGGTGCTGTGGGTCGGGGAGGGTAGCTCCTCCCTGTCTCCGTGCCTGTCCTGTCATTCCATCCTGAGACAGGGCCCTCCGTGCCTAATCTAGACCTTTATCCCGGCTTCTCAGCCCTCCTGACCTCTCTGGCATCCAAAGTCACTGGCCCCAGCGACCGCCCTGTTCTTGGAGCGTTCGCATTTCAGAGCCCAACTACTTGATACTAATCATCCGTCCATCTGTCCATCCTTCCGTGCCTTACGTGGGTTTGAAAGTCAGAGACCATGGCCCCTTCTCTGCCTACTGCCCCAATAGGGGGTGGAGGCTGGGTGCAAGGCAGGACACTTGCACACCCCAGGAGACCCTCAGACTGGCAGGCCAGAGGAACTCATGGGGACGGAAGCAAGTGAAGGGAGGAAACAGGGAAGGTTTAGGCCTCTCGCAGCCCTGATCCAGCTTAATTGTTTTTGTTTGGCTTTGTTGGTATCATCCTTAAATAAAGCAAGATCTCATGTAGCCTAGCCTGGCCTTGAACTCCTGACCTCCTGCATCTGCCTTCTGAGTGCTGGGTTGTAGGCCTGTGCCGCCACCACACCCACCCACGATTTGACCTTACACCTCTCCCATGAAGTTAATGACAAAGCAAGATAACAGAATACCCAGCAAGGGGCAGCATACGGGTAGAGCCGAGGCCATGACATGCCTGAAGCCGCTGGCCCGTCCCCATGCCTGCGTCCATTCCTGTTCTCCCAGCGGCCCCAGGAGTGACAGCGACTGTTGCCGTTGGCATTTTACAGATGAGGAGCTCAGGTGTCTTAGCCCAGGCTCCCATGCCCAGAAGCCGCAATGCCTGAGCCATCAGAGTCGGCTCAGCTCTCTGAGGCCGCGTTGGGGGACACAGGGAAGCCTTCACGTGGATTCCGCACTGTTACACAGGCTCTGGCCTGAGGAGTTGCGCTTTATCACAGTGTGGCCGCCTCACTCAGAGAACAGCCTGCTTTTTCACTCAATTATATGTTTGCTATAAAAATAGAACTCTTCATTAAAACAGCCCAGCAGGCCATCAGCTAGAATTACTAATTACTGTCCTTTAGACAGATAATGTCCCCTTCTGTACACTTGCCACACCTGCCGCCGTCCTTCGAGGAGCCAGGGAGAGCAAGAAAAGCCTCCCAGGACCTCAAGAGCACAGCGAGGACCAGTGGGGCCAGGAAGAATGGAACGTTCTGGAAGCGTTGCTGAAGCCCTGCTTCCTTCCAGTTGCTCTGGCCCTTGGGGACACCCGCAGCTTTCTAGGCCTTGAGGAACTCTTCCGTGGCAGAGGCCTTCCTCCATTCTGTGCTTTGGCTCAGGTTGGTTTGTTGAGCATGAAGGAAAGGCTCTGGAAGATAAATGCCTAGACAGACCCCAGCCTGCCAGGAGGACGGGTCTGAGAATAACAAATAACAGTTCCCAAGAGGAACTGCTCACAAGCACTGGGCAGCCTAGTGCCATGGCTGCCTCTGCCTTGCTGGTACAGAGACACTGGAGAGGCTGCCGTTCTTGTAGAGAACACAAAACAGGATGGAGAGAAAGTAACCCCCGCCCGTTTGGCAGGAACTAAGCCAAGGCCAGAGTGAGTCCTTTACCTTGTGCATGAGGCGAACAGTTAAGATGTACCTGAGGGAACCAGCACCTGGGACATACTCAAGAGGGCTCAGCTCCTGGACAGCGGCCTTCTGTCTGCACTCAGCTCCCTGCCAGGACCAGGTGCTTGCAAGAGGGTTGTTACAGCCAAAGAGCGTGCTCTCACAGGGGCTGCAGTCTGCCAGACGACAGGCCAGCAACCTCAGGCTCTTTCTAGAGCCTGCAGAGGCAACAGGCCTAGAAATACGTTCTTTTGGGTCTGATAGGATCTCTGCTTCAAGGCAGGAGGCCTGCCCTGAACATCAGGCAGGCCAGACTGGGGACAGCCTGTGAGCTTCCCCGGGGCTTCTCAGCTGCTGCTCGTAGCTCATTGGGGTCCAGCCCTATGGGGAGTATGTGAGTAGGTGATTTCCCTCCTATTTTACAGGTATGGAACGTGTGACATGCTCAACAGAGGCGGGACTTTGGTTCAGTGTCTGTCTCCCAGGCCAGTGTTCATGGTGCAGTTTAAGGACAATGTGATCACAGTTGACCTTCCCTCTTCTGGGGTAGCTTTTGTCAGGGCCAGGCCGATTCTGGTATTCCAGTCCTACAGACATATTTCTGTTACACTCTTTTGCCTCTGACCCCAGAGGTGAAGACTCCTTACCCGCAGTAAGACACCTGCATGTCACACCTAGAACACACACAGAGCACACCTAAGGCTTGTGGCTCTTCCTCAGAGCCTCTAAGATCTCCTTTGTGAGCAGTTTGGAATGGAATTGGCCTGTGAGGTGCCTGCCTGGTGTTGTGAATTTCTCCCACACAGTAGCTATAAGAAGTCAAGTGGCCAGACCCCCCATGCCAAGCACATCCGCTAAGTACCTCTGGGAAGCCAGACACACCTGCTGCCAAGGGATGTGAGCTACAAGACACAAAGATAAATGATGAACTTCCATCTATACCAAGACTGGGCACAGACTTTTCCCCTGAGTATCTGACTGAAAATACTTCATATGAACTTATCTTCATTATTAAACTGTTGAGCAAGAGAGCAGTGGCATGTAATTAAGTGCCAGCCCAACACACGGTCACCTAGTGGGTTCTTGAAGGAAGACCTGGATCTTGGATTCTTAAATTCACTTATTTAAAGACATTTTAGACTCATCTGTGCGGCATGTGATGAGCCTGGAGGTAGGGGAGAGCCAGACCCATCATTCCGCCTTACCTGTCTGTCAGAAGCTCTCCTGGACACACGGGGTTCTGAGGAGGCTATGCCTGTAACTCCAGACAGGATGGCACACCAAGGGCTCTGTCTGAATAGCTGGGCGGAGCCTGGATCTGCACTCTCTGGGCTCCACACAAATGGCTTAGTGGGAAGAACTGGTCCAGTGTGTTTATCCTGTTTGTAGATCCCTGTCGCCACCATTAAGTCTGATACTGGGCTCGACACAGGCCAACCGTGTCACTTCCAGATATACCGAAGACTTATACTGGGAAGAGGTGAATACAGCCGCCTGGAGGTATAGAAGAGGCTGGAGAGTGACATCTGCGCAGGAGTTAGCCAGATGTGACAGCCTCAGCAGAGGCCACACCATGAAACAAATCAGGGAAGGGTGCCAAGGAGCTGTTGACACCAAGTGACCAGCCTACAGTCACGGGGGGAGGGGCCCCAACTGAGAGGCCCTGAGAGATGTGTCTGATGGCATGGCCACCAGGCAGGACAAGCTCTCATGAGGTCCTCCGGCAGTGCCCAGCCACCAGCCGAGGACTTCTCCTCAGGACCCTCAGCTGGAGGCTCACATTCAAGGATGATTGTTGGAGTTCTTCTTGCTCAACCTAAAAAGGATGTGGCTGGCTTGAGAAATTCCACTCCAGGTCACGCGTGTCAGTGGAATGTCAGCCCCTGTGAGGATCCGGCCCACATCGATGGAGGCTGTCCAACCCGCTCAGCTTTCTCTCTCTCTCTCTCTCTCTCTCTCTCTCTCTGTGTCCCAGGCACACAGTGCCTCTGGCCAGTCTTCCAGGACCCAGCCTAGCTCTGATGCAGGGACTTAGGTATGAGCCGGTGGCAGCCATGGGAAGCGGACTCTGACCAAGATGGCTGTCTGTGGAAAATCCCAGAAAGCTGGGGGCTGGTTTGCCCTGGGAGTGGGCCCAGCCTTAGAATTTCTTCACTGCTCTGGCTACCTAGGGGAGGTTGGTCAGATGGAAATGCCCCAACACCCTTTGCCCTAACAGCTGCTGTCTTCCTGCCTGGCCAGCGTTCCTTCACTCTCCCAGACTCCTCCTCCCAACTCTCCCTACCCACCCTGTCCTCAGACACCAGCTCCAGCGAAGCCCCCTTCCTGCCCCCTCCCTTGCACTGGCATCAGATCCCAAACCACAGCACTTGATTCTCATGGCAAGTTGACATTTATAGCACTCTAATTGTTACCTTAAGGCAGAAATTGTGTCTTCTGCTTCATAGTCTCGAAAGCAGAGGCACCACCTAACATCGGCCTGTCGGGCTCTGCGGGGACCTGGGAAAGGAGAAGCAGGCAGCATCCTTTCTCTCCTAAAGCTTCTCCCTTGGGGCTGAGCCCTGGTCAGCCCAGTTGCTGCCCTCGGGGTGGGTCATGAGCTGCAGAAGGGTTGGGGAAAGCGCGGTTTATCATTCAGGCTGAGCTGGACTTGGTGGTGCATTGCATCATGTCATCCCAGAGGCAAGCGGCTTCTCTGTGACTTCAAGCCTAGTCTCCATTGAGAGTTCCAGGTGTGCCAGGATGCCATAGCCACAGCCTGTCTCAAAAGCCAAACCAACCAACCAACCAAAAAAGTTGGTGGAATGCTTCCGTAGCATGTAAGCGGTTCTGAGTTCGGTCCCTAACACCACACAAAGCAGGGCGTCAACATAAAAGCCACAGCTGTCATCTTAATGGGAATAAGGATTCATTCTGGAGCCATGTTGTGTGACCATGTTTCCAGAGCCCAAATTTAAGCTACCCAAAGCTCCATGGTCCATCATGGAAGCCTTTTTTTTTTAAGTTTTTTTACAGTTTTACAGGACAGAGGAAGTCATAAATGAGAGCAAGTTTCAAATGCACTGGCCAGTTCATCAGAGAGGTAGGCACACTGAGATGGGGAAAGCCCTTCTGATGGTCTAAATGCTACCTGATGAAATTCTTAGCTTTTGGATTGGTAGGAACAAGTCTCCTGCTAAGTCAATAGATTCTAAAAAGTTCTTTATCTACTGTCATAAGATGTTAGTTCCAGCATAGATGTGGGCAAGGAACGGCAGCCACAACTTATATTCTAAGATCAGATAAGTGGCCTCTGGACCTGCAACATTCCAGCCTCCCCACAGTTCTGAGACTCATCAGCCAGGCAGGTTCCTTTCAGGGCTGTTTGCTCACAGCCAGATGCAGCCTCTTCGGAAGTTTTTGTTCATGAGGGCGTCTCACACACACACACACACACACACACACACACACACACACACACACACACACACGCCTGTAGTCCCAGCACTTGGTAGACATAGGTGGGACGGCCTCCCTGCTACTTCATGAGAGAGAAAGCCTGTGAAAAATAAGTAACTCCAGGTTAACAGGACGGGAGAGGGCAGCTGCTATATGCAGCAGCACAAAAAGGCATTTTTGAGGATGGGGGGGAAATGTGTGCCTAGAACCCAGAATTTACTAGTGTAAATTCCACTTTCTTATTCTCTGCCAAGGAAGTCATAGTCTAAAAAAGAACCGTGAAAAGCCCAGGGGACGGAGATAGAGGGCTCCGTGCAGAGAAAAGTAAGGCTGGGTCTCCTTGGCTCAGGCTGCAACCTGGGTGCCTCAAGTAGGGCTCACGGCACAGCTCATCTTCCTGGGAGCAGGCCTGTGTGGCCCCATGGGCTTTGCTTTAGCAAAGCAGTTGTCAAGTCTAACGGTCACGCTAATTCTCTCAACAGCGGTGCAGGGGATCAAACCCTCTCGCCTCTTGCCAACCTCTCTGAGAACTAGGCTGTGTGGCCTTGTATGGGTCGACAAGGCTCAGCCATCCACCAGGTAGCTGGTATGCAGTGCATTGCCAGTATGCTGATCCCAGAACACCTGCACACCTGCCATGATACTTCCGTGCTGCCTGGCCCCGTCTTCCGGCACAGTAGAACCTCCCTAACAAGGGGAAGGCTAACACATGACACAGCTGGGCTTCCGGCTCTCCCTGGTCCTTAGTGAACAAGACTGCTTATGATCTGGCTTAAATGCTTTGACCTTCACTTATGTGGCCAGGGTAGTGGTTCAAAGCTGCCTTCTGGCTGTAGGAATGTGGCACAGACAGGCACGCAAGGCAAGACATGTACACATGAGACAAAATAAAAAGGCTGCTTATCATGGCTCTTACTGAGGCTTGATCGTGTGCCTTCTGGGACACAGAAGGATAAATGTTGGCCGTGGGTTAGCAGGATTCAAAGTGTTGCCTAACTGAGCCTGTAAAAGGGGCTGCGCACGCCAGACGGGGCCTGGGCAAGAAGTGACTGCTGTAAGAGGTGGAGAAACTGTAGGTGGTAGGGCAAGCAGAACTGACACCGGCAAATGCTGAAAGGTACCTCATTGGGCTATAAAGATGGGGAGACACTGAGGCACACAGAACAAAAGCTAGCATGTGATGGGTGTGCCTTCTGCGGGCTGGGGCTGTCAGCAGGTGGCATGCAGCACCCCACTGCAGCCCCACCTTCTAGGAAGGCCCCATCTGGGCTGCTGACTGGGGCTCTCCTTCCCTGCAGCCTGATGTTCACCAAGGTGAAGCTGGAACAGGTGCTGAAAGGCCCGGAGGAAGCCCTGGTGACCTGCAGGCAGATGCTGCGACTCTGGCAGGCCCTGTACAACTTCTCTCAGCTGGGGTAAGTGGCTGTCATTGCCCCTTGGGTTGCCCTGGCATTGGCAGGTGGCTGTCGTTGCCCCTTGGGTTGCCCCAGCATTGGCAGGTGGCTGTCGTTGCCCCTTGGGTTGCCCCGGCATTGGCAGGTGGCTGTCATTGCCCCTTGGGTTGCCCCGGCATTGGCAGGTGGCTGTCATTGCCCCTTGGGTTGCCCCGGCATTGGCAGGTGGCTGTCGTTGCCCCTTGGGTTGCCCCGGCATTGGCAGGTGGCTGTCGTTGCCCCTTGGGTTGCCCCGGCATTGGCAGGTGGCTGTCGTTGCCCCTTGGGTTGCCCCGGCATTGGCAGGTGGCTGTCGTTGCCCCTTGGGTTGCCCCGGCATTGGCAGGTGGCTGTCATTGCCCCTTGGGTTGCCCCGGCATTGGCAGGTGGCTGTCGTTGCCCCTTGGGTTGCCCCGGCATTGGCAGGTGGCTGTCGTTGCCCCTTGGGTTGCCCCGGCATTGGCAGGTGGAAGTTGCCACAGTAACCTACAAACCGTGCCTGGCGGTTTGAATGGGACTCAGTGCTCCGGGCTTTATATATCCATAGTTCAGTTTGAGTCCCCCTAGCAGGCTTCTAGAACTCACATAGAGACCAGGTTAGAAGACTGAGCTCAGGTCAGACAGCGGGGGAGCTGTCACTGAGCAAGCACCTGAGGTTCCGCGCTTCTTGCTTTATGCGATACGCCAGCCACTTACATCATCTTCGTCATCAGTCTGCGGCTCAGAGCCTTTATCTAGCCTGGCGTGGTGGTGCACGCCTTTAATCCCAGCACTCGGGGAGGCAGAGGCAGGTGGATCGCTGTGGGTTTGAGGCCAGCCTGGTCTACATAGTGAGTCCAGGACAGCCAAGATTACACAGATAAACCCTGTCTCAAACAAACAAACAGAGCCTTTATCTAGTGTGCCAGTCACTTGCCTATTAAGTGACAGTGCTGGGACTTGAACCCAGACCTCCTGAGTTCCAGGCCAAGGAGCAGGGGGTCTGGGAACCTAGAAGGCCTCAGTACTCCTTAAAGCAGTGGGTCTCAACCTTCGTAATGCTGTGACCCTTTAATACAGTTCCCCATGTTGTGGTGACCCCCCCAAACCATAAAGGTATTTTTGTTGCTACTCCATAGCTGTAATTTCCTACTGTTATGAATCATAGTGTAAATTTCTGTGTCTTCCAATGGTCTTAGGCAACTCCAGTGAAAGGGTTGTTCTACCCGCAAAGGAATCGCGACCCATGGGGTGAGAGCTGCTGCCTTGGGAACCCTCACCTGTAGTGCAGTCAGAGGAGGCCCAGGGAAATAGGGATGGAGTGGAAGGCCTCAGACGGAGGCAGCCCTCCCTTTGCAGGCCACTGGGCCTAGGGGATTCCAGAGCAGGACAAGACTAGAGGGTGGACGCTTCCGGAAAGCCGTGGGTGATGGAGTTTTCACAGCGGGAGAATGGGCGCTGTGAGCCCAAGGCCCATGCTCTGACATAGAGGGCTGTGCTTTCCAGCCCTTCTGGCTGCAGCAGCTAGAACAGGTACGCAGCCTGGCTCCGTTTGCACAGGAGTCACTCTGGAACCTGCTGCTCCTGGCTGGCTGGTGGGTGGGCTGCACAAATGGCCAGTCTAGACAAGGCCCCGCAGAGCAGTAGCATTGACTCAGAGCGGCTGTGCAGCTGCCAGATGTTCTCCCAGGAACAGGGACAGTTGACCTTGCCCTGATGTCCCAAGTCACTACAGAGAGGCTGGTGGGGCTCAGGAGACAGAAAGGGTTTTTCTTTAAAACCTAGACCTGTAAACTGTAATCCGGTGCTTGTTAAAAATCTAATTTGGGGCAATCATAAACTAAGACCACAATCCACAGCCTGAGTTTCTGTTCTTCCCACCTGACCTAGCCAGCCTGCCCCACTCCTACCCAACAGCCCTGGGTTACACCACTGGGCTCGTGTTCTCATCACCCCCAGGCCCTCCCTCAGGAAGCCACGGCCGCCTAGCCACCACACAATACTTTTGATGAGTTACTCAGCTTGACTCTCCCCGACTGGCGCGTGGTTCTTCAAAGTAAGATGCTGCGTGTTTGTTAGCCTTACGTGCATGCAGCACGGTCCCCCCACCCAAGATGGGCTGTTTCTATGCTTTAGAGAGGATCTCTCATGGGAAAAGAGAAGTGTAGGATGGGTGCCTGGATGGGAGGGAGCACTAAAGCCAGCTCCTGTCAGGTGTCAGTCAGAGGAAGAGGCCCTTGAGCGAAGTCATGTAGAGAAGAAGGAGTAGGACATAAGTTTAGCCTCATGTCCCTGCGTTGGCTCTCCACTCAGGTGCCTCCCAGAATTAAGGGGGGAAAAAGTCTTAGCCACTGTTCTGTTGCTGTGCGGAGACACCATGACCAAGGCAAGTCTGTAAGGGCTTCTTTGCAGTTTCAGAGGCTTAACCCATTATCAGCATGGTAGGGAGCATGGCGACAGACAGGGAGGAAGGCATGGTGCTGAAGAAGTTACCAGAGCTACATCCTCATCCGCAAGCAGAAAGAGGTGGGGGGGGGGGGGCGGGGCGGGGATGGAGACAGAGACAGAGATTAAGCCCAGTTCCCATGACACACTTCCTCAATCAAGGGGCCACGCCTCCTAACCCTTCTAATCTTTTCAAATAGTGCCACTCCCTGGTGACTGGCATTTCAAATATATGAGTGTATGGGGACTCTTCTTATTCAAACTACCTCAGTGGCAAAGGAAGGGAACCATCATGACCTGCTGTGTTTGGACAGAGAGTTTCCTTTGGACCTCACCTAAAATGACTGAGCAACTACAAACCAAGTCCAGGTCAATGTGAACCTGCGTTAGGACAACAAAGATACCCTGGACTGTGGGACCATCTCCTGTGGAGCCAACATGTTAGTTTATCTCCAAAGGGAAGATCCCCCTCCCCCGGCCACCCTTTCTATAGTGGCTCCCCTGAGTTTCCCCAGCCCTTGCCGGGTACCATTGGCTTCCTTGGCAGTGGGAAGGGGTTGGCCAAGAGTGTAACAGCATCTGCCTCTCACATCCTTTCTAATCTGAGATCCTTTGGGAGGAGGGTACTTGACAGTCTGAGGACTCCATTGCAGAAGGTAGCAACTGGACCTTCCACCAGGCTGTCCTTAGGAGCCAGCCTGAACAGTCCCTGTGCCTGGTGGTAGAGGTCTTACCTTCAGAGAGGGCATGGGCACTATAGAGGGTGTCCATGTCTGCCTGAGTGGTACGGGACCCATGCTGGACTGTCTGTGCGTCCTCCTGCGTGTCTCCAGCCTTCCCTGCCATTCTGCCTTGGTTCCCCTGAGCTCAGCTTCAGAAGCCGCTGAGATGAGGTTCTCTCGTGCTCCCTGCTGAGATGCCCCATCTCGCCTACCTTTGCCTTCCAGGGGCCTGGAAAGGGATGGCAGCTTCGAAGGCCTCACAGTGAAGAAGCAGAATGGCATTCACCTGACTCTGCCAGATGCCCACGACGCAGACTCTGGTAAGATCAGGAGTGGTCTTGGCTCTGGGTGGGGCTGCCCAGTTGGCCCACAGATGGGGCAATAGAAGAAAGTTTCTACCTCCTAGACACAGTGAAGAGGTAGGAGAATGGGCCGGAAGGCTGTTCTGGGCAGAGACTGCCTGCCCCTTAGACCAAACCCAGAGGTCAGAACCTTCCCAGTGTCTGACTTGAGGGCCAAGCAGAAAGGACTGGGCTCACCTCGGTTCAGTCCGAAGCCCAAGCTTTGACTCTTGGCTGGAAAAACTCATCCTGAAGACCAAGGCTCATGAAATTCAAATGAGTTCAGGAATTACAAACATACACCTTTAAGGCAAGGGCCTGCTTCAAGCAGAACGCATTCCTCAAAGGCACAAGAGAAATGAGTCACAGAGCGTAAGTGTGAGTGGAGCCGGACTTGGAGAAACTGCACTTTTATCCCCCACTTCCGGGATGTGAGTCACGCTGTCCTTTGCTGTTGGAGAGGTGGAGTGGACTGCACTAGCCAAACCCCACACTTGACCCCAGAGACACAGTGCAAGGGTGCTCGGCTGCTGAGGAAACCATCGTGCCCCAGGCATGGCATGGTGGGGGGCGAGCAGTTAAACAGAGAATTGCATCCAGACATGTTCTTGTCTGTAAACCGATGTCATCTGCGGTTTGCCCTGAGTTTATTGGAGCCTTTATTGCCTCTGAGGAAGAGAAAGTGCTCGTGTTTCACCTGCTTGGGAACTTTAAATGTCAGCAGCTTATATATCCCTGGCAGGGCCCACGGCAGCCACGAGCACAGCAGGAAGGGTTCTCTGGAGGCACTGGTTAGCCGTGAGCTATTGTCCAAGGCTTCACAGCTTCCAGTGGGTGGGGTCTTAATATATAAGAAACAGAAATGGCAGAAAGAGAAAGAAGAAATCATCCCTCAACTTCCCACCTGAGGGAAGGAGCGTAGGAATTCTTGGCATGTCCATATTTAGTTTTGTTTTTCTTTTCTTTTCTTTTGGTTTTTTTTTCTTTTTCTTTTTGAGACAAGGTTTCTCTGTGTAGTCATGACTGTCCTAGACTCCCTTTGTAGACCAGGCTGGCCTCGAACTCACAGCAATCCACCTGCCTCTGCCTCCGGAGTGCTGGGATTAAAGGCGTGCGCCATCATGCCCGGGCTGTATTTAGTTGTCATAATGAGTGTTCTGTGCCGAGCTGTTCTGCATATGTCGGCAGAATGTGCACACCTGGATGTCCAGGACCGCATGAGCATGCAGTGGTAATGTCTCCGGAGCCTTCTACCTCCACTTATTTTTAATCAGCCCTTACTGTTGAACATTGTGGTAACTTTCTGTCTCCCATATTAAAGTCAGGAGTCAAATGAGCATCTCTGCTACATGTATGATCATAATTCTCAGTGCGATTTTTACCAAATTGCCCCTTAAAAAGCTCTGCTTCCCAACTGTGGAGAAGAGTGGGGCAGAAGGCCTCCGGGGCTTGGGGGCGTCTGCCCTGGATGCTCTGTCTGGATGCTGGACAGTGACCGCCCCTAGGCCAGCAGCATGTGGCGTCCTGACTTCCTCTCAACCCTGTGCCCTCTTGCTGTGCAGGCTCTCGGCGGGCGTCATCTATCGCAGCCTCGAGGCTGGAGGAGGCCATGTCAGAGCTAACCATAACAACCTCAGTCCTAAAGCAAGGCCCGATGCAGCTGTGGACCACCCTGGAACAGATCTGGCTCCAGGCTGGTGAGTGTCCCCACCTGATCCTGCTGGGGAGTCCATCAGAGACGCTCATCTGCGTGGCTGAAGCCATCAGATGCCCCCCGGAGCCTTGCCCTGTCACTGAGGATGAAGGTGGGGAGGTGGGGATTTCTGATGAAGCTTACAGGGTTTCTCTGTGTAGACTTGGCTATTCTGGACTGCCTTTATAGACCAGGCTGGCCTCAAACTCAGAGATCTGCCTGCCTCTACCTCCCGAGTGCTGGGATTAAAGGCATGAGCCACCACCTCTGGCTAGGTTTATACTCTTAAGTTCTATAGTTCAAGCTGTTTTCCAACTCTCTTTCTTCCCTTTCCTCTTCACGCCCCCCATCCTAACCTCAGAGAAAATTTGCTCAGATATGGGGGGTCTTGTCCTGGTGCCCCCAGGATCTTCGGGGTGGAGACACATATTCAGAAGAACAAAGCCACCCACCTGCCTGTCTTTGTTGTTTCCTTCTTCAGGAGAGGTTATGTGAGTAAAAAAAGGCCATACTGTCATCCAGGTGACATA
This sequence comes from Acomys minous, assembly GCF_964271855.1. Classification (NCBI taxonomy): domain Eukaryota; kingdom Metazoa; phylum Chordata; class Mammalia; order Rodentia; family Muridae; genus Acomys; species Acomys minous. The sequence continues at coordinate 119,522,050 of NC_140489.1, forward strand.
CCTTTTGATCACCAGCCAGAGCTGTTCCCACAGGCAAATGAGTGCCGGAGAGATAGGTTTCCTGGAAGCCCTGGCTTCAGTCAGTCAGGTTGGAGTCCTGTGCAGGCCAACAGCTGGCTAGTGCTGGTCTGAAGTGGCTCATTCCGCAGATAGTACATGGCTTCTGTAGCCGTCTTTTGGGGTCATAGTGGCCCAGAGGCTGTGAAGCACCCACAGACAGTGTGCTTGCCTCTGAAATGCCAAAGAATAACTCACTGGAAAGTGTTTGGCAACTGGCTGTGAGGTGGTGGGTAACAGGGAAAAGAAAACCAAGGCTAAGGATGAACAGTAGAATAAAATATCTTTGGCAGACTAGAGGAAGATGAGAGACTTGAACTTATACCAAGCTGCCCTGCCTTTGGTCCAAAACTGCCACAGACTGAGCCCCAGGGCACTGTTTCCTCTGGGTTAGTCTCACCTTCCTCCATGTTCTCACAGGGGTGGGTTGTGCCCCAAGGAGGAAGTAGAAAGTAGAAATCAATAGACAGTAGATAGTCAGCTCCCTGGATAGGTGGTCTTTGACAAATCGGAGTTAGGATGCTCATTAATGAGAACCCAAGCTTGCTCGTGGTATGCTTTTCACATATGGAGACATTAGTATGTAGCCTACACCACTTTTCTTGTCCTGGACTCTGAATGTGGGATGGGGGATTGGACCAAGATTTACAGAAAGCCTAAACATGACAGCACTGTAATAATGCAAACCTTGACCCACTTAGCATCTCAGGATTCCTCAGGATGCTTGGGGAGCTAGGAGTTGGCTGCACAGTCAGGAAATGAATACTAAAGGACATATAAACATATGATAAACAGATGCTTCTGGTCACTTCGGAGAGCTGTGGTGCCTCCAACAGGCACAGCAGCCTGAGGCAGAAAACTACACCCACGCTGTGGTAGGCACCAGCCCCAAGAACTGCACCCGTGGCCCCTAGGCCTTATGTTTTACTGATGTGTCTTGGATTTATACTGGGATGTGTGGTTACAGATCCAAAACCATGGTGTCTTATACAAGGGAGAAGCCTATTTCACAATCCAGATGCGATGGCCTCAGGAGATGCCCTGCATCTCTAGGGTATTGCTCTATGTGGTCCTCGGTGGCCCCTTGCAACATCCACATTCTGAGGCACAAGATAAACATGTCCCTCTTCCCGCAAGGACGTACCGCAGGATTTGCACACAGCGCCTCACACCATGACTCATGCTGGGCCTTCATTGGCTGACTGCCCCAACTGCATAGAGCTCTGGCGTTAACTCTGCATTGTCCCTATGCTTTACCTATGCATGAGATCTGTCGTTCCAGAAGAAGCAGGAAATAGACCGATGTACAGCTTTCATAGCCAAGAAGGGAGTGAGAGAATGTGTCCCAATATTATGAGCATGTTGGGACCCATTTGTATCCTCTGTCCCCTGGCTGCCATCTTCACCAGCATCTACCCGGTACCTGTTGGAGGAAAAGCTGCCAGGACCAGGTCACCAAGGCTATGACTTCTCCCCAAACTGCCCCACCTGACCAAGGCTAAGCATGTAGTGATCAGCGTGCCCCCAACCTCACTCCACCCCCAACACTAATGCTAATGATCCTGAAAGATGCTCTAAATGTACCGGAAAGAAAAGGGCCCTTCATCACTTCTGAACGAGCTAATCCCCTACGTTTGGCTAGGGATAAATTGAAGCCCAGTCCGGTCAATAAGTCCCACTGTGAAACAACTCTGGCAGGGAAGTCATGTCCTCGCTCTCCCAGGCTTTTTCTTTGTTCTCCCTCAAGTCCCAAGCTCAGGAAGAGTTTGCACTGAAGCTGTCGGTAGAGATCTTGCTTCCTGGGCGGTGGGTCTGTGAGAATGGCAATGCTGCTACCAGACCCAGGGGTGGTCCAGAATCTTCCTTGTGGAGAGGTCCTTGCGAGAAACACACACACACACACACACACACACACACACACACACACACACACACACACACACACACACACCATACCTTCTTCTCAATCTCTGTGAGCTTACAGCATACCCGAAGCAAGGCGTATGGACAGGGACGCAGAGACTTGCCCAGAGCTGGAGCACCCCGGGTGTGTGTGTCTGAATTGACTCTTAGGAGGGGCCCCGCCCTGAGAGCACAGGCTGGAAAGGGGCCACAAAAGAGCTGGCATTCCCAAGCTTTCCTGCCTCTATACACCCCTTTATTCTTCATTCTTTGCCTGCCTTCCTTGGCACTCTGCCAGGCTCCCAACCTGCTTGCCCCTCCATGCCTTGGACTTCCTCCCTTGCTCTAGCATTTTCCCCCTCCCTCCTGCTACAATCAGGACCCATGGGCCTGGTACCCCCAAGCCACCCACACCCTTACTTTCCCACCCCTGCCATGCTCTCTGGGACTCAGTGCTGGAGGGGCTAGCTCTTCTTTGGAGGTTCTCTGTGACCCTGTGACCTTTCTCTCCCCTACTCTGCATTTCCTGTTCTCCCTACCTCTATTGTGAGCATCCATACCCTTGAGGGCCTGCTTCACGGAGAGCCATGCTTACCTCCTCTGAGATGATAAAACTGCCCTCACTTGGGCTGCCAAGGCCAGCCAGGGAAGATTCCTTTTAGAGCAGTGGTTCTTAACCTTGTGACCCTTTAATACAGTTCTTCAGTTATGGTGACCCCCAACCATTAAATTATTTCATTGCTGTTGTATAACTGTAATCTTGGAGCTCACGGGTTGAGGACTGCAGTTTTAGAGCTAATCCATTTATCTCCTGTCCCCCAAGCCCTGCACAGCTCCCCACTCCCCATTTCGAGGTCCTGGAAGGCACCCCCTGCTTCTCAGCGTAGGGCCAGTCTGAGGACAAGACCCTCCCTGTTGCACAAGACTGTGAAAATGAACTTAGCCCGCAGCCTGCGGCCTAGAGCCCCGGTTCTGGCAGGGCTCTGGGCACAGGGTTAAACCAGGATGTCTCCGAGAAGAAGAATAAAAGCAGCTCTTGCAAAGCTCCAGGGAACAGATGTTTTCCACTCATACCCTGTGGAGAGAGAGAGAGAGAGCACAGAGGGGAGGGAGCAGGGTAGTGAGGGAACCTGTGAGCCACAGGGAAGAAAATCAGACACAGGCTGAGGAGGAGGTCTAGAAGTGGGCAGGGAGGAGACCAGAGAGGAAAGGAGCTGGGACAGGGATAAGCTTCAACACTCAGCAAGAGCCAGGCTTTGCTAGCTGCCTCCAGACAAAGGCAACCGATCGCGCTGAGCACTAATCTAACCACAGCCAAGGGCACACATGGGTGTGGGCCTGGCGGGCCTGGCAGCCAGGCCTGGAGGAAGAGGATCCAGGGAGAGGTGGGCACCATGCCACCAGGCTGCTGCTGCTGTTCCTGCAGCCGTGGTTGGCTGGCTGGGTAAGAACACCATGTTTGGTAAAGCAGCAAGCAGTAGCCGAGGCACCTGCTGGCTACACTGCGCTTCTGAAACGTGGTGCACAGAAGCCCCCAGACTGGCTGTTTTCAACTCAGGCCTTGCCTAGGAGGCTGGACCTGTGTGTGAGGGGCTGTTCACAGCATGGCCAAAGCCCTCAGGAGACCTGCCTCTCTAACTCTGTGTCACCTGGCTGATGAGACCCATCGGAGAGCAGACAGGGAGTGTTCCTTGTGTGTGTGGCTTCTCAACTGGGCCCTGGGCCTCAGAAAGCCCCAGGGTCCCCAGCACTCTCCGTAATTGAAATCTGTTGATATGAACACACTGAGGCACACCCAAGGCAGGGACCAGGGACCAGTCTCCTGGGGGCTTGGAGGACAGGGCAGCAAGTTGTAAACAGCTTAATGAGCCATGACAGCACCAAATGGGCCCATCCTGGCAGAGGCAGGGTGGGGGTGGGGATCTGCTAAGTGAGGTCCAGGCATTGAGAGCCTGACCCTGAGTCCTCAGAGCACAACACACGTGTGTGGTGCCGGGCGTCCACCCTGCACCAAGCGTCTGCCAGAGCAGGACCTGGGCTTCCCTTCTCTCTGCCTGCTCAAGGGTGGACTCTTGTAAGAATGCCTTCCTGGCCACACTGGCGCTGACCTGTAGCACCCAGTGGTACCTGTCATTTCACTGCCCTGGGCCTGTCAAATGCTTTAGTGGCTTGGCGGCCATCCTCAACCTTCCTTACGGGTGGACGGGACATTTAGTCAGGGTTCGCCACGTCACTGACCACTGGCCAGCCCCGCCCTATGAGGCCCTGGCTCAGAGCCCCCCTCTCCTAGTGTGACTCTGCCTCTAAGGATAGGACCCTTGAATGTCTGCCTGTCTCTCTGACCATAACACGGGAGTTTGGTTCCTCTGGTTTTCTTCCTCAGAAACTTCTCGGCTTCTTATCACCATTAGAAGAACGTGATCCAAAAGCTCTCTGTGATATTTTGGGATGAGGCAAGCTGCTTGGATTACACAGTGAACTTTAGGTAGCATTCCTGCTAAGAAGCCCCTGCTGCCGTGTACTTCAGCCAAGGCCTTCCCTGGGCTTCCTTCCTGATAGGCAGAGGGATGCCTCAGTGAAGTGTGTCCACCTCTTCCTGGGAGTTTCCATTGGAAATGTCTGTTACCTTCCCCACCCCAGACAAGCTCTGAACTGGCGTAACCTCCTCAGCGTTCAGCCCCGTGCTAGGAAAAGCTCTTGGCAGAGCCACAAGCCAGGCTCTGCTGGCCTCCCGCGCCCCCCATCTGTGTCGCCACCCTTCTGTGACTTCCGCATGGGCACCAGCTCCGGGAGGGGGCACCCGAGCTCTGGGGGCTGATTGGAGAGAAAGGCAGAGTGGGCCAGCGAGCAGCATTTCTAAAAGTGTCTGTGGTGGGCGAGCGCGCCTGTGCAGTGTGGGGCTGAAATGCGCACTTCTGTGGGTTGCCTGGAGATGGGAGAAACTGCACCTTTCCCCATAGATCTGCATCTTGGGAGAATCTGATACTGCCAAAAGCTCTGTGTGTGTGTGTGTGTGTGTGTGTGTGTGTGTGTGTGTGTGCGCGCGCGCGTGCGTGTGCGTGTGCGTGTGTGTGTGTGTGTGTGTGTGTGTGTGTGTGTGTGTCAGCTTCAGAGTGAGGCTGTGTGGGGAGGGGAGGCCAGGCCTGCAGTCCTTTCTCCAAGAGGCCCTGGAGCAAGGCCCTCCCCTCCTCAGCTTAGTTGTTCAGAGCGGAGATTCTAACTGCGCATGCCTCCCTCCAAGACTACTCGTCAGAACTAATGGGATGAAATGGCTTGTGAATAGATGGAGTAGCTTGTCCCCAGTCGGCCTCCTTAAATGCTGCTGGTGGCCATGTCCCTGTTACCACCTGGTTTACACGTTGGCTTTGTGCGCCTCATCAGAGGCCCCAGAGCTCTCTGCCTCCATCTTTCCCAGTACCTCACTCCCTCTTGGGCTCCAAGCACACTCCCACCTCACCCTGAGCACGCCAGGGCCTAGTGAACCCATCCGCTAATCTGCTTGGAGACCGAGAGACCAGAGAAGCAATGAACAGACGCAGTAGACAAGTGTCAAGACACGGAAGCAAGCATCCAAGCCTGGGCCACACCATTCCCAGACAGCCTGACACAAACCCTGCTCCGCCATTTCCTCCTGCCGCAGTTCCGCGGGTTCTAAAGTGGGCTAGTGAAAGCCCTTTATCCCGGGTTTCTGTGGCTCAGGCATGCGGCCTGGGGCCCGCTGCCTTTGCCTTGCCACCGCTCACACTGCCCTCGCCCCCTCTGTTTTCACAGCTGAGCTGTTCATGGAGCAGAGACACCTCAAGGAAGCCGGCTTCTGTATCCAGGAGGCTGCTGGCCTCTTCCCCACCTCTCACTCGGTGCTCTACATGCGGGGCCGGCTGGCTGAGGGGAAGGGCAACTTAGAAGAGGCCAAGCAGCTGTACCAGGAGGCGCTCACGGTGAACCCAGATGGTGTGTGCATCATGCACAGCCTGGTGAGTCACCCTCCCCGCCCCACGACTCCCTTCCCATCCCCCGCTCCCTCCCTCTTTGTGCCAGCACCTTGCTCCTGCTGCTGCTGTTGCTTCCAGGCTCCTCTAGGTAGTGGCTTCCTGCCAGCTCCGCTGCGAGAGACATCTATGTGTGTCTTGTAGGTGAGCTGGTCTCCTTCCATCCAAGTCTTCATTGATGGGGGAGAAAAATCTAGAAGGGTTAGTTGGCATCTTTTTGTGTGTGACTTCCATGTGCTGCTGTGAAGTTCGGTGTGTCATCTACTCCTCAAGAGTCCATGGCCACTTACCTTACCCTGGGAGCTAGTCCAGACTCTTGGCAGTTCCCATGATGCCTGGTATGAGGGTCCCCAGGCTCTCCCGATCACTTCCACTCCAGGGGAGCTCTGTCTCCTTGGGCCCACTCAAGGGTCTCAAGAGTGAGCCACATCCAGTCTGCCATGAGTATGTGTTGAGAGTGGCCCCTGGGTCGGAAAAGTGGTCACCGGACCCCAGTTCTGGGACATGGACACAGGACTTGGGTACCAAGGGCACAGCGACACACACCCATGCTGAGGAGCACTTCATCACGGGTAGGTGAGCCGCTGTCTCTGAGCCTGGATTTTGTTGATCCGTCCAGTGACACGAGCCTGTGGTCTGGGGAGCGTTACTGTGTTTCTTCCGGAGTGCAGACATCAGGGCAAGTGGCATAGCACGGAAGTAAACCCCTCTGCAGGGGCAGTGGACTCGGAAGCACCACCCAGGAGCCCACAGTTAGTGAGGCCCTGTTGAGGCCTAGGCTCAGTCGGATGCCCCTCACCTCGGGAGCGGCTTTCACAGATTCCCTCACACCTAGGGCGGGACTGTTCCGTACGGACAGAGGGTTCCCGATGCCAGAAGGGAACTTATTTATCTCTTGACAAGAAGCCACAGGAGCTGGGTCTCAGGCTGGGTTTAAGGAGTTTATGCACACATTGAGGAGTCACTTGCTAGAACGGGAAACCCAGCTCCAGGGACAGGCTGGGCCAAGACGTCCTTATAGCCTTACTAACCCCACTATTTCCTGAAAACAGAACCAAGCAGAGTTCCTGTGCGGTCGGCTCTTGCTTCTGCTACCAGGGTTCTCCTTAGGCTGCATGAATTTTGAGCCCCAGCTTAAAAAAAAAAAACAAAACAACAACCAAAAAAAAAAAAAACCAAAGGCCACAACATCACACAGCCCCGTCCCTTTCGTCCTGTGGTCAGCCCAGCTAGTGTTTGGTTTTCCACAAGGCACATTCCCCTTCCTCCTCCATTTCAGCCGTTAGCTTCGCTGGTTAATGCCTCAATGTAGAAAGCTTGTCCAGAAAACTTGATGATTGAGGAGGGCTGGGCTGGCATCATTCATGGATCTGAGCCTACAGCTTCAAACCCCCCCCCTCCCCAAGCCCAACAAAATCCAATAACAAGTACAATTTTGAAGTAACAGCGTACCATTTTTCATTTATGCTTATTATTGTTTGTAGCTATTTCCTTGAAATTGAAGCAGTTTCCAACCATGGGTTTCCATGGCAACCGAATAGCTGTCCAGAGTAGCTCCCTGCAGATGTTACTGAAATGGTCCCTTTTCTCTTCCTGGGGTGCCTTGCTGATTTAATGAAACTGGAGCGAGTCAGAGCCAGGTCTGCCCACTGTCAGTTCCCAGCAAGCAGAGGGGCAGTCGGCTCCTGCGTGGGCAGCCCATCCGCTTTCCACAGGCTTTGTCCCTGCCAGCATCCCACACATATGCATAAAGAATAGCAAATCGCAAGCCTGGAGGAGATTTACTAAGCATATTTTCCTAACGACGTGTGAATGCTTTAGCATGTTGATCACCAGTGCGCCCCTCATCTGAATGTCTTCCTTGTGCTGGCCTGCGACTCGGGACATCTGGCCTCTCATCCTGGCTCTGGCTTTGCTTTACTTGGGTGACAGGAAAAGAGTTAACTTCTGTGTTCTCAATGTCCCCTTTTATAAGGGGGATAGTAGCTGTGCCTAGACTATATAGTGTTTTCTAATCAAATGAGGGCATGTGCATGAAAGTCTACAGTGAAATGGGAAAGGAGGCAAGACAGCATCCAGACCCCTTCACTGGCAGGCATCAGTAATCAATAATAGCACTCCAGTCCCCCTTCACTGGCAGACATCGGTAATCAATCATAGCACTCCCACATGCGTAAATGCAGCTCGGGACCTTTTAAACTGTGATCTACCACAATGGAAAATGCTTCCAGTAGGTTATGTGGGCTTGGTATCCATACCAAGAATTCACTGTGAAGCCGTCCGTAGAGAAGGAGAGGGATGTCGTTTTGTGTACCCTGGCATAGATCCACCCTCGGAGAAGAAGATAGGTGGGTATCCGTCCCCACCATAAAGCCATTGCCAAGGCAGGTTCCTAGGGAAGGCTTCCCGGCTACACAGCACCACTGAACCTTTGTGAACACAACCACCTGTGTGCAGTAGGCACAAAACAGAGCTATCCTATCCCGAGGGATCTCAGCCACTTACAAGCCTGGGCTGGAAAATTCTTCTGAAGCCAGGGGTAAGTCCCCTCCCTGGGTCTGGAGAGAGGAGGATGGGTTATCCCAGGGTGCTGTGGAGGAGCCAGGATTAACCCTGCAGCCAGAGGGTGGGACTGGCAAACCCCAGGAGGAGAAGCTCCCCGGGAGCGGGAGGCTGCAAAGCTTCCTAACAGGAACAGGTGCTCTGCTGCCCTGTTCTGCCATCCACCCTCCCTGGATGTGATGGCTGAGCTCTTCCTGGCTCTAAATCTGCCCTCCATGCAAGTTGGGGTTTTGCACTAGATAAGGCCAAAAAAAAAAAAAAAAGTACTGCTTCTCTTGCAGTTCTGTGCCAGGAAAAAAAACAAAACAAAAAAAACCCAAAACAACCACACACGTGCACACAACAACAAATCCTCTACGGTGCTCACAGCAGAGTAAGCTGATCCATAACCTCTCAGTCCGAGAAGCTGTCCCCTGTGCCACACTTGGTAGTTTCTGCATGGAAATCAAAACGTAGGCATCTCTGCCAGGCAGTCTTCGCCTCCCTCTGCCACCTGGAAGCCCTTGCAGCCGAGTACCTGGGCTTCAGGGTGTTGGCAGAGGGATGTGGTGGAGAAGCCTGACACTGTCCCATGGAGCATGAGAGAAGCTGGGTCTTCACCAGCATCGGAGCATTGCTCTCCAGGGAGGGCGGGAAGGACCCCAGGCTCCCATCCTGTCAGAGAGCTTCTCAGCAGCGCAGGGCATCTCCAATGGAGAAGGATAACAGGAGCCGAGATGGTGGCCAGTGGGTGCTCCCAGGAGGGTGTTCCTATGTTGGCACCTGAACAAGGAGGGTCATTGGTTGTTTGCAAGGCTAAGGCTGAGGTTTGACCCCCACTTCCCAGTATCATGGGGGTGGGGAGTGACTTCTCCATCTTTCTGAGCTGTTGCCAGTCATCCCCACCCCCCACCAAACAAAAGGCAAATGAACAACAGAAGAAGCAAACAGTGGTGAACGAATGAGGGCTCAGGGAAATGGATCCATCTCAGGGACAGCCTGGAGCTCCCACCTCAGTGGTCCTCCACAGAAAACTTAACAGCGTTAGGCGAGAAGACAGAGGAGTAGGACCTTGAATCTCTAGGGACAGCAGATTTGGGGAAAACCGATGGGAAACTAGTCGGGGGGCAACGGCTCATTAGTGGACACTGCTGTGTACATCCCGTGGTCCTGGGGCCCCTAAGAACCTGAAATTGTTTTCTGTAGCCAACCTTTGTCCCTCTGGTCGAGGTGAAAGAGCTTTGGAAATGTATTTGCTTTTAGGCAAATAGGCAGGAGGCAGAGGGTTCCTTGTGTCTGCGTAGTTAGGAATAGTGTATCCTGCCGCCATTCAGCTCCACTAAAGACTCAGGCTCCAGCCACAGATGGGCCCACCTTGGCTTGCCTGAGGAGTGCTTCACTGTCTGCTCCAAAGGCAGCTTGAGGCCCTCGGCACTGAGCCGGTGCGGTGTGTTCATGCCCATGAAAGGTGTGTGTTTGTGGGTAGCACCTCCTGTGCAACTCCCAGGGATGGATGCCAGCGGCGACTGTCTGCTCTCTTATTGGGGATGAGCTGCAGGTCCCCATCCCTCCCTCCCCCACCCCCACCCAGAACCTTTCCTCCTTGGGCACCGCAGCCACAGTGGGGAACCCTCTGTAGCAGCTTTGGCTCACAGTCGAATTCCCAAGATGCAGTTTCTGAGGTTATCTCTTTTTCCCCATGCCCTGGGAAGGCTGTCGCCACCTCTTTCTCCCTGCTCGCAGAATGGCCTCAACTATTCTCCTGCATCGATCCACTTACATGGTACACAGCAACCGCACCAGGGATCACAGGTGGCTATGGCCCCAGACACATCTTTGCACGCCTCCCACCCCCCCCTCCACCCCCCACCCCCCGCCACCTCCTACCTATACTACTGAGGACTGAGTTCTGGGTGGAGGCCCCTCAGGTGCTCCTGGGGTCTCGTAGGACTGGTGTCTGATGCCAGAGAAGAGGATTTGGTTACAGTGGACTGTGTTGCGTCTCCACCCAGGCTTCCCAGTCCTGGAGCGGTGCTACTAAGATTCTAGGGGTGACAAACCAGCCTTGGCACCCAGAAGTTACGGGAGAGCTTAGGCGTTGTGGTATACTGCATGAACTAGATTTCCCCCCTGGGTAAAGGGGAATATTTGGGCCCTTGTGACTTGAAAGCGTGTTTTCAGGCTCAGACGAGTGCGCTGAAAGCTGTGGACATGCGTTGGCATAAGGTACCTTTGTCACCAGTCCGTCTCATAGTGGCAAGCAGGCTGAGCTGAAGTCCTACCTTCTGCCAGGTTGACTTCTGTTGGACCACGTCATATCAGTGTGAGGGGAAGGGGCTTGTATGAATTGCCTTATAGTTCCAGAGAGAGCTGGTGGTCGTAGGGAGCTGAGGAGGCATGGAGGAAGAGGAAGGCCGAGACAGAGAGGTCAGAACTGCCTTTGGGACTGCTCAGCCCAGTAAAGGAGCTAGCTCAGAGAGAGCTGGCCTGAAGTGAAGCATGGCCTCAGGTCCCCCTGACCTGCACTTGAGGTCTTGCTCACTGTTTAGCCTTGGCCAAGGTTCCTTTGCCTTTCAGAGGCTCAGTGTTCCTGTCTGCGAAATGGGCATGTCTATGCCAAGTTTATAGGGCTGCTGTTAGGATGAGGTTAAATCACTGTGCAGCGTTGCAGGCCGGCGGCTGAGGTTGTGGGTAGCTCCTGGGCCATGTTCAGCTGCTCTTGGTTTGCAGATGGGAAGTGGGCGTCCTGAACCAAGCACAGAGGCGCCTTGCATTCAATCCACTCACCAAGTCCCCCACAAAGCAGCCAGGCTTGGGGAGTGAGGGGGCCCAGACACACCCCCTGACCCATCTGCGTCTGCTGTGTGTGTCCTGAATCTCAGGGGCCAAAGAGGCTTCAAGCCTGCCCCTTAGCTGAGCTGCAGTGGATGGAGAAGTGCAGGCAGCTGGGAAAGCTGGGAGACCAGCAGTCCTAACCCTCGGGGCAAGACTACAGAGGGTGCACCTAGGGCAGCTGTGGAGCGAAGCTTCTGTCTGGCAGACAAGTTCATGTGGTAGGACTATCTCGACCATTTGACCCCCCAGGAGGTGACTTGTGACTTCCTCTCCACCTCTCCCTGGAGGCGTGCTCCCTGTGACACACAGAAGAGGATGCATCCTGGGTGCTCCCTAGGCGGCAGGGCAAGGTGCTACCATTCTAGGGTTCAGAATCTGCCCCCTCCAACCACACCCAGCTCGCCTGGCCAGGCACAGGTTTAGATCAGGTGGCAGTTGAGCACAGCTGTCTTGATTAGCTTCCAAACCCATTTGATCACAAAGGAATGAGAAAGCCTGCTTGCTGGAGGGTGCCACAGGGTGCAGCACTTAGCCTCCTTGTCCAATAACCACCCATTCCTCAAGCGGCCATTTGTCACTCTGCTAAAGCTCGGCCTCCTACTATACCTTGGGGGCTTAGGTGGGCCCCCAGAGGATGAGTCAAGCCCAGAGGTGGGGCTGGCAGAGGCTTCTGTTTCCTGGCCCTCTATAAGCCAGAGTCGCCAGAGGTCACCCGCCTCTGGGCAGTGTACTGCTTTTGTCCTCTTAGCCCAGGGCCCCCTCTGAAGATAGATAACGCCAGCCAATCAGGGAGGCCGGCTGCATCTCTTGACCATCACACTGCACCCCAGAGACCCAGGAGAGAAAGGAATGGGCGGGCGAGGGTTCGGCAGCACAAAGGCGACAGCCACCAGCTACCATGGAAGACCCTCCTCGGCTGGCTCCCAGTGAATCTGGGTGCCTTCTCAGCAGGGTCTTCTGGGAGAGACCCCGGGCTGGTATGTCAACGGGGCACTAGGTGGATCCGGAAGGATTTGTGTTTTCTGCCTCCAACGGGGAAGCAGAACTGGCCTGTGCCTCTAGCAACGGGTTCTAGAAGGGGTGTGTGACTTGAAGGGTATGTCCCCATTCTGCTTGGACAGGTTGAAGGTGACACACCTAGGTAGAGCTGGAGGCAGCACTGGCCTGGAAGCATGCGGTCTCCCCAAGTGTGCCTGAAGGAGAGTGTGCCAGGGCATGGCCTCCTCCTCGCCGCTGCCCCATTGCCTCCCAACAGGGCCTCTGGGGACCTGCCCGTCACCCCCCCCACACACACACACACACACCCCAGCAGCCTCCCAGCTGATTCCCAGCTTCCCAGCTGGAAAGGCTGTTACAGAATCCCAGCAATGTGCCTGGAGCTCAGAAAGAAAATTCCCAAAATAACTTCTAAAAATACTTTGGGGCAGGGCGGGGAGGAGCGCACAGCCTGGCCCACAGCTGGCCCAGCATTGAGCATTACTTCCCCGGGCAGGCTCCCTGAAAGATGGTAAGGCCCCCACCCAGCCCTGCCTGGCCTTCCAGCTGGCCTGAGCCTCTAGGTGACAGCATGGGGCACTGAATTAATGGGGTGAGGTAGTGTTAAATGGCAGAGCACAGGAAAAGGCTATGAAAAGGATCCTGCCTTTTCATACCAAGCTATAGCCTCAAATCTACCTGTGTGATGCAACAGAAATTCTAACTCCTAACAGGAAGTGCCCCACACCCCTCCTCAGCCAGGCACAGCCCCCCCAGACTAGTTGTCTTGGGGACCCCTTGTGCCAGGTGTCCTTGCTGTGTGTCCAGGTCCCTCCCACCCGTTGAGTCACTGCCCAGCTTAGAACAGAAAGGCTGGCGGGAAAATGGCGCTCTGTCATCCAGGAGCACAGGCCAGCGAAGGTCCACAGAAGCCCCACGGCAACCCGGTGTGATGTGGGGCTGCTGTCTCTTGAGGCTTCCTGAGCTCAGGAAAGGCTTCCTGGGGGAGCAGAGCCCTGAAAGATGGGTGCCCCCACCCAGCCCAGGGGAAAAGGACCTAGAGGTAGGGATTTCTGGAGGCTTTTGATGTAGTCCTGCCCCTCTCAGAAGCCCCAGGCACGCCTGTTTCTGCTTCCCAAGTGTGCCTCGAGGCTACCGTGTTCCATGGTCACTGATAACTTTTACGTGGGCTACCACACCCCTGTGAACTGGCAGTCCATTCAGGGCAACATGGTGAAGGGTCAGAAGGTTAAGGGCCTCATCGCAGGATAGACGCATCCCAGCTGATGAGGGAAAGGCAGGGAGGGACAGGGGGACTACGTGGGGACATGTGGATGGAACCGAGGTGCCAGTTCTGTGTTCCCACCATCTCCGTGGTGACCTGCTCTCACAGCCTGCGAAGTGCCAGGAGGGTGCTGATGGACCCTGGGGCAGCGCCAGGCTGGGGACAGCAGGTGACACCTTGCATCTTGCTGTGCTTGGGTCCGGCCCAGTTGTCAGGCAGCAAACAGCACTGAGTTGCTACCAAACACAAATGCCGCTGGTGTCAGGGGCAGGTGGCCACAGATCCTGTTACAAGCCCTGGGCCTCCAGGCCTTAACCTGACCCCAGCCTGGCCTGGTGTCTTCTTTCAGGTTCTAAGGTCAGCATGGTGGGCCAGGGGGACCTGAGCCAGCCCCACTGCACAGCTCTTCCTGTCACCTCCCAGCCTCTAGAGATGTGGACACTGCTGACCTCTCCCTGCCCCACACCCTCCGTGCTCCTCCTAGAGAGGCTGTCATCTGTCAGATGCCTACCATGGGTCTGGCTGCTTCTCAGAATCCATCCTTTTCTCAACAGCCCTGTGAGGAAGGACTCTCCCATTTCCTAGTTTGTGGATAAGGACATCACAGCTGAGAGATCTGTGACCGTTTGCTGGGGTCACAGTATATGTCAGTGGCAGAGCAGGATTCAACCCAGCTAGGCCTTCCGGCTGCTAAGCCCTGAACTTTGTCCTCTAAGTTAGACACACTTTCAGCCTCTGGACGCATCTGGCTCCTTCCCAAATGCCTACACCTCTCTTTGTCTCTCTGTCTCTGTCTCCCTGTCTGTTTGTCTGTCTGTCTGTCTGTCTGTCTCCCAGCCCCCCCCCCCTTTTTTTTATCGTAGGTCCAAAAAAGTAGGCCTCCTACTCACTAGCAAAATGGTGTCCCACTGAGCTATACTCCCCAGCTCTCTTTTTATTTTGATATGGGTTCACTAAGTTTCCCAGAGTAGGTTTGAATTCTGTTGCCTAGGCGAGAATTGCTGTCCTCCTGCCTCAGCCTCCCAAATGGCTGGAACGACAGGTTGACACCACCAGGCCCAGCTAGAGGTCAGGGGGTTCTTGAACTCCCCTTCAGTGGACTCTTCTTGCCAATAAAACTTCCTGTGGAAGAAAGAGCCAGAAAGAGAGCTCAGAGAAGCAAGTAGGCCCACTGTCTCCTACAGGCCCTGCTGGCCGCCTCTGTTCCTCCGCTGCTCCTGTGGACAGCATTCACAAGCTTCAGATCTCCCATTTTTGGTACCTCATTTTGGCGTCTGGCAGCTAGAATTTCCTTCCCTCCAGCCTGTGGGCCCTGCTCCAACTGTGAGCTTCTTAGGTCCTGCCCCAGCCATGTGGGCAGAACAGCATCGCCTGAGCACTGCTGGCCAGACAGACACTGCCCTGGTTCTGGTAACCCTGAGTCAGCACAGCTGTGTGTATCTGGTCAGAGCCCTGTGGTAAGCTAACCCTGCCCCCACCCGCTGTTGGCTGTGTCTACTCTTAAAGAGCCATAGGAGGGTGCCAACCTGGAAGTCAGCTGTGCCACCCTGCTTTCTGGGCCCAGGACCTCCAGCCGGCACCTCTGGAGATAGAGCCTTTCCCAGCCTTCCTAAACACCATCTTTCCTGCCTAATTGGTCCCGTTCCAAGCTCTCTTAGGACTTTATGAAGTCAGCCATGTACATCTTTCCTGGTGCGTCTCCATAGCAACCGAGGGCCCAACTCTAGGGAGCTTGGGGAGGAGGAAAATAATTCAGCTAAAAATGTACATGGCCATCAGTGGGCGGGCTGCAAAGAGGGGGATTCAAGTACAGAGACAGCTCCCCGCCCCCACTCTGGTCCCCTGCCTACCTAGGAAGTCAGAGTTGGAACAAGAAAGAGGGCCCACCTCTCAGCAACTTGGGATGCCTTCACAGCTTGACAAGATCAGTAGTGTGGTGTAGAGCAGCCTTTTTTTGGGAGACCAGAAGCCTTCCCTGTGCCCCCACCCTGTCCCTTATCCCCAGGGTGGGGGAGAAAGGGATGTTCAAAGAGGCCAGTTTCACTTCCCACCTTCCCTTGTTGACAATTCCTGGCACGTCCTCTAGTTCTCTTGCGACAGTCCTCTGAGCTAACCTGTGAGGCCTCCTGACCTGGGCACCCAGACTCTCTCACCCTGGAGCCCTTTCTAGCTCCTTCACTCAGCAGCTGCTCTCTACCTGGGCCCCTCACCTGCCAGGCCTGGCTCTCAGGACCCAGCAGTCCCTGGGAAGACAGGCTGCTCGTGCTCTTGGGGTAAGGGGCAGCGCCTTACTGCAGGCATGAGCTGTCTTGGACAGCTTTGCTTCCACTGACTTGTTTCAGCTGTGCCATCCCAGATGGCCATGCTGTGGTCATTTCCATTTTCTTTTTTTTTCTCCCCCATTTGTTGAAGAGTAAATGGAGGGCCGAGAATTCCCGACATGGAGCTACTCAAGATCAGGCCTAGACTTGAAGGCCTGTGTTTTGAAGATAAGAGAACCTAGTTCCTACAGGGCTGAAGCAGGGCTTGGGTGGGGACAGATAGGTTTTGCATGTTTAAAGGGCATGGCCATTCGTCTGTGGCCAAGCGAGGCCTAGGGCCTCTCTGGCTGGTGGCCAGGAGCAAGCTGCTGCTCTTCTGCCCCTGGTTGCTAAGCTCCCCATACCCCAGCTGCCCAATTAACCCTGTCCTGTGCCTCTATTTATTTTTATTTTTATTTTTATTTTTTAGGGTCTGATGCTGAGTCAGCTGGGCCACAAGAACCTGGCCCAGAAGGTGCTGCGGGATGCCGTGGAGAGGCAGAGCACCTGCCATGAGGCGTGGCAGGGCCTGGGTGAGGTGCTGCAGGACCAAGGCCAGAACGAGGCTGCTGTGGACTGCTTTCTCACTGCCCTGGAGCTGGAGGCCAGCAGCCCCGTGCTCCCCTTTTCCATCATCCCCAGAGAGCTCTGAGCCTCTGCAGCAGACACAGGCTGCCCAGTGTGGGCAGCAGGCAGAGAGCGCGGAAGGACAGCTGCATTCAGGCGCGGGGCCTCAGGGAATAGATGACTAGTGAACACTTTCACAGGCTGCGATGGCCAGTTCACCCCCACCCCTACCCCCCTGCAGGGCCTCCTGGGCCTGAGCTGGGTGGACAAGATTTGCATCCAAAGCAAATGGCTTGCTCCCCAGAGGAAGTGGACACTGTGTTGCAGAGCAAATGGGGCCCCTATAGGTGAAAGGTGTGTCTAGGACACTAGTCCCACCCTCAGCTTCCCTGACCCCTGGATTTCCTGGTTTGGGGATGAACCGAACTTGAGCTGGTGTACCATAGACATGAGCTTGCCAGCTGCCCTCTAGCTGGGCCAGGCTTTTCCTGGATGCTTTTCTCGGGGCCGTGGGGGATGAACTGGCTCAAGTCTAAGCGGCTTTGCAGAGCTGTGACTAGACGTGCTGATAACCTCGGATGCATTGCCCTACCTGATCTCAGGGCAGTACAGGCTTGAAGCCTTGTCCGGGACATTCACAGCTTGAGGTCCCAGACACGGGAGGACAGTGGACTCCTTGGGGGGTTTCTCTCAGACTGAGTTAATGCTGTTGGTGCCTGCTGTTGCCTCTTTGGAGAGGTTTCCTGTGTGCATTCTCTGTACCATCAAGTGCCTTTGGGCCTCATGTCAGGCCAGGCCCCTAAACATGGTCCCTACGTCTTCCATTTCCCTGGAAACATGCACCAGCCAGTAGGCTCCATGGGCCCTGTGCCGGTGGCCTCTAGAGCAGGCCTTGGAATATAAAACAAGGTTCTGACCTAGCCATTTTTAGTGCCTTAGTTGCACAGTCCTTAAAGGTTTTCCATACAGTGCAGGTCCCTCTCAGGTGACATCAAAGTGACCATTTATAGGACTCACCCCAGTGTATCCCATCAGCCACAGCCCAGTTTTCATCTTGGGCTTTGTTGAGTGACCTAAAGCTCCCCTGCCCAGATCCCCACAGAGATGGAGAAGGACCCTGACCTGCCTCACCTTTCTGTGCCCGTGTCCTCTGGCCAGGGTCCAGGTAGCCGGGCAGATGTCCCTCACTGGCTCTTTAGCCATCCACTCTACTTTTGAAACTCCCCCTCGGACAGCCATTCTCCCAGGGTCTAGCAGAGAGTTCCTTTCTGTCTGCCCCCCACACTCTGGTTGGAAGCTTCTTTGGGTTCACCTTGTTTTCACTGAGAGCAGCCCCAGTTTACCATGGTGGCCACAGCTTCTCCTTGGGGCCTAGCTCAATGCTGTCCTGGCTTAGTACAGTTATCCTTATGTCCCACAGAGAGCTGGTGTCACCAGGCCGTAGCCCCAGGCCAAAGGGAGGGTATTCAGTCCTTGGTCTCTGTGTATAAGTGTATATAAATATAGATATATATATATATGCTAGTGATCTATATTTTTATGGAATTCTGTTAGAGTAAAAAATAAGCAGATACTATTGGTATACCTTGAAGAAATGGTCAGTCTTGGCGGTGGGAAAGGCACCAAATGCATTCTAACTAAGCATCCCCTCTTTGGAGGCCATGGGAGACAAGCCCAGTGCCTGACGGTGACTTTGGAAATTGAATAAAAGACCCTTGGAGAGGAAATAGGACTGTTTGAAGCAGTGTGTTCCTTTACCTGACACTCGTGCACAGAGCAGTGACACAGGCCCTGGAGAGGAAGGCCGTGTCAGAGGAGAAGGCTGGAAGGCAGGAGCTGGGGCCTGGGAGGGTGAGGAGGAGAGAAGAGACCAGTCTCCAAGAAGGTTGAGCCTTGTTGGGTGAGCAGTGAGGCTAGGGGTCAGGGCCAGGGCTTGGGGATACTAGGAGGAGGTAAAGGGGGCTGGGCAAGTGTTGAAGGGTCAGGCAGGGGAAACCCACTGAATCCTGCCATTGCCTGACACCACCACCCCCAACCTCCACCCTATTGCAGTCCATAGGCCATGTCCACAAGCCCTCTTCAGAGAACATGGAAGCCGGCTTCTTATTTAAACCCATTGTTTCCTGCATAACAGCTTAAGTCTGGGGAGAGATGTGGGGCTACCTTGAGCTCTCCCTCACTCTGGCCCTCTAGCCCACCCACCATTTTCTAAGTAAGGCAACACACACACACACACACACACACACACACACACACACACACACACACTTCTGAATTAACTGAATCTGTAGAAACAAATATGAACAGAATCTCAGCTGCCACCTACCCCCCAACTTTCTTTGGGTACCAAAGTGCTCGTTGTTGAAAACGCCCCCTGGCGTGGCCCTCAGATATCACTACGCAAGTGTTTCTTGGCCTTCGGAAGACCCCCATTTGCCCACTCCACCTGCTAACTCTCCCTCACCTTTGCCTGAGCAGCCTTGAAGCCAGCCCCTCAGTCCTGAACAAAGGATTCTGGGAGCCTAGAGGGTGCCTGCAAAGTCTCTTGCTCCCCGTGGTCAGGGATCCTCTGAAACTGTCAGCAAGTGCTTTCAGTTGCAAAGAACAGAGCTTCACTGGAGGTAGTGCAACTGGCAAGAATTGCTCCAGGAGCCCTAAGGTCAGGGGCTTTAAACCAGGGATCTGGGGCTAACGCAGCCATGACCTTCCTCTTTTCATGGTAGAGGCAGGACGGTACCCCTGTAGTCACTAGCTGAGCTGGAACTGCTCGCTGGCCTCTGCTGGTTGTGTGGCCTTGAGCAAGTTGCCTCTTGGTACCTGTTTTCTCATCTGCAAAGTAACAGTGGACAGTACCTGTTTTGTGGATTAGGATTACATAAGAAGAACGTTTTGAGGCCTCTGACCACTACACACTGGCCTTCAGCCTTACCCTCCCCGGCCCTACCAGTGACGGCACTGTGCCACATGACGGATGATTCTTGAGCAGAAAGACCCAAGTGGTCCCACCTGTTGTGTGGGTCATTGCCTTCCCTTGGAGATGTGGTAGGGGCCTCTCTCTGAGGTCTTGCCTTGAGGTGAAAGTGACAATGACAATTCTGCACATCCGTGCCTAGCACTTGGTCACTTATGTGACACTGGACTCAGTCAACTGTTGGTCACTCCCCTGGTAGTCCACAGCCATCATGGTAGGGGGAAGCTCTGTCCCCAAGAAGAAGACCATGTCTTACCCACAATGCCTGGTGGATAACAGGGCTGGAGACCTCAAGGTCTGTGCTCTGTCCTCTGCCACCCTTTAAGGACACAAGAGCTCAGGGGCTCTGGAGATGGAGGCACAGGCAACTTCTTACTGCCATGGCAGAATGCAAACGGGCTCCCAGACACCGGCACCACGGGAATCTTCTCTGACCGTGTCCTGGGGAAGACCACACCAGTCCAGGGGCCATGCGTACCTAGAAGCCACTGGACCACTGCCAGAGTCCCAAGACTGGCTGGCAAGAAGAAGACTGGATGGGAGCTCCATGCCACCCGTCACCCAGCCCCTCTGAAGCCAGAATGTTGGTTCCTTAAGGAAGGGGCTGTGGATTCCCCCAAAAATAATGGAGCTTAGAAGATGCCGGGAAGCTGGGCATATGAATAGAGTATGGGAACCGTGTGTTGGGCTATGGGACACCAGAACCCTGCTGTCCAGCTGACCGGATGGACCATTGTGGGTCCAGGCTGGTCCACAGCCTGGCAGGGGGACTGGGCATACATGCACACGGGGCAACCTATCCGGGTGCAGAGAGTCATCTCCCTCTTCCTCTCCATCACTTGGCGTTTCCCTCTCTCAAATACGTCTTAGGCTTTGGCAAGCAGCCATTCACCACCTTTTCAAGATCACATGCTTGGTCGGGAACCATTTGGGGTTAAGTATGTGTAAAGACTCTGCCCTATACTCTTCCACACTGTGGTGTGTCTTCCAAACTGAAATGTCTGCTGTCTGTCTTACCTTTGGTCTAATGCTCCCAGCTAGTCCTTTATCTTTCCTCCAAATAACAAGGATACCAAGACCATTCAGTAGGGGAAGGACAGACCTCCTAACAAGGCTGGGAAAACTGGGCATCCATATGCAAATGAATGAAGTTGGACTCTTACCTAAAACCATACTCAAAATAAATAAAAATAAATCAAAGACCTAAATGTAAGACATAAAATGTTCTTTACAAATCCTAGAAGAAAACACGGGGGTGGGGGTGGGGGTGTGTGAGGGGAAACCCCACATATTCTGATGACTTCCTGGGTGTGGCAACAAAGGCACAGGCAACAGGAAAAGAAACTATTTCATGAATATTTAAAATCTCATGTAGAGGGCTAGGTGGTAGTAGCGTACACCTTTAATCCTAGCACTTGGGAGGCAGAGGCAGGCAGATCTCTATGAGCTCAAGGCCAGTCTGGTCTACAGAACAAGTTCCAGGACAGCTAGGGCTACACAGAGAAACCTGCGTCAAAAAAACGAACAAACTTTTAAAAAATTAAAATAAATAAATTATATATATATGAAGACATTGTCAATAGTGTAAAGAAGCACCTCATAAAATAGGAGAAAATATTTGTAAACTGTGTCTCTTTCTATTAAGATGCTACAATCCAGGTCCTGAGGAGATAGGGAAGTGGTCCACCACGTGCCTGGGATGTGTAAGACCTCGGGGCCAGATTATGAAAGGCCTAAAACAAAGCCTAAAAACAAAACACACAGCCTGCTCTAAAAACAGGCAGGGCCTTCTCCAGAGTTCTCCACAAGATACGCTAATGCCCAATAAGCTCACGAGAAGATACCCAACATCACTAATGAGTAGAGGGGTGACAATCACAACTCTAAGGTCCCACCTCACGCCCACTAGGATGGCTACTCCCAAAGCCGGAAATCGTTTTGCTGAGGAGATGACAAACCGTAAACCCTTATGTACTCCTGGTGGGAACGTAAAATGGTTCTGCCACTGTTGAAAACAGTATGGTAGAGCCTAAAAAACAAAAAAACAAACAAACAAACAAAAAAAGCAAAAACCAAAACCAAAAAAACCCCTAAAAATAGGACTACTCTACAGTCTTCAGTTCTACTGGGATTCTCCCAAAGAATTGAAAGTCAAGTCCCAAAGGTATTATCCGTTTGTGTTCACAGAAGCTAAGCCATGGAAGGCATGCCAAGTGTCCACTGACAGATGACTGGGTAAGCTAAGGAGACACGCACATACACCCACACACTCACACATATATACACGCTCACACACACATACACACATTGCCATAAGTGACATCCAGCACATTACAGATGAGGCTGGACAGGGCTGGTCACTCAGACGACCTGTGGTCCTTACCATCAATGTCTGTGCCTGCTACATAGCCACTGGAGCAGAAAGAGTTATGCCTGTGGGTCCAGAGAACAGTGACAGGACTGGGATGGGAAAGTGAAAAAGAGGCCAGGCTGTCCACATCACAGCTGTGACTTTTGACATCCTCTGCTTAACGAAGAGGAAACTTCACACGGACATAGCAGGAGGCCATTTGCAGCCAAGAAGACATATTCTCTCTGGTTGGAGCCAAATTTGCAGAGCAGCTGGAGGAGGAGGTAGAGGAGGAGAGAGCTGCTCAGGGGACCCAGGGCAAGGGCTGAGGGAAGCCAGTGTCACAGCTAATGGGGAGGGGAGGGAACCCTGGAGCATCCCTGAGGAATTGAAGATGGAGTCGGGGCCAGCCGCTCCAGGGACGTCCGTAGTCCCTTAGATCTGTGTTGCCGTGGAAAGCTTTCTAAGTCAGGCTTTCAGACATGCCATTTATGGAGAGGGCGTTCTTAGCTGCCAAGTGTCAATGTCCCAACCTCAATACTTTTTTAGTCAGGGTTTTTCTGTGTTGCCCTGGGTGGGACTCGCGCTCCGGAACAGGTTAGCCTTGAACTAAGAGATCCATCCACTCCTGAGTGTGTCTTGTTGGCTTTTGTTTTTCATCAAGCTCAATGTCAAACCAGGTCTAACCATTCTCTTTCCCCATCTTGAAATTATCACACAGGACCTTTGGCCCGTTTGAAGACTAAAACAGGACTCCTGGGTGTGGTGGTGGTGCACGCCTTTAAGCCCAGCACTTGGAAGGCACAGGCAGGTAGATCTCTGAGCTGAAGGCCAGCCTGGTGTACAAAGTAAGTTCCAGGACAGACAGGGCTACACACACACAGAGAACTCCTGTGTTGAAAAACTATTAAAAACAAAAAACAAAACAAAGACCTTGAGCCTTTCTGCTCTGTCACTGTGTTCTGATCAAAGGAGGCACAAAAAAAAAAGAAAAAAAAAAAAGAAAAGAAAGAAAGAAAGGAAAAGAAAAAAAAAAAACCTTGTCGTTCTACATGCCTGGGATGGTTTTGTAGGTGGGAGGGAGTCTCCGCCCCAGCGGTGAAGACAGGAATAGTACATGTTATAAGGGCTTCTAAGTTCAGAGAGGGGATGTGCCCTTTTCACTTTTTAAGTATAACAAAGCAAAACATTTTTTAGTTTTATTCATCTTTGCCAAACTCTGGGCCATTCGTCCTCTCCGAGCCCCGTTGCTGGACCTATCTGGTGACCCCCTGCCCTGCCTCCCACGCCCTCTCTCCCCCTTCACTTTTGCAGGGCCACACTTCCTCTGCCTCCCCCTCAGCAAATCCCAGATGGTGGTCCTTGGCCCTGACTGGCTTCCCCATTCCCCGCTGCTCGTCTCAGCCTCCTGGGTCCCTTGAGTACTAGGCAGTCTTCCCATTTGCGTGTCTCGGGGCTTGGCTCTGCTGCCTCCTCCCTCCACTGAACACATGTGGCAGGTCACAGTCCTCTTCTGGACACCAGCAGTGAGCTGGCATGCTTCGAAGACTAGAGTTGGTCTTCACATTAGAGATGTCACCTGCATGAGGATGGTCTTGGAGCCTCAGACCCTGGGGATCTCTTGGAGCTTCATGGCACGGCTTCCTGGACTCCTTTTCAGGCCAGGTTTCCCTGACTACCCTGCCAAATTCAATCCCATGATCCTTCATCTCTGTTCCAAGACCCTTAACCAGGTACAGCACCCAGCACATAGCAGATACTCAAGATTTCCATTGGCTAGGAGTCAGAAATGTAGCCATGGCCACCTAATGGGGACATGTAGGTTTTGCTACTGCATGCAAACATAAAGCTAGACGCCATATGTTATAAGGTGTGTGTATGTGTGTGTGTGTGTGTGTGTGTGTGTGTGTGTGTGTGTGTGTAAGCTCAATTTTCTTAACCAATATATTTTTTATGAACTTATTAACCAAGCATACGTCACTTATAACCCGACTAACCAAAACAATAGGAAAAGAGGATTAAAGAACAGAATAACAACAACAAAAAGAACATAGTAATAAAACCGTAAGGATATCAGTTCCGATGAACAATTCTCCTGGTATAATCAGCAGGATTTCTTCTGCTGGAACTTGAAGTAACCAGAACCCAGAACCGAAGCCTTCCCTCGAGCAGTTCTCTCTAGGAGCGTCTCTAAGTGAAGCGAAGAACAGCCAAAACTATCGGAAGTCTCCAACAGCCCCGCCTCCAGTTCTGGGCTCATTTACATATCTCCTCCCAGAGTCTGTTCATGGGATCTTTTCAGCTGGCAACAATCAAGCTCCTACATGAGGTGGTTGGTCTTCTGGTGTATTAACCTCACCTGTTCTCTCACAAGACCATTCTGATCCCACACTTGGGATCATAAAAAACAGGTTTATCTCTCCTTCATATCTGTGTATATGTGCCATACCTATGTAATTGGTATGGCTTATGCTTCTAGAGCCATGGTGAACAGAACATGAGATTAAATCAAGCACAAGAAAACGATGCAGTCAAGAGTGAGCATGAGAAGCCTGGGTTGCTATGGCTACAACAGTATACTGGGGTGGTTGTGTACGTCTGTGGCGTTTATGCATGTGTGAGTGCAAGACACACTGGCCCATGCCTGCATATGAGGCCGTAGGTTAACTTTGAGAGGCTTCTCCATCATTCTCCACACTGTGTGTTGAGACAGAGCTTATCACTGAATCTGGAGGTTGCTATTTCAGCTAGCCTAACTGTGGCTAGTGAGCCCCGGACCTGCCTGTCTCTGCCCCAGCACTAGGGTTATGTGCATACCGCCTTGCTCAGCTTTTAGTGGGCTCTAGCACATCAGCCTACTGAGCCTATCCCATAATATATTGTTTTACTGTGGACTTCCTGTTTTGTTTTCTTTTTATAAGTAAAAGGCATACACTCCAAACTAATGATAAATGAACCAGGATATGGTTTGGTGGTAAAACACATGCTTATCATACATAAGGCCTCATGTGTGGCTCCCAACACGCACACGCACATACATGGGTTAAATGAGGGGGCAAAGCCATAGAGCAATAATTAATATATATTAATCTATGATCAAGCATTTTGCTCTGCACAATAGCTATAATGTACCTCTGGCTAAAATCCCTTCCTGAGGAAGACATAATGTCTCCTTCTCCCCTCCTAAAGGTCCCAGTGACAAACTAAGGTACAAGTCTAAAGTTTTCTCTGGGAAACCTAAGAGTTTTCCAGGCTCACTTAAAGAGTGATAGGTGAGTATTTATGGGGAAAAGGAGTGTGGGTGGCCTTAAAACAGTCACACCGGAAGGTCTGCCACCAGATGCATAGATAGGGACTTCCTAGTCTTTCCCAGCCTAAGCTCACTGAGGCCATGTACCATTAGGACAGAGCGCATAGTTCATTTGGGTAGCATGGCTGAGAACCCTTCACCAGGCCCCTCCTTCTGAGGGAACACCAACAGTCAACACAGGTGGTGACAGTTTGGCTGGGAGAATTGTCCTGTAGAGCAGTGTCACCATGTTTGCACAGTACAGTCCATATCAGTGTCACCACAAACTGTACTACAATGTCATTGGGCAATAGAGGTTTTTCTTCTCTTCTGTATTCTCCAGATACCACGGTCATACGTGCATCTATCACTGACCAGGATGTGCTCTGTTGTGTGACTGTCTACATGGTTGGGTCATATTGTTCTTTTCAGGAAGCTGAAAAAGCGAAGGCACTACCTTTGGGAGCCTGTCAACTCTACCTGTGGCTTGATGCAATGACCCATAGAAGTCTTCAAGAGGGTCTAGAGGTCTTCCAACATCTGTGTGACGCATCTCGAGAAACCAAGGCCATACGTCACCTACCCTGGACATGCTGGCCATGCACACTGCTACAAGGCACAGCCTGGGCTGGTCTCTGGGACAGCTGTACTCTTGGATTAAGCAGAGCGACTGACTGTTCAGACTAGGACCATGCAGGATGGTCACCCAGGTGACTGCTCTTGTTCTGTGTGGCTGTTGGCTCTGTTTCTTAACAATTAAACTTTATTATACAACACAACTAGCTTACACAAAAGGGGAAAAAGGTTAAAGGGAAACGAGTGAACATTCTGGTATCTGTTCCACAGGACTGGTCCTCAGGTGTCTCTGGCCTGTGTGCTGGTCCAGCCTGTTTGCTGATCCTCTTCCTGATCCACGATCCACATGCTCTCAAGCCCGGGTCTGACCCTGCTGCCCCTCTCTCCTCTCTGCCAGCCTGTCTCTCACGTGCAAGGGGCGGTCTCCTCCTCCCACTGAGGGTTGATGAGAAACACAATAGTCCAGGTGGAGTCCCCAGGTCCGCTTCCTGAATTCCAGGCCCAGGATGGCTCCACCCAGTCTATCTCAAGGTTAATCTCAGGGAGTATCCATGGTGTGTCCAAGGGCAAAGCCCGCCAAGACCGCTTTCACCTGTGACAAAGCTTACAGTCCTTTCCACAGTGGGCGGCGCCCCTGCAAGAAGCAGGCAAGACCATTTTCTAAACTTAAGAACTTGCTCAAACGCAATATTGGCACCAATAATGTTTTATTTTAAAAACCAATTGTGTTATTGAAGAAGAGGCTGTGTTCTCTACCCATTTTGGCGATGGTTGGGGACTGCTTAGGGAACTGTCTAGAAGCTGTGTATGCTCCTGGACCTGGTGTTTTCTGAAATAGACAGGGAAAAAAAATGGAGTCTGATGAGATGGACACTCTAAGTGCCTGTGTCCAGCTGCCGGATAAGCTATGGCTGACCCATTCCCTGAGATAAGGAGAGGGGCTTGGGAGCTGAAAGGGCTCCTTTTGGGAGTCACCTTGGGGCTGGGAGGTGCCCAGACAAGGGCAGGAAAGCCAATGACCTCTGACACGTGCCGCGAGCGAGGGCACGGTGACTCACTTCTGCTACTTTGAAGCATGATTTCTCCTAGTGGCACCAGGCCAGGCAGTTCCTGTCACAGCAGGTGCCACCTTCCCCCTGACTCCTGCCCCTCGTCTACCAGCAAGTGGCTGGAGAGACTGGATTCTGCAGTTACAAGTCTAAGCCAAAAGGCCAAGCTGTGGGCTGGAGAGATGGCTCAGAGGTTAAGGGCACTGACTGCTCCTCCAGATGTGCTGAGTTCAATTCCCAGCAACCACATGGTGGCTCATAACCATCTATAGTGTGATCTGATACCCTCTTCTGGTCTGCAGGTGCACATGCAGGCAGAATACCGTATACATAATAAATAAGTAAGTAAGTAAATAAATAAATAAATAAATAAAAAGGCCAAGCTGCTTCCCTCGTTCCCATTGTGAGCAGAATGAGAAAATGGAGTCTGTCCCGGCCCCTCTGTGGACTCCATGAGTGCTCATAATTAGTGTCTTTCAATTGTGTATATGTTTGTGCATATACACATGTAGCTCTGGTTGTGAGCCTCCTGACATGGGTCCTCTGAAAGAACACCCAGGGCCCTTAACCTGAGCCATCATTCTAGCCTGACTGCTTTTTTTGGTTTGGTTTGGTTTTTTTTGTTTTTGTTTTTGTTTTTTGTTTTCTAGACAGAGTTTCTTGGTGTAGCCTTGGCTGTCCTGGAACTCACTGTATAAATCAGGATGGCCTTGAACTCACAGAGATCTGCCTGCCTCTGCCTCTGCTGGGATTAAAGGCGACACCATGGCCGGCTTTGTTGAAATTCTTGAACAAAATGTTTTGTTGAGTGTTTAGTCAAAGTCTCTCTTTAAAGCAGAAATGAGTCCTCTTTCCTCAGACTGAGACTTCACCTCTTGGTCACTGCTTCCCAGGTTGGGGATCACACATATTCCTGAAAACCAAGAGAATATCTCGGGCCTCTTGAAAGAGCGTCAGTGTAGTGGCTAAGGGCAGGGGTCTCTGGGCATGGTGGCACACACTTGCTGTCCTAGCACTTAGGAGGAAGCAGGAAGATCATGACTTCATGACCAAACTGGGCTGTACAGACAGACCATGTCTTTAAAAGCAATGAGGAGGAAAGCTTAGCAAGGACTTGCTGTGCAACCATGGGGCCTAGGGTTAGATCCCAGCACCATGGAGCTGGGTAATCATGGCCTTGAACGTGTTTGTTCAAGCCCCCAGAAACAGAGGGACTGCTGGGCCATGCTGGCTGCCCTCTTAGCTGAAAAAAGGGAGCTCTGTATCCAGAAAGAGACACGGCTTCAAAGAAAATGATAGAAACAGACATCCAATGTCCTCTTCTGACCTACACACAGGCTCGCACACACTTGCATGCACACACCAAACATCCTCTTCTGACTTAAACACATGCATGCATATACACATGTATGCACAGAGAGAGAGAGAGAGGGAAAGAGAGAGGGAGAGAGAGAGGGAGAGAGAGAGAGAGAAGGAGGAGGTAGAGGAGGAGAAGAAGAAAGAAGAAGAATGAGGAGGAAGAGGAGGAGGAGGAGGCAGAGACAATTATGACAAGGGTTTCAGAATCCAACAGGCACCCAGTATGGCCCCAGGCCACCGATTTGTACAGTGGCATTGCCTGGTAGAGGAGTGTAAGCCTTGCCAAATCAGACAGTCCCCTGTCCAGTCAGCAACCACCGTCGTTCACTGTTGTCACTCTGGGTCATGCCTGCCCTTCCTTGCTGTTCCTTCTCGCTCTCCCGGAGGCGGTCGGTGGAAGCAGCATCACCCGGAGCATGGAACAGAGCAGGCACCCCGGTAGATGACATCAGTTGCCTACAAAAGCTGCTCTTAAAGGCAGGATGTTTGCTTGGCCAAAAGCAAAGGGGCAGCCTGGAAATCTAATCAGGTCCTGGCCACACGTCAAGGGAAGCAGAAGCCTTTATTAGTGTTATTAATGGGCATGCGACATGAGTGGGCAGGCCCTGGCCAGCCTTCAGAACAAGAGATGGGGGGTTGGCGCACACACACAAAACCACCCCTCCAAAGGCTGACGGTTGTGCCTCCGTCACTTTGAGAACTACCCAGTAGGATCGTCCAGCCCTAATGTCGCCATCACTAGGTGACCTGGAAATTTTCTCCTAAGAGAAAGTAACAACCCCAGCCCCCAGCCTCTACTTAGTGGACACAGCACTTGTAGTAATTTTCTCAGTTTTCTTAAGGCTTGGTTATCATGATTCCGTTTTGAGAAAGGTCTGTGCTAGAGACCCAGTCAGAGGTCTGATTCGGGTAGTGCTGATGAACATCTTCCAGCGCTTGTCTGTCTGTCTGGAACTGCATTGGCTGGGTGTCCCCATCACCCCTCCAAATAAACGTCCCTCCGCCAGTTGCACAGCCCAGCCACTCTGCAGCTGACATTCTGAGGGCGACAGCCCTTCCCTTAGGGTCACCTACACAGCCCAAGTTTCACTTGTCCATAGTGAGAGATAGGGCACAGCCAGCACATAGGCCCCTCTCCTCAGCCTGAAGTATACCTAAGTAAAGAATTAGGTCAGGCTGGTAAAGGGTGCCTGTGGGCAGTTGCTGCTGTTGGACTCCTCCAGCCGGAAGAGGAAGAGGTCCCCATGGATAGCTGTGTAGCTCATCCCAATCTTTCAGATCAACCATTGGCTAAGCCTGACTGGGTCCTCCGTACAGATGGGAGTTCTCTGCATATACAGAGGAAATCTGACAGGCAGGGTGTCCAATAGCCACTGACTCCGAGGACCAATACCTAGAAACCACAGCACTCCCTTAGCAAAGCTGGTGGCTCTCACTCGGGCTCTAGAACTGTCCCAAGGAAACAATGAATGAGTTCATCCTCACACAGACTCCCAAAGTCCCTGCCTCGCCTTCCACGCCCACGCTGCCACTGGGAAGCAGAGAGGCCTCCCACGTGCTGCTGAGACCCCTGCAAAATATTCCCGGGATGCTCTCAGGCTGCTGGATGACATCCTTTTACCCACCCAAGTGGCTGTGATCCACAGTCCAGAGTGGGAATGACCCAGTGGCGAAGGGAACTAGGACAGCCTGCTCTAAGGCAAAAAGGGCCACACCAGGACATCTAGAATGCCCCATCCCAGGGTAAGAGTCCTGGCTGCCTCTCAAGGGACCCAAGTATCCCTCAGAGGAAGTGGCCTTTGCTTCTAAGACCATGTCATCTAGACCCTGGAGGATGGTGGCTAACATCCAACGACCAAGCGTTGTTGCCAACACCCTCCAGAGGAAAACACACTTATTTTGAGAGGAAGAAAAAAGATGTTTCTAAGGACAAGGCTTAAGAGAGACAATCTAGCCAGGTGTGGCAGCACAAGCCTATAATCCTAGTACTCAGGAGGCAGAAGCGGGCTTTCCCATGAGAAGCAGAAACGGCCACCGGGGTCATTACGGTGTTACTTTCTGAAATGATTCCCAGGCTTGGGCTACCTAAGACCTCCAGCGTGACAGTGGGCCTGCTTCGGGGACAGAGGTAACTCAGTCTACACTGTGTGTGGCCACCTCAGTCTTCTGGAAAGATTTAAAAAAAAAAAAAGAGGCTATAATGATCTCCTAACGTAGTGGTTCTCAACCTATGGATTAAGAGCTCTTTGGGGAGCCAGGCATGGTGGCGCACGCATTTATCCCAGCACTCGGGGGGCAGAGGCAGGTGGATCACTGTAAGTTCAAGGCCAGCCTGGTCTACAAAGCAAGTCCAAGACAGCCAAGGCTACACATAGAAACTCTTGTCTCAAAAAACAAAAAAACAAAAAAAAAAAAAAAAAAACAAAAAAAAAAAAAAGAAAGAAAGAAAGAAAAAGAGAAAGAAAGAAAGAAAAAAAGAGCTCTTTGGGGTTGAATGTCAGATGTCCTACATGTATTTATGTTACCATTCATAAGAGTCGCAAAATTACAATATGAGGTAGCAACCAAATAACTTTATAGCTGGGGTCACCACAACACGGGGAACTGTACTAAAGGGTCATAGCATTGGGAAGGTTGAGAACCATTGTAAAGAGACACCTAAAAAAAAAAAATTTAGAAGTCTCAGTGTCCCTGGGTCACACTGCTGCCCCCTGGCCCTGCTCAGACTTAGGAATGAACCTAGTCACCCAGGCCTCAAAGAGGACCCCCGCCGTTTGACACTCGGTTGCATGTGTGTGTTTCTCACCCTCAATAAAAGCCTCTCATCAGCTAAAGAAAAAAAATTTTAATTTCTTTTATATGTTTGTCTCCATGTATGTCTGTGCCCCCTGTGTATGACTAGTGTCTGAGGAGGCTGGACAAGGGTGTCACATGTCCTGAAACTGAGTAACAGGTGGTTGTGAACCACTGTGTGAAAGCTGGGAACCTGGGTCCTTTGGAAGAGCAGTTTCACTTCTAACCATAAAGCCATTTCTCCTTCAGTATATATATACACATATATACATAATACATACATTTACAGACATACACACACACATCAAGCTGGGATCCATCCCCCTCTGCCTCCTAAGTGCTAGGAGGATTGAAGTCCTGCACCACCATGCCCAGCTCAAAAATGGAAAACTCCATTTCCTGGTGATGGTCCTATCTACTTTAGTAACCATCTTTCGATTTCAACCTTTCACTTCCTAGGCTTCCAGAAGCCACGTGCACATGCCCAAATGGCAGTTCTGGTGGCTGGCACCAGCCCCTGGCTGCTCACATCAGTGTCGGTCCGTTAGCGCCATCCCTGTTTGATGCAGCTACAGCCTCGGGGGGGCCAGGGTGTCTGTCCTAAGTCAGAAGCTTCCCGACACGGCTACTCCGAGTGGTCGCTGCACCAACGTACAACTCAGAGCACTGCAGCATGTTGTACAGGCTCCGCCTCCACACGCCCTGACCCCAGCCCGCACGTGTGGGGTCCCCAGACCTACCCCCTCCACAGGCGTGACTCGTAGAATACTTACTGAGCAGATAGGCAGGAATCGGGGAACCTTAGACCGAAAGCAAGACGTAACAGAGCCTGTTGGAGGTGGCCTCAAGTTATAGTCACCTGGTCCAGGGCCCTCATGCTGAAAAACATTGAAAGGGGCGCAGGGACATTTCATTTTCACCGACGTCTGGTGTATTTTAAGGCATCATTTGCCTTCGACACAAATATATCAATCAATGAGGTGATAGAAATGTCCAGATCTGGGCTTGCAAAGTCTCATATGGGTGTGACCGAAAAGCATAAGAAACTGGAGTGTGCTGGCTGCCTTAGCTACCCCAGGTATGACCATGAGAGGACAGAAAGAGACAGAGTGACCTGGGGGAGGTGTCTTAGTTAGGCATTCTATTGCTGCGGCGAAACACCGTGACCGAAACACCTTGGGGGAGGAAAAGGGTTTAACTGGCTTACACGTCCACCATTGGAGGAAGTCAGGACAGGAACTCAAACAGGGCAGGAACCTGGAGGCAGGAACTGATGCAGAGGCCATGGAGGAGTGCTGCCTATTGGATTGCTCCCCATGGCTTGCTCAGCTTGGTTTCTTATAGAGCCCAGGACCATCAGCCCAAGGATGGCACCCTCTCCCATCAATTACTAATTAAGAAGATGCCTAATAGGCCTGCCTAAAATCCCATTTTTTAATTGAGGTTCCCTCCTTTCAGATGACTCTAGCTTGTGTCGAGCCGACGTAAACCAGGCAGCACAGGCCATCTCCTTGCTGCTGCTGCAGGCTCCTGTGCCTGGCTCAGCACCTCTTCATCCACACGCCTGCCCTGCTTGTTGATCTGATGGTGAGAGGTGAGTTGCCGAGTTGGTTTGTTAGCTTTAGAAAGCAAACTGACTCTTTCCTATGAGGGTGATTATCTGTTGAGTGAGTCTGGAAAAGTAGTCCCAGCAACTCACTGAGGCAAGCACACCGATACTGGATAAACATGCATGGTAATTAAAACAAACAAACAAACAAACAAACCCAGCAAACACTCAGTAGGAAAATGAACAGAAGACAGTTTGCAAAGGAGGAAATGCAAATAACCACCCAGAAAACACATTCGTAACCAGATGACTTCCAGCTAAGACATAACTGGGATTCTTCTCAAACACAAAAGAGGGCTGCAGGGCTGGTGGTGTCCAGGGGCAGACAACACTCATATCGTTTGTGGTCTACAAAAAAAGAACTGAGAAGGAAGAGTGGGTGGGCAGAAGTGAGGAGGGAGGGAAACAGAGGACCAGTGGACGAACAAGCCCCAGCACTGCTCAAGGATGGAGGACGAACAAGCATGGCACAGCTCAGGGATGGAGGACGAACAAGCATGGCACAGCTCAGGGATGTGGCAGAAGTGGCATTTGGCTGCAGTTTCTGAAATAGCTTTAAAACGCACATGCCGGCTCAGAGGTGGGAGAAAAGGGTGGTTGGAGAGGGTGTGGGACCCCAGGGCAGAAATAGGCAGTCCTGAGCCCCAGTGAGCCAGGGAGACGGGGACAACCGAACACCACACTGGATAATGCTGTCATGGCAAAAACCCTTTTTCTCTTTTTCTAATAATTCACCCTCTTCCCCTCTCTCTCATTTTCAAATAGCTACTAGTACTCATTGCCTCAAGGGTGGAGCAGGATAAAAACCAGAAATGATTCTTTCTGGCAGAATGTCTTGGCTCTGCTCCTAAAACAAATGGGAGGAATGGATTGAAGACGGGAGAGAAAGTGGAGAAAAATGTCCAGAAGCTAATCGCTGTTGAACGGGCAACAAAGGAGCCCCTGTGTATGCGGCTTCACGTGTCTGGGTGTACTGTCTTGTTTTGGTTTTGTGGTCCTGCGGATCAAACCCAGGGCCTGTGCTACTAGGCAAGCACTCCGCCACTGGCCTATACCCCAAACCTATAAGCCTGGATTTCACAGCATGACGTTAAAAACAGAATCAAGGAGCTGGGTGGATGGCTCAGCTGTTAAGCGTGCCTACTGTGAAGAGGAGAAGGAGGAGGAGGAGGAGGAAGAGGAGGAGGAGGAACAGGAGGAGGAAGGAGAAGAGGAGGAGGAGGAACAGGAAGAGGAAGGGGAGGAGGAGAAGGAGGAGGAAGGGGAGGAGGTGAAAACAGTGAGGAGGTGAAAACAGTAAGAAAAAACCTTTGTACTGCTCTTGCAGAAGATGCAGATTGGATTCCCGCGTCAACACAGGGGCTAAGAACTGCCTGTAGTTCCAGTTGCAGGGGATTTGATGCCCTCTTCTGCTCGCTGAGGGCATCTGCACTCACATGTGCATAGATACACGCACATACATACACAACTGTTAAAAGATGAAAATAAATCTCTTAGAAAAATGTCTATTCTTTTGACCTAACCATTTCACTTTTAGGCATTCATCCTAAGAAAGAATTGGGTTAAAAAATACATACATACAAACATATATATATATACACACCCAAAAATATCCACAATGACATTGCTTCCAAAAGTAAAAACTTGGAAATAAACTTAAGTGACCAGTGATGTGCTCCTGGTTAAGTAATTTGATTGAGTTTTGCTATGACTATAAGATGGCTTTTTTGGTTGTTTTGTTTTCAAGACAGGACTTGGCTATGTGGCCCCTGCTTGTTCCAAACTGACAGCCCTGTGCTGGCCGCTGAGGGGCAAGCTCAGAGCGTGGGCTCCCATGTCCAGCATGGCAACTTTGAGTTCAAGGCCAGCCCGGGTTACATAGTGAGGCCCTGTCTCAAAAAGCAAAAAAAACAAAAAAAAAACAAAAAAAAACAACAACAACAAAAAAAAAAACGAAAGCAAACGATAAATAAACGGGATGACAAAAATGCATAATGGGACCTGGAATGAGTTGTCCCGGTGTGTTCACAGATGGACTATCTCCAGGTGGTGGCATGTTCACTTAAAAGTAACATTTTTTTCCATCATGATATATATTTCCTATTCTTTCTACAGTGAACAAAATCACTCTCAAAATAGGAAAAATATAGCGAGTATATAGATAAGTGAGTATGGAGATTGGATAAAGAAGGAGAGATCAGAAGTAAGAGATGACTCAGTACAAGGTCAGAATGCAGGTCTGCCGGGGTGGGCCCCAGGGGTTTCTCAGAACAAGAGCCCAGACCCCAGATCCTCAAGGGATGTAAGAGCAAGGCTCCCGTGCAGCTGCTGGGTGTGCCAGCAATGCAATTAGGGCGGGTACTCTCGCTTATTCTGTCCTGCGGGCTGCCTGTTCTTAATGGCCAGGAACACGTCTGATCGCAGATAGGCAGGTGACAGACGCCTCGTTTCATCACAGCAGGGACAAAAGGACCAATGTCTCAAACTGACGTGCACACACGGGACAGAAGTCATCTTAAAGGAGAAGGCCTCTGCATGGTGTCAGCTCTACCTGCACCTGTATTGAGGGACCGTGAACGAAGAAGTGACAGCCATGAGAAGTGGGCAGACACAATGGAGACTTTCAAGCCAGGTGGGTAGCTGGCCAAAGATGTCGCTGAGCGTGGCTTGCATTCTTCACTGAGAGCCCCAGCTTTGGCATGAACAGAAACGCTGTGTCCTGTCCACTCTTCCCTAAGCCTAAGTGATGTTTCTCCCCTGAGTTCCCAAGTCAGGAGTCCCTTGGGAGTCTGAGCATCAAGCCTGATGAAGCGCTGATGTGTTCCTGTCTCCACCCAGCATCTGCCCTGCATGGGTGGTCACCTGACTCTTAGGGAGCAAGACATGAAACAGGAAGAAATTACTGCCCCATGTGAGAGACGGTGCTAACGTTAGTGCTAACGTTAGGGAGGTAGATGTAGTCCCAGAAACATATTCCAAAGCCACAGGGATGCCATGGAAAACCATAACTGTACTGGGTGAGGCTGGTCCTACAACAGTCAGAAAGTAGCTACTGTAGGGGCCCCCGGAGCAGCCTCATTGGAGGTCAGCAAGGGTGGGCAGGTAGCTAGAGACTTGGCATTTCTTGACCTACTTCAGTGAGGAGGCTTTCAAAGCAATTGCTTGCCCTGTGTCCCACCCTTCTAACGTTGAGATTTCTGACCCTCCCTCTGCTGAGGATCACTAGGTAGATCACTGGATCGTGGAAGGTGATGTGGGCAGGAAGGTGATGTGGGCAGGGAGGTGTGTGGCTCAGCAGCAGAGGTCAGCCCTTCTCGCACACTCAGAAGAAATGGTCCCTAACTCTTGCTTTTGGTAGGGCTGTGCTCTGATATCTCTGAGTTTCCCAAATCTGACCCCACCCCTACTCCCGAGGAATGTCTTAAATGTCTTTCTCTATGATGAAACACCATGACCAAAGCAGGTTGGGGAGGAAAGACTTTATTCGTCTTACACTCAGCTTACACAGTTCATCACCAAGGGAAGCCTAGACAGGAACTCAGGCAGGGCAGGAACCGGGAGGCAGGAGCCGATGCAGAGCATGGAGGGTGCTGCTCCCATGACCTGCTCAACCTGCTTTCTTACAGACCCCAGGACCACCAGCCCACCACCCACACGGGCTGGGCTCTCCCCCATCAATCACTAATTAGGAAAATGCCCTCCAGCTGGATCTTATTTTCTCAACTGAGGTTTCCTGCTTTCAGATGACTCCAGCTTGCGTCAAGTTGATATAAAACTAGGCAGCGCAAATATGCTATTGACAGAATTGCCACCTGGCTTGAATCCCAGAACTTGGGGCCACCAGAAACCACAGGAAACTTTTCGTGATGTGCATCACTCAGTAGGTGGGTGGTGGGTGGGGGGCAGGTTGACTTCCAGCCCCTCCCTCCTGATGATCACAGGATGGGCTTCCCCATGGGTTGCTAAGGAGGGTAGCTTTTACCAAAGGGAGCTGTGGGGGTTCCACAGATGAGTGAACTATGATCCGCACTGAGCTCAGAGTAGTTTATGCATGGGGGAAGGGCACAGGCAGAACTGAGCACATCAGCATGATTGAAGCTCCAGCACAGGGCTAGGTGCTGAGGGAGGGTCCAGCTCCAAGTCAAGCTCTGGGCAGTGCTGGAAACTGGGCTGTAGCATGAAAGTAAAGGCAGGAGCTTCATCTTGCTGCTGGACGCTCAGCACCCAGGGCTTCCGGGTTGTTTTTTTTTCCCCCTGGAGTGCTCAGACCTCTGGCTTGACACAGCAATGACCCTGTAGCCCGAGTGTCTCCAAGTACACGGCTCCTCCAGCTAAGAGGATGTGACAACTGGACCTGCCTGCAGAGGCTCCTTGGGAGCAATAAGAAGAGCAGCGGTGTCCAGTGCCTGGAGCCTGTGTGGCAGCAGAACGCACCGCCCCAGCCTGTTCTGTCGAGGAGTGTCCCGTCCCTAAACTTACATGGCCAGTGGATTCGTGTCGTGCTTGATTGTGTTGAACGGTGCATGCCACCTCCACCGACACCTCAACCCTTTATAAGTTCTATGAGTTGTGAATTCCCAGGACCTCTCAATATGACTTTACCGGGACACAGGGTCTAATTCAAATTGAGACTTGTCATCACAATGAGTGCATGTCCAGTGTGTCTGGTGTTCCCTTTGCTTTAAAAAGGGGACATTTGTCCACCATACAACAAGGAAATTTGCTCAGCTATGTTCATAGCAGCTTTATTTGTAATAGCCAGACTCTGGAAACAACCTAGATGTCCCTCAACCGAAGAATAGATAAAGAAACTGTGGTACATTTACACAATAGAATACTACTCAGCTATTAAAAACAAGGAAATCAGCCGGGCGTGGTGGCACATGCCTTTAATCCCAGCACTCGGGAGGCAGAGGCAGGCAGATCGCTGTGAGTTCGAGGCCAGCCTGGTCTACAAAGTGAGTCCAGGACAGCCAAGGCTAACACAGAGAGACCCTGTCTCGAAAAACAAAAAAACAAAGACAAAAAAACAACAACAGCAACAAAAAACAAAACAAAGAAATCTTGAAATTTGCAGGCAAATGGATGGAACTAGAAATGATCATCCTGAATGAGGTAACCCAGGCCCAGAAAGACACACATGGTATATATTCAGTTATAAGTGGATATTAGCCCAACATAGATGTCCTCTGAGAGACTCCACCCAGTGGGGGGATTGGGACAGATGCTGGGACTCGCTGCTGGACTCCCAGTGGTGCATTGAGAGTGATGTGGAAGAATGGGGAAATGGAAGGACCTACAGGGTTCAGGAGCCCGACAAGGAGACCATCAAGGCCAGGGGAACTGGACCCAGGGTCGGGGACTGCACAAACTGTTGCACCAACCAAGGACAATGTATGCAGTAAACCTATACCCCCTGTTTGTATCTGACACATTCTCCACCATTGTGTGGAGAGCAGGGACTGCCACTGACATGAACTCTGGTGCCCCCCCCCCCATTTGATCACTTCCCCTTGGTGAGAAGGAGAAGCAGGCTACCCAAATGAGACCTGATAGGCTGTGGTCAGATGGTGGGGGAGGAGGACCCTTTCTGTCAGGGGTCTAGGGGTGGGGAATGGGGCAGAAGAGGGAGGGAGGGAGGGTGGGAATAGGAAGATAAGAGTGAGGGGATAACAATTGGAATGTAATCTGAATAAATTATCATTTTAAAAAGGGGTACATTTGGCTGCGTGTGGTGGTGCACGCTTTTAATCCGAGCACTCAAGAGGCAGAGGCAGGCATATCTCTGAGTTTGAGGCTAGCCTGGTCTACAGATCCAGTTCTAGGACAGCCAGGGCTACACTGAGAAACCCTGTCTTCAAAAACAAAACAAAACAAAACAAAACAAACCCAAACAACAATAACAAAAACCACTGCTATTTCTGTTAGAAGAACCAGATCCTAGTTGACAAGGAAGACACACATTTTTTTTCATGGCTTATATTTCAGTGGGGAACATATATGTAGGTGCTACTTTTTTTTTTTTTTTTAATTCTACCTCTCAAGAATTCTTTCAAACTGAGCAGTGGTGGCGCACGCCTTTAATCTTAGCACTCACGAGGCAGAGGCAGGTGGATCTCTGAGTTTGAGGCCAGCCTGGTCTACAGAGTGAGCTCCAGGGCAGGATGCACAAAGAAATCCTATCTTTGGAGAGAAACAAACAAACAAAAACTCTTCCAGAATCGCCACTCTGTCTTTATTGTTATCAGCCTCATTCGTGATGTGCTCTCTCATCCTAGGGCTTTCTTCTTCTTCCTCTTCTATCATATTATCCTCTGCACTGGGGGGGGGGGGCAGGTCATACACTTTCTCCAACTCTTTGTCAACAGTGCTTCTAGTTTGAGTTCATCCAGGAATCCGTCATTCTTGACATCATGTAATTTGAAAACGTCTTGGGGCTGAAGTCATTAGGGTCCAATCCACCAGTCTCTCCCAAACCTCTTTTCCTGAAACATTATATTCATTCCTTTGTACCCCGCTGTCTCCTCTACCACATTAGAACCCAGATTTTCCATTATTCCAAGCCCTACGTTGGGCGCCACTTGTTGTGCATATATTTAACTCTATTTAGGGTCCCTTGTGCCTCTCTCTCCCTTCTCCACCCCAACCCCTCCTAACAGCTTTCAACACCTCAACACCAGGTAGGAGAGAGAGTAGGTTAGTGGGGGCGGAGCTCTCTTTAGCTACTACTTCTAGCTGGTTAGGCTCGTCGAGTTCTTTGGGGCAATTCAAATTTCAGTGTCAGGATACCCGGCAAACAGCAAACTAACAAATGCGAAACCAGCAGCCTTCTTCTTTCTCCATCCTCTCCTCAAAGTGTTCTCTCAAAGCTTCCGTCTGGGAGCGTTTCCTCGAAGCATCCCCCCCCTCTGCTTCTCTCTCTCTCTCTCTCTCTCTCTCTCTCTCTCTCTCTCTCCTTCTCTCCCTCTCTACTCTCAGAGTCCTCAGAATTCTACTGACTGCAGCTGGCACAGACCACGCCCCTCTCTGAGCCCCATGCGGCAGGCATCAGCTGTGGACAAACTAAAAGCAGCTCCATATCCCACACTTGGGATTATGACAAAAAACCTGTTTGCAGAACATAAGTGAGTTTTTAAAGAAACCAAAACTTCTACTGCACATATTATATATAAAATATATGTCATCCAAAGGGATGGATGCGGTGTAAGAAAACCCATTGGTGTGGTCCCAGGGTCCGCAGGAATCCCCTAGAAGAGCTACATCCAGGCTGGGATGGACAGAAGGAAGAAGAGGCCTTTGCAAGGCAGACAGCTGGAGGAAGGGTTGACGCAGGAAGCAGTGACAGGGAGGGTCAGGCAGGCAAAGGGACAGGCCTAGAGGACAGCCTAGAGGAGGCAAACTGTTCGTTTCAACTCTATAGGGATAATTGCTGCATTGAAAAAGTTAAAAAAAAAAATGGTAACCTGCCTGCGCTGATGTAACTCATGGAAAGTTAAAAAAAAAAAAAACAGGTGGTTGGCAGGGCCAGCAGGGCTCACTCTGTGCAAGCTGACAGGTGGGCTCTCTGATCCATGTGCTGCCCCAGTGGTCGGTGCTGCTGCATATGTGAAATCTCAGCCAAACAAAGCTAAATAGTTAAATCCCCACACCGTCACTCTAGCCTGCTGTGTGCAAAGTATTACTGTGAGGGATTCTGGGAGATAGTAAAAGCATTAGTGTAGGCACGTTGACCACAGGGTGCTGCGATGTAATTGCAAGGATGAGACTGGTTCAGTCAAAGTAATAGAGCAAGAATTAAAGAGCAGCAACAAAGCAAGCTGTGGCCGACAAGGAACAGAGAGTTAGGGAGACGGCTAAGGGGTTAGCGCTCTTGCCATATAATCATGAGGACCAGAGGTCAGATTCCCGCGCCCCCCCCACCCCCTCCCCCCCCCCCCCCCCCGATTCCAAGTAAATGCCGAGTGGCTGTGGCAGCCTGCCTGGCATCTAGGGGATCCCCCACAAGAAGCTGGCTGGTGAGAGCGCTAGCCAGAGACACTGCGATTGAGAGACCCTGCCTCAGTGAACAAGGTGAAAGAAGGGCTAAGCAAGATTCTCGTCAGGAGCCTCAGACACCCACCCTTGCATACATGCATACACACGTAAACATGTGCACTCACACATGCAAGCACACACACACACACACACACACACACACACACACACATGAAAATGGGGGAAGGGAGACAGAACAATTAAAAAGAACTAAGTGACAGACGCCATCATGAGCAGTTTGTAGGAAGAGGCCACGGAGGGGGGGTGGGACACACAGCACACTCAGTGGAACAGGAGTCTAAGGCTGAAGAAAGCAGAATACACACAGACAGGGAGAGAAGAGCACAGGAGAGAAAGCTACACGTCAACCAAGCAGACACTAGTGTCAGAGGGCGGACTGGGGCACCCCCGGGCTGATGTGCAAGAAGAAAATCTGAATCATTTTCATCAATCTCCACAGGCCGCCTATGCCCCGAGCCAACAAACTGAGGATGAAAACGACTGCTTCAGATGTGTCCGTACTGGACAGGCTGTCACTGCTTAGGCAGCATCGCCACTGTGTGAGGTGTCACGGGAATCTGGAGATGATTCTCAGTATGTGGGAGGCTGCCTGCAAGTGACGTGCAAACACCGTGTTATTTTATACAAAGAACTAAGCATCCAGGGGGTTTCATGTCTAAGGCACTCCAGGAGCTAATGCCTCATGGATAGAAAGAATAAATGTACTATATGATAAAATTTGATTATCTTAGCTAAAAGTTTAAGATAAATTAGATCATATAAATACTAAGAAAAATAAAAATAAAGTAGCAAACGTTTTTGGTTTTGTTTGTTTGTTTGTTTGGTTTTTGGTTTTTCATGGCAGGTTTCCCTGGCTGTCCTGGAACTCACTCTGTAAGACCAGGCTGTCCTCCAACTCAGAGATCCACCTGCCTCTGCCTTGTGAGTGCTGGGATTAAAGACGTGTGCCACCATTCCCGGTTTCACTTTTTGTTTTATTTTATTTTTGGTCAGAAAAATTCTAATATGAGACAGACAGCCAAATCTTATCTGTAGCAACCAACTTGACTTTGCTAAAACTCACTTTCATGGCATCATCTTTTCTCAGAAAGTAGATGCATGTCATGTCTCAGGTGAGAAGACTTCACCAAGACACACAATGATAGACACAGGGTATGCTCCTGTCAGAAAAGACAGCGAGGGAGCCAGCTGCCTGCGCCCTCAGGGTTGAGAGCCAACAGTCTCTCTGCTACTCCCTGTGTGCTTATGAACACTGAGGAAGGTGTTCACAATGGATGGCAGGTGTGTAAACAGCTTAACGTCACCATGCATTTCCAGTCTCTGCCAGTCTGGCACTTTGAAGTCTTCTCTGCAGGCAGATGGTGTTGGGGGTTGGTCTGGTGCTGTGTGTTCAAATGCAAAAGGCTGGCCCCCAAGATCTGGCTGCTATCCAGAGGGACGCATTCTCAACACGTACACCAAATGATGTTGGGTAAACCCTGTTCCCCCATTTAAAATTGGGTTGGTTAATAAAGTTGCTAAAAGCCTGTAAATGGGCAGAAGAAATGTAGGCGGAGCTTAGGTTCCTGGGCTTGGGGCCGGATGGGGACCACAAGGCAGGAGAGAGGAGGAGAGAAGCTGGAGAGAAGAAAGTCACTATGGGGCAGTACGGCCATGAGGGCTGGCCTGATGGAACAGGAGCAGCCCAGGCAGGAACAATTATGGCAAGTAACTTGGGGTGTGTAGCTGGGAAATAGCAAAATGGCTTAGAGGGTTGATATCTGCCCAGTTACTGTGCTTTACAGCTTCTATAAGCAAAAGGTCTCCACCTTGATTATTTGGGAACTAGCTGTGGTAGAGAAGCCCTGTAAGTCTAATATCCAAGGCGGCTTCTCCTCCAGCCTGCTCCCTCAGACAGGCAGCCTTATTGCCCACCGTGAGTGCTGCAGGAGAGCTGGCCCGTCCCAGCTGGCACACCTCCTCTTATAGCTCCTCTCATTTGACCTTAACAGCGCGGTGCAAGTGGTATCGTTCCCTCTACCGAGTGAAGAAGACAAGCTCAGAAAGGCCAGAGCTGGTGACCTGGCTCCCAGGTATAGGGGCACAGGCCTGGAAACACAAATATTTAGAGTCCAGGCCAGCCTTGGGAGTGAGCGTCTGTGATCCCAGCACACAGGAAGCTAAGCCAGGATGTGCCAAGATTCTGAGGCCAGGTTGGGCTACATGATACATTCTAGGTCTGCTGGAGTGACATAGGAGAATCTTTAAAAAGCACATAGTCTATCAACGTGGCACAGCCGAGAGTCTCAGTTGAGTGTCTTTCTCTGGTTAGTCTGGACTTGTCTGCAAAGGGCTGTCTTGTGTGCCTTAATTAAAACAGGGCAGCCCAGGCCACTGCAAGGCAGTGACAGTTCCTGGGCAGGTGGTCCTGACTTGTATAAGAAAGCAGGCTGAGCAAGCCATGAGGAGCAAGCCAGTAGGCAGCACTCCTTCATGGCCTCTGCATCAGTTTCTGCCTCCGGGTTCCTGCCCTCACTGCTTTTGATGATGAACTGTGAGTAAAATAAGCCTGTCCCTCCCCCACCTTGCTGTTGGCCGTTGTGTCTCTACTGCAGCAACAGCAAAACCTAGGAGCCTGGTTTCTGTAGAACCTGGACAGTCTGGTGTTGAGTTACAGTTCTAGAAAACACTAAGACACCACCTGGAACTGACCTTTACATTATTTTGTTTTGTTTTATTTTTATTTTTATTTTTGCTCAGGCTAACTTGGGATGAGTTTCTGCCACTTGCAAGGGGGAAAAGGTCCTGTTTCATTCTTCTTCATGTTTTCTCGCTCTCTGTTTCTATTATAAGAATGTCGCTCAGGAAACGCTTTGTACTCGCAGCTGGACAGCCAATGGTGGCTCTGCTGATGTTAACACCATTGGAAAAGTTGCTGAGACCTTATTTTAAAGAAAAAAATTGCCAGGGTAGGTATTTTTCTTTTGTTTGTTTCTTTCTTTCTCTTTTTTTGGTGTGTGTGTGGGGGGGGGGTGTTGTTTTGATTTGGTTTGGTTTTTTGAGACAGGGTTCTCTGTGTAGCCCTGGCTGTCCTGGAACTCTCTCTGTAGACCAGGCTGGCCTCAAATTCAGAGATCCACCTCTGAGCCTCTGCCTCCTGCATGTTGAGATTAAAGGCACGCGCCACTCCCCATCCGCAACCCCCGCCAACATTTCATTTTTAAATCCTAGTAGGTCTGTGACTGCATTTGAAGTCTTTTCCAAAATGTATTATCCACAAGTGCAGCTGATCCATGAGGAGACTGAGCTAGGACCTGCCTTAATCGCCCTCATTTCCAACTTCCATCCAAGCAGAAATCAATTTTCTGCCTTATTCAATCCATGTTTATTAATTACTTTCCGTTCCCCATAGAATTTCAAGCTGTCATCTTAGTTTTTAACTGAACTCATTCCTTGAATCCACCAACAGTTGGAGTGAGCCAGCTCTTTTTAGTACACAGGCCACGCTCTGATACTCGTGTCCAGGACATCTTCTCCTAAATGTGGTCAAAGCGGACAACACCGCCATCGCTTTGCTCTTCCTGGTTCCCTAACCCCTTCCTTAGTCTGCCCGGGGCTGTCCATCAGGGTTAAGAAATACCAAAACAACCGGAGGAATGTTTTACATCAAATAAAGAAAACATGGTCGTTTGACATCAGGTTTGTTTCTCCTAACAGGGATATTACCTATCTTCAAAAACTGGATTTTGAGAAACTGTAGGGCTTTCGAAAAGAAATAGCCACCTCACCAAGTCACAGTGCCTCCACAAGGCCAGCGAAATAACCAGCCACCTCACGGCCTGTGGAAGCTGTTTAGCTCATATTTCCTGGTTTTTCATATATACGATCTCTCCTACATTAATCATAATTTATGTTATTTGTATATTGCATTTTTTATTTTTAAGAAAGATTTGTCTCTTTACTTAATGTGTGCATGTGTGCGTGTGCATGTGCATGTTCCGTGTGGGGCGGTACTTCTGAAGGCCAGGAGAGGGCGTCACATCATCTGGGACTAGAGCTGACTCACAGTTGTAAGTCGTCATGTGGGTGCTGAGAACCAAATCCTGGGCCTGTGGAAGAGCAGCCAGGGCTTTTAACTGCCAAGTCATCACTCCTCCGGGCCTGTCAATTCTATTTATTTGTTTGTTTGTTTATTCATCCATTCACTTATTATTTAGAGACGGGTCTTATTATGCAGATCTCACTAGCCTGATATTCCC
Organism: Acomys minous; assembly: GCF_964271855.1. Lineage (NCBI taxonomy): Eukaryota > Metazoa > Chordata > Mammalia > Rodentia > Muridae > Acomys > Acomys minous. The sequence continues at coordinate 119,566,790 of NC_140489.1, forward strand.
CATGTAGACCAGGCTGTCTTTGAACTCATGGAGATCCATCTGCCTCTGCCTCTTGAGTGTTAGGATCACTGCATTTTTAACTGTTCATTAAGTCATCCAAATTAAGCAATCACTTTAATGCCTATAAACAGTCCTTTGGGTGAATATGTAAATTCTTTAAAGATCATGTCCTTTCTTCTGGCAGCTGACTTATTATTATAAGCAATCCCTTGATAATGTATTTTGGGGGTTTTGGTTTTCATTTTGTTGCTGTTGCTGTTGCTGCTGTTTAGTTTTGGAGCAGGGTCACATGTAGCTTAGGATGCCCTAGGACTTGCCATGGGGCAGGGTCACGTGTAGCTTAGGATGCCCTAGGACTTGCCATGGGGCAGGGTCACGTGTAGCTTAGGATGCCCTAGGACTTGCCATGGGGCAGGGTCACATGTAGCTTAGGATGCCCTAGGACTTGCCATGGGACATGGTCACGTGTAGCTTAGGATGCCCTAGCACTTGCCATGGGGCAGGGTCACGTGTAGCTTAGGATGCCCTAGGACTTGCCATGGGACAGGGTCACGTGTAGCTTCGGATGCCCTAGGACTTGCCATGGGACATGGTCACGTGTAGCTTAGGATGCCCTAGGACTTGCCATGGGACAGGGTCACGTGTAGCTTAGGATGCCCTAGGACTTGCCATGGGACATGGTCACGTGTAGCTTAGGATGCCCTAGGACTTGCCATGGGGCAGGGTCATGTGTAGCTTAGGATGCCCTAGGACTTGCCATGGGGCAGGGTCATGTGTAGCTTAGGATGCCCTAGGACTTGCCATGTACCTGGTGCTGGCCCGTCATCCTGGTGTTCTTCCCTCCAACTCCTAGGTGCTCCCTTAACAGGCATGAGCTCTCAGGCCCGGCTCCTTGGAAGACGTAATCGTATGGCTGGCTATTTCTGCACACGAAAGGAGGGCTGTCTCAACATGGAATCGGTAAGGTTGGTTTGGTTTGGGTTTGGGTGCTGGGGTTCAGACTCAAGGCCTCCCACATGCTAAGCAACTGCTCTGCCGCTGAACTAAAAACCCTGGCTCTCGTAGGTCTGTTTGTTGTGTGTGAATAGGTGTGAGTGTCTACATTTATGTTCCGTGTGCGTGCTTGGTGCCTGCAGGGAGTAGGGGGGCTAGTAAAATGTGCTGGGCCCCCTGGAACTGGAGTTACAGGCAGTTATGAGGTGCTGTGTTGTGTGGGTGCTGGGAACTGAACCTATGTCCTCTGCAAAAGTGGCAGGTGCTTTAACCAATGAGCTGTCTATCTAGCACTGCTCATGTAGGATTTTTTTTTAAGAATTTGTTTTTATTTTTATTTTTTATGTGCATTGGTGTTTTGTCTGTATGTCTATCTGTGTGAGAGTGTCAGATCCTGGAGTTATGAGCAGTTGTGAGCTGCCATGTGGGTGCTGGGAATTGAACCCAGGTCCTCTGAAAGAGCTGCCAGTGCTCTTAACCGCTGAGCCATCTCTCTAGCCTCTGGTTGTAGGCTCAGTTTTCTTAACAATTATACTTTATTGTGAACTCACTAACAGAGCATACCTCACTTACAACCCGACTAACCCAAACAATAAGAAAAGGAGATTAAAGAACACAATAATGGAACCTTAAGGAGATCAGTTCCGAGGAACAATTCTCCTGGCGGTGTAGTCAGCAGGACCTCAGCAAACCCGCAATTCAACCAAGGTTGCTGCTGGAACCTGGAACAGCAGCCGAGGCCCAGAGCCGATGACGGAGCCCAAAGCCTTGAAGCCCTGGAGCAGTTCTCTCTAGGAGCATCTCTTGAAGTGCAGGAATAAACAGCCAAAGCAATCCCAAGTTCTCATATCTATGTATGTATATGGATATGTGTGTATATATATATTTATTTATTTATAAACTCTCAGAGTCTCTGCTAGGATGTTTTCAGCTGGCAGCATCCACGCTCCCCCACAAAGTGGTTCGACTTCTAAGTGGAAAAACATCCTGCTCTCTCACAAGTCTGTTCCCCATCCCACACTTGGGATCAACACAAAAACATGTTTATCTCTATTACAGCTGGTCATGCAATGTTTTTAAAAAAGCTCGGCCCTCCGTGTCAGACTGCTCTGCCCAGGGCTGCACTGATGTGCACTCCCAACAGTGGCAGATAAGAAAGGCTCTGAGTTCCCACAGCCAACATGCCAAGCAGGTAATAATGTTTTGTTTTTGTTTTTGTTTTTTTAAGAAAAATGAGGCAGGCAGTGGTGGTACAAGCCTTTAATCCCAGCACTCGGGAGGCAAAGGCAGGTGGATCACTATGATTTTGAGGTCAGGCTGGTCTACAAATGAGTTCCAGGACATCCAAGGCTAAACAGAGAAACCCTGTCTCGAAAAATGGAAAGAAAGTTTCCTTACCCACAGCTTTCCTAACCGGAGTACTAACTAAAAGCATCAGTAGCTCCCCACCACCACCACAGTGTGTGCATCAGTGTGTGCACAGACACAGGAACATGTGATATCTGTAATGTCCACATTCTGAAACACAGGGTCGAATACAATTACCGTTTTTTAAAAGCAAGAATCTGGGGCTGGGGAGATGGCTCAGAGGTTAAAAGCACTGATTGCTCTTCCAGAGGTCCTGAGTTCAAGTCCCGGCAACCACATGGTGGCTCACAACCATCTGTAATGTGATCTGATGCCCTCTTGTGGCCTGCGGGTGTACGTTTAGGCAGAGCACTGTATACATAATAAATAAATAAATAAATATTAAAAAAATAAAAATAAAAAATAAAGCAAGAATCTTTTTCTAGGTCATTTGTCAAAGAGAGGGAGCCCCCATGGAGGACACCAATTCCCCGACTCAGGTCTCTGACTGGAATGACCCTGTGCTGTGTGTCTCTCAAGAATGCTTATAGATTAATAAATATATGATTTTTCTAAAAAGGCTCATATATTTGAATGCTTAGTCACCAGGGAGGGGAAACACTTCAGAGAATTAGAAGGATTGTGACCTTATTAGAGGAAGCCTGTCACTGGAGGTGGGGTGGGCTTTAAGCTTTCAAAAGCCCCAGCCAGGCCTAGAGCCCCCCCCACCCCGCCCCCGCCTCGCCCCCGCCCCGCCCCCGCCCCGCCCCCGCCCCGCCCCGCCCCCGCCCCCGCCCCCGCCCCCACCCCGCCCCCAGCCTATAGACCACGACGCAGCTACTCTCCAGCACCTCCCTGTGTGGGCGTGCTCCCCCACATGATGACAATGGAACTTCAAGCAAGGCCCTGGCTAAATGCTCTCTTTTGTAAGAGTTGTGCTGGTCATGGTGTCTCCTCGGGGCAACAGAACAAAGACTGAGCCAAAAGACAAAAAAAAAAATAAAACGAAAGGAATGGAACGTGAACAACTGCCATGGCGACACTTGGGAGATGGGGACAAGAAGACCTGGAGTGCAGAGGTCACCACCAGCGACATCGAAAGTTGGAGGCCAACCTGGGCTACATGAAAATGTCTCAGGAATAAACATAAATCTCTCCTCGCTTCCCAGGAGCGCCCGCCACGGGGCGGGGGGGGGGGGGCAGGTTGATGTGTCAGTCAGCTTTTCTCTCTCATGTTGAAATGACCGGCAAGCAAAATACACTGAAAACAGAATGAGACGCACTTCAAGGTGAACATGCAGGGTTGCCGTTGCTGCCATCAAAAGCGCAGCGTTTCACGCAGCGATGAAAGTGATGCTGTGCCCAGATCACAGGAAAAGCCTTCGGTGGAGCCGGGAGAGCTGCAGAGTCAGGTCGGCCAATGGACGATAAAGAAAGACAGACTAGATTGCCTGGCCCAGTATTTCAGAAAAGAATGATTTCCAGTACCAAAGTATTCAGAGATGCGGTTAGGAAAATATAGCTTCAAGTTGTTTCTTTTTTTGTTTGTTTGCTTGATTGATATTTTGTTTTTCTTAAAGTCAAATACAAAGCTGGGTTTGGCAGGGGTTGGGCCTGGGCACAGGGGCGGGGCCTGGGCACAGGGGCGGGGCCTGGGCACAGGGGCGGGGCCTGGGCACAGGGGCGGGGCCTGGGCACAGGGGCGGGGCCTGGGAACAGGGGTTGAGGAGGGTGAGGAGCACACTTGTAACTCTGAAACTGTGAAACTGAAAAGCGGAGGTGGGAAGATCCTGAGTTTAAGGCCAGCTCAGGCTACAGAACAAAACCCCACTTCAGAACATCAAATTAGCAAGATGTGGGCTGGTGAGATGATTTGGGGAGAATCACTTCCCGGACAATTCCCGAACACTCGATTTAAACCCCAGGATCCATACGCTTAGACATACACACATAAAATAAAATAAAATAAATTTTTTAAAAAAGTCACTATGCAACCATTGAGATGTAACAAGAATAAATTAATAAAAGAAAAGAAAAAGGAAAAAAAGTCACTATGCTACCATAAAAATATTAGAAAAATTAAAATTTATATTCATTTACCTTTACTCTTATATTTTTACTAAGTTTTTAAATTTTGGGCTGGCCAGGTGGGTTTGCAGGTAAAAGTGCTTGCCACCAAGTTTGTCAACTTGAGTACAATCCCCAGTGTCCGGAGAACCTACTCCTGCAAATTTGGCCTGACCTCTGACCTCTGACCTCTGACCTCTACACATGCATGCATGCATGCACTTACACACACACACACACACACAAATTTATTTATTTTTCTTAAATTTTTGACACTGTGAATTTAATACAGTTTAGTGGAAAAAATGGAAGCAAAGCAAATGTCTACTGTAACACCTCTCCAATTTCTTTGCTTAAGGCATGTTTGTATTTTTCTAAGAGCTTACGACACATAGCCCAGAAAGATGCGTGTAGAATTTCATTGACGCAACATTTAGCTGGCCCATCTCATGACTGGCACTCAGAGAACCTAAAACAGGCCCACTTAACTCTCAGCTGTCCAGACGGTGGTGCGGTTCTGCTGTTTCCTCATTTCCGTTGTTGACGTCTGCTTTACAGACTCAGTCAGAGGGTAGGCTTCACCCCTCTGCCCACTAGCCACAGGATTTTAAATCATCTATCAGTTGTTTATGAGATGGACCTCATTCCTGGCAGAGCAGGCAACACAGTGATTTCTCTTTTGTTTTTCTGCACGGCCCTTTGTTTTGCCTGGAGTTAAGAGGTGCCTTGCTTTTCACTTGCACAGGATGCTTTCTTACCCATCCCTATGATGTCAACGTTCTCTCTTTCCATCTTCCTGAGGAGCAGTCCCCTGGCGCTCTCTACTTTCATTCTCAATATAAATTGGTTGCTTGTTCAACCCACTGCAGAGTGCGCCATCCGAGACATTTACTCCCTGCTCTTTTGGATCCCGTGCCTCCTTTCAGGATATACTCCCTTGCAGCATCTTTTTTAAAGGGCATTTGGAAGGTCATTTTATATGTTTTTTTTTCCACGTTTGGAAGTGTTTTGTGGATGTCAGAAGACAACCTAGGATATTGATCCTCACCTTTCGTGACAGCTTGACGCACGACAAAGTCATCTGAGCGCAATGCTTTTGGGCCAGGTGTGGTGGTTCACGCCTATAATCCCAAGACTCAGGGAGGCAGAGGCAGATGAATCTTCATAAGTTCGAGGCCAGCCTGATCTACAAAGGGAGTCTGGGACAGCCAAGACTTCACAGAGAAACCCTGTCTCAAAACAAAAACAAAAACAAACCAAGAAAATGCTTCTGTAACCCTGGCAGGGTGGTACACTTTAATCCTAGTGCTCAGGAGAAGAGGCGGGTGGAACTCTGAGTTCAAGGCCAACCTGGCCTACAGAGTAAGCTCCAGGACAGTCAGAACTACATAGTGAGACTGTCTCAAAAAAAAAAAAAAAAAAAGAAAAAGAAAAAAGAAAAAGAAAAAAAAAGAAAAAAGAAAAAGAAAGAAAGCCAACTGAAAAAGCCACTAAGCAGTACGCTCTGTGATCTCTGCCACCAGGTTCCTCCCCCTGTTTGAGTTCCTAGCCTGACTTCCTTCAGTGATGAACAACAATATGGAAATGTAAGCTGAATAACCCTTTCCTCCCCAAAGTCCTTTCTCATGGCACCTCCTCACAGCAGCAGAAACCGTATGACTGTTGTTTGCCGTCCCATTTGCCAAACTAACCAGCTCACAGGCTTCTGTGGATTCTTCTGTCTCCATCCCAGAATCTTGCCTTAGGAGCATTGGAATTAAAGATACCCAGCTCTATGTGGGTGCTGGGGATTTGAACTCATGTCCTCAGGCTTGTATGACAAGTGATTTACCCACCACACCATCCTCTCAGCTTCACCATGTTTGAAAATATTTTGATTTCATTGTCCCAGTTGATTGCTAGCTTGGCTGGACGTAGACTCCTAGGTTGAAAACTGACGTTCTCTCTCATCCCACTGTGGATAGTGCCTGCATCACTGAGAAGATCTTCCTTTCCTGCACAGGGTTCTGTCTTAGGCTTCCTTGCTGGGTATCTCCATCGGGGTTCAGCGCATGCGCCTGATAGAATGCTGGGATCAGGCTGGGATACACTGAGACCAGCCAACCCCACAGCAGTGGGGTGCTTCCTGGGGTGAGTGTGGGTCTCTTCCTTCTGGGTTTACTGCGATTGTTCCATAGGGTAAACTCCATTAGTCTTTTCATTTTTTTTCTTTTTCTTCTTGTGCGCGGTTGGTAGGACACAAGGTCACTGAGTGTTGAACTCTGTGTCCTTCACAAGCTAGGCAAATGCTCTGTTCCTCACCTATATACGCATATCTGGCCTCATATATCCTTTCTATCTAATCTAGGCGGCTCTTGCACTCCTGGCCTCAGACCGCTCTCTGGCTTCTGCCTCCCAGGCGGCTGGGACTGTAGGCATATGCCATTGCACCAACTCTGCCAGTATTTTGCCCAAGGGGCAAATGTTCAATGGCCAGCATTCCCTGAAGAGGGGTAGGCTCCAGATCAAATCCCTGATGCTGAACTTTACCACTCCCCAAATGCCTAGCTTCCCTCTAGTTAAGGGGCAGGTGGACACGGTAGCGAGCAGAACACTGTGGCCCCAGATCAGCTTTTATTGCCTGAAGACCGTGGCCGTTCCTTAGGCAGAGCAGCCTACAGCTAGCTGGGTTTAAGACTTAATTCTGCCCTTAATAGCCATGTGGCCTTAAGCAGTTAATTTCCACTCACTGGCTTACCCAATAAAGACAAGCAACCGCAACCTCCTCAAGTGGCGAGGAATAAATGAGACAGTCTATGCCCAATACAGAATTGGCCCAGAGCCAGAGACTGTTCCCACAGTCAACTACGAAGCTAGGCTCGAGTCTCTAACAGTTCTATAACTATCGCGGTAACTTCTAGGAAACTTAAACTAAGTGATAAAGTCAGCCATATGAATATTCTCAAATAAGAAACTGGATTATAGCTGGGCGTGTTGGCGTACGCCTTTAATCCCAGCACTCCAGAGGCAGAAGCAGGCGGATCTTTATGAGTTCGAGGCCAGCCTGGTCTACACGAGTCCAGGAAAACCAAGGCTACACAGAGAAATCCTGTCTCGAAAAATCAAAAAATAAAATAAATTTAAAAATAAAAATAAAATAAAAAAGAAAGAAAGAAAGAAAGAAAGAAACTGTATTACAATGGCCTAAGAATAAGAGTTGGTGCATTTCTCTGGCTATGTGTACTAATTCATACATTCATTGCCAGAAGATTCAGAGTAAATTTCCTAACACGAATTCTGTGCTAGCACACTGGAGGCAGGCCGTTGTCTTCCACTGCAGGATCAAAGGACTTTGCTAGAGGCAGCTTACAAGTTTATGGGTCTAAACCAAACCCACAGCTGCTCCAGGAATGTGTGTTCAGAACAGACTTGAACCACAGCCCCAGGCTAATTCTTTGCCTGCGAATATTTTCCCTGAAAGTATTCTCTTGCCTTCTCTGAAGGACAGGATGTTCCACGCCGGCGAATTGATCTTTTTCAGACGATGAAACGGAAAGGTGGTGGCCAGGAAGAGACCTCCACAAAAGAAACATTCCGGGATGCTGGCAAAAAATGCTAGTCAAGTGTCTTCGGCTATTTCATCCATTCATAACTTGGGGACACGGTGTCTCTGTTTCATTTTAGGAGATGCGAGGCCTTCCAGAAGGGAGGAATCAGTGTGTTCTACCAAGATGGCGGCATGCAGCAAGACACAGGCACGGTGGCAGTAAGGGAGCTTCAGAAAGACCACGTGCAAAGCTAGAAAGCATTAGTGTAGACCACACGAGGACTACAGAATGTTCTGGGTGGGTTGGCGATGCCTCTCCAGAGGAGAAGAACATAAAAGCAACTAATGAATTATCTGATGCCTTTGAGCATCACTCGGATGTCATGAAAACGAAATGTGGCCGGGTAGTGGTGACACATGCTTTTAATCCCAGCACTCAGGAGGCAGAGGCAGCCAGATCTTTGTGAATTCGAGGCCAGCCTGGTCAACACAGTGAGTTCCAGGACAGCTAAAGCTACACAGAGAAGCCCTGTCTGTCTCTAACTCCCCCCTAATGGATGAGGATACCAAAAGAAATAGCTGTAAGAGTTAATGATGATTGCCTTCAAGAAACAGGAGGAGGAGGAGGCAGGGAAGAAGCCTGCTGCTCATCAGAATCTATGGCATCAGCTGGCATTTAACCACATATGGGTATTATTTTGGGTGAGAATAAAAATATTTTAAGAAATCACATTTGATCATTTTCCTCAGCCTGATGGCCAGTCGTACAGTGGCATTGCATAAGAAAAAAATTTTTTTAGAAGATCAGTTTTTTACACCGATAAATGAAAACTGTAACATTAGCATTCTGTAATAGTTGTAGAATGGCTAGGGACGTACCTCAGTTAAGACCTGCTATTGCTCTTCCTGAAGACCCGGGTTCCATTCTCAGCACCCACATCAGTCAGCTCACAACCACCTGTAACCCTGCTTCCAGGGATCTGACACCCTCTTCTGGCCTCCATGGGCACGCACTACATAGCATGCACACACACACACACACACACACACACACACACACACACACACACACGACATTTTCTCCTATAACTTTGCATGGATAAGTTTTTTTCACACTGGAATCCCCAGCGTGTCTACTTTAAATATATCATTGGTTTGAGCTGGAAACGTCCTTGGCAGCGTCTGGCTTTGAACGCTCAGACTCCCGGGCTGCGGCACTGTTTTGGACAGTGTGGAACCTCTGGGAGCTGGGTCCTGACTGGTCAGCGGATCCCAAAGGGTCTTTGCAGATCATCCTGGCTCGTGGCTTTAGGCTAGTTCTCTGCTTCCTGGCCTGTGCTGTGGAGGGAGCCGCCATTTCCCACTCCGCTTGCCGGCTGATGGGGGTCACTTCTGTGATTCTGTCCCTACTCTGGCAAACCAAAATCCCCCCACAGCTGTGTGCTCCCTTACGTTGGCTAAATCCCTGCCACGTGAAAAGCAGCGGACACAGAAGACTGGTACTAGGCATGGTGGTGCACTCTTTTAGGTCCAGCACTTGAGAGGTACTAGGTTGCAAACCTGGGGCAAACGGCTGAGGTCCCCTTTTAAGACATCAAATCCAACATTAACCGCAGGCTCTCCCATCATCCCTCAGTCCCTATCTGTTACAGGGCCCTCCTGGCTGGCATACTCTGCCCTCTACCCTAAACTTCTCCAGCCCAGAGGCTGGGCTGCCCCCCCCCCCCCAGCTGCCCTTCCCTATACAATCCAGCCATTTTGGTTACCTGGCTCTTTCGTATACTCTTTTTGGCTTCCTGTACCTGGTTCTCCTCTCTCCCCCTCCCCACTCTCCTTACATGGCTCTGGGTCATGTCTGCTCTGGACCCGCCTAGATGGCCCTGCCCCTGGCTGTGCTCTCACACACGTCTATAGAAAACTTCTCCTCCATCGTGCCTAGGAGCACTCATGTCCTTTACTTTTTATTTCATTTTTTTCATTCAGGAGGCAAAGGCAAGTGGATCCCTGTGAGCTCAGCGCAATCCTGGTCTATATAGTGAGTTCCAGGATGACCAGAGTTACGTAATAAGATCCTGCCTCAAGGAAAACCCACATGGGCCAGAGAGATGGGACAGGGTCCTCTCTACCCTTTCGGAGGACCCAGGTCTGGTTTCCAGCACCACCATGGTAGCACACAGCCATAAATAACTCCAATCCCAGCCAGGTATGGTGGCGCACGCCTTTAATCCCAGCCCTTGGGAGGCAGAGGCAGGCAGATCTCTGTGAGTTCGAGGCCAGCCTGGTTTACAAAGCAAGTCCAGGACAGCCAGGGTTACACAGAGAAAACCCTGTCTTGAAAAACAAAACAAATAACTCCAATCCCAGAGATCCAATGCCCTCCGCTGACCTCTGTGGCAACAGGCATGCACATGGTATGTGCACACACACACACACACACACATGCAGGCAAAATACTCATACATGTAAAATGAAATAAATGCATCTAAAAACTTTTTACAAAAAGTAAAGGAAAAGAGACTAACAAAAGCCCCAGGAAATCAGCACTGAGGATGCCTTTAGGGTTTGGGGGCTTTGCTCATAAAAAACGATGTACGGGAGCTTGGAGTTGCAGGCCACAGAAGTCCATCCATGTGCAGAGCATGACAGGCTATTCTGGTGACAGGCATGCAGACAATAGACAGAGTTCAGCCAGAAACAGGAGTCTGTCAGGAATTCCACCGTCACTCTTTGTGTTACGCTTTGACAAAACAAGGACTAATTACTTTTTTAGAATTTGGTTGTCACCTTCCCATGTCCTAAAAACTGAAGTGAAGCCAAGTTAAAAAGAAATGGACCCTTTTTCCTTTCTGCTGCCACCGTGCCATCCAGACTGAGGAAGACTGGAACATTCCATGGGCCATGTAGGCCCCGGTCACGGCCGCATGGGTAGACATCGCAAGCACCCTCAGGAGGCCTCGGGAGTGCTGGCGGCTAGGGCTGGCAGAAGAGCCTGGCGTTGTCCACGAGGCTCTAGCTTTGTGGATCAGAGAGGCTTGCACCATACATAGCTCCAGAGGAAACAGGCGAAGTGTAGCAAGGTTACATTTCCTGCAGGCGGCCCCGTCAGGACTCTGCAAAAAGCTGTGCCCGGGAAGCCTAAGCTGTGACAGAGACTCCAGGAGGCTGAGATGCCAGGAACATGAGAAATCCACCAAGGAAAACCACAGGCACCAATAGAGCTGGCCTAAGGTCGCATAGGCTGCAAACGTAAGCGCTATAGGGATGGGGGCTCCAAGCTTATTAGAGATGATTCCGGCATGCCCAGTGTGTTCGTTCTGCTGGGCTTGGGTCTAGTTTTTCCTTTCTGGGTCCCCACCCATCCCTTTGGAATGGACTCTTCTCTGTGTCATTGAATACGGAAAAGACATAACTTGTATTTTTAGTTCAGTACGGCTCACAGCTAAGAGTTTGTCATAAGTTTCCCAAAAGACTTTGGATCTTTGAACAGCGTTGGGACTTCTGAGATTACCAACAGGGTTGAGACAGGTTAAAATTGGATGCAGTTTATTTTGCGTTCTGAGACAGCCATGGGGGCGTAGAAGCAGAATAGTATGCCTTGAGAGTGGGATGTCCCTCCTAGATCCACGTATCAGATACTGGTCCCCACCTTGCACTACTGGCTTGAAGGCTGCGGAGCCTGGAGGAGGTAAGGCCTGGGCTGGCCAGAGCAGGCCACTCCGGACAGACCTCTGAAACTTGCACCCACTTCCGATTCTGGCCTGCCTTTTCCACACCCAAGACCCATGATGACACTAGGGCTCACCCTCGGCATTGTATACTTGGTGGGTGCGACCATGGTGTGAACAAGCCAGTGCGTGCCTTGGCTACTACAAACTCGGCCACACCTTGCCCACCATAGAACTCCATGCTGGCCCCAAAGCAACCTCCCCTCACCTGAGAGGGTCTTGGTGTTTTGTCAGATAGATGGAACGCGGCTATGCATCAGCTGCCTCAACCATTTGTTCCTAGCTTACTGTTGTGCAAGCAGATTGGTAGTGTGTTAGGCGCAAACATCGAGCCCGTTTTGCATTGACTCTATATTTTACTTACAGGTGTGAAATAGTTTGGTGGGAATCTTTCAACTGCAGAACGAAACACGAAGCTCCTATATGAGAGGAAAGAAAGAAAGAAAATAAAATAATGGTTTCCCAAACTGTTTGTTTGTTTGCTTGTTTTGTTTTTTGAGATAGGTTTCTCCCCCCCCCACCCCTGGCTGTCCTGGACTCGCTTTGTAGACCAAGCTGGCCTCGAACTCACAGAGATCCTCCTGCCTCCCAAGTGCTGGGATTAAAGGCATGCGCCACCACGCCCAGCCCTATATCTGGTTGGTTGTTTTTTTTAAGTGAAGATCTTTGTTAATTTATTTTTTTACCTCTCATTAAATACTTTAAAACACTAATCTGGACATGAGGCTCATGACGAGGCTTAAAAGCCACCAGTATCAGAATATAGCTACATAGGTAAAGATCAGGGCTCATGCGAGAGGCAAAGTAGCTCACTAGGCTTACAGTTACCCAGAAGCCAAAGGGGCTTATAGTTACCTGGAAGTACCCTTGGGGACTGGTGCAGGAAGTAACTCATACTGTCCCGGGCAAAGATGGAGTGACTACACGGAAGAAACAGACAGAAAGGTAGTTAGTTAACACAGCCTTCATTCAGAACCCTTGATCTTAAAGCCACACATTTCCTCCCTGCATTCCCTACTACCAGGAAAAGCTGAGCTTCAACAGTCAACATATGTTCACTTTTCATATATATGCATGGTGTTTGTTTGTTTGCTTGCTTGCTTGAGACAGGGTCTCACTGTGCAACTTTGGCCATCTTGGGACTCTCTATATAGACCAGGCTGGCCTTGAACTCACAACAATCCACTTGCCTCTGCTCCTCACCCACAGCCAATACTGGGATTAAAGGCATGCACCTCGCCGGGCGTGGTGGCGCAAGCCTTTAATCCCAGAACTTGGGAGGCAGAGGCAGGCAGATCACTGTGAGTTCGAGGCCAGCTGGTCTACAAAGTGAGTCCAGGATAGCCAAGGCTACACAGAGAAACCTTGTCTTGAGAAACAAAAAACAAAACAAAACAAAACAAAAAGTTGGGGGGGGGGGATTGTGTGTATAGGATATTCGTGAATGTACGAGTGTGTGTGTGTGTGTGTGTGTGCGTGTGTGTGCGCGTGTGTGTGTGTGTGTGTGTGTGTGTGTGTGTGTGTGCAGACCAGGGGTCAACATTAGCCCTCTTTCTCGATGTCTTTCCATCTTAATTTCTTTTTTTTTTAAATATTTATTTATTTATTTATTATGTATACAGTGCTGTGTGTGTGTGTGTGTGTGTGTGTGTGTGTGTGTGTGTGTGTGTATGCAGCCCTCTTCCTCGATGTCTTTCCATCTTAATTTCTTTTTTTAATATTTATTTATTTATTATGTATACAGTGCTCTGGCTGCATGTACACCTGCAGGCCAGAAGAGGGCATCAGATTGCATTATAGATGGTTGTGAACCACCATGTGGTTGCTGGGAATTGAACTCAGGACCTCTGGAAGAGCAGACAGTGCTCTTAATCTCTGAGCCATCTCTCCAGCCCCACCATCTTAATTTCTTGAGCTGGGTTCCCTCCCTGAACCTAGAGCACAGTGATGGGCTAGGCAGGGTGGCCCAAGAACTGCAAGGACCACCGCTCCCCACCCCCCGCTCCCCATGCCTGCCTCCCAGAACTGGGTTGCAGATGTGAGATTTCTCCCTTCACACGGACTCCTGAGCATGGATGGTGACTGGAAACTCAGGCCCTCCTGCTTGGGGGGGAACACACACGGAGTTGATCCCTCTCCCCAGCCCCAACACACTTTCTAGATATTTCCTGTGGGGTCTACAAGTGATAAATTTCCTCAATTTTTTGCTGACCTAAATTTTCACTTCTTCACCCCTTTTAGGAAGGCAGTTTCCCGTGGTCCGGAGTTGTGGGCTGGTGGTTGAGTCCTCTCCGACCACTTGGTCCAGCCCCTTCTTGGTGGCAGGGCATCTGCAGGGCAGCAGGGGAGTTAGCTTGGCTCCTTGGTAGACATTTTTTTTCCACCTCCGGCTTCTTCTAGAGTTTTGCTTGGTGCCTGATCCTAGCCTGAGAAACATCCATCCTCTTCCCCCCCCCCAATAGTTTTTCCTTCCCTGGCACTTCCTTGTACTCATTTTATACACTTTGTAGGGCTTAGATGCTCTGGAGTTTTCAACCTTTGTTCTCTTTAGGTCTCAGCTTTGGAGGCTGTTGCTGAAATATCCACAGGCTGGCAGACCCTTCCTGACCATTGTAGCGGTAAATCCGTGGAAGGCATTCGCCATCTACTTTACATTTTTTCTTTCTTTTTAAAAAAATATTTTATTTAATGTGTGTCTGTGTGATGTGAGTGTGTGTGTGTGTGTGTGTGTATGGTGTGCACATACCACGGCATGTGTGTAGAAGTCAGAGGACAACTTTCAGGAACCAGTTACCTTTCCAGTCATGGAACCCAGGAGCCCACCTCAGGCTGTCAAGTCTTAATCTCTGATGACTGGATCTCCCCTCCGCCACCAACACCAGGTACCATCGGGTTCCAGCCTGGCTGCCTCCTGGGGCAACATCACTAAATTCATTTCTTTTTCCAACACCAAGCATCCAACAGGCAATATAAATGCTCATCAAGACAGAATCTTCAGGCAGTTTTCAACTTCATTTGTTTAATTGTGATTTTCACAGACATATTCCCAAGCAAGGAAGTAAACGGGAGAATCTAAGGAATGAGAGAGCACAGGAGCGGAAGACAAGTGTTGGTTGGATTTTTTTGTTTTGCTTTGGTTTTTGGTTTTTGAAACAGGGTCTCTCTGTGAAACAGGTCTGTCCTGGACTTGCTTTGTAGACCAGGCTAGCCTTGAACTCACAGCGATCCGGCAGCCTCTGCCTCCCAAGTGCTGGGAATTAAAGTCATGCGCCACCACTGCGCATCTTGTGTTTTGTTTTTGTTTTTGTTTTCTAGTTCTTTACAAATGAGCACATTGAGAAAGTGCAGAGCTCACACACTGGGAAACAGCTCCAGCACCTCAGGGGGAGCCTCTTTGGCCCCCCCCCCCTTTTAGGCCTACTCCCCAAATGTGAGTCACCACTAATGATTATGCACTTCTCAAGGGAAAAGGGGGAAGCCAGCCTCACATAAGTGCACATTTCTTTTCCTGGGCACAAAAGGATTAGGCTGTAAAATTCATTTACATTTCCTTTCTTCACCTAATAATAACCTCGGGTGCCCTCACATCAACGCCCCATTGTTTTTAATGGGGTGCCTAACAATCTGCTGCCGCGGGGATGCCTGAGGATCTAGTAGTTATATCAGTCCTCTAATTAAATGAAACGCAAACAACGCTCCAGTGTTATATGAGACTGGAGACCTTCTGGAAATGAGCGGGCTCCCCAACAACCTAACTTGGCATTGCCGCAGTTAAGGCTACACTTGTTTTCTAGGTTGCCAAATGGCCTTACAAAAGACTTCCACAACGGTTCTGCATATCAGTAATGACAATAACTTCTCCTTCTTGTCCCCTTCGCACATGCAGGTGACATTATCATGCCATCGGGGAATTAGGAGTTGAGGCCAAATGTCACGGCGCCTTTCTGTGGTATAGCTTGTCATGAGCTGCTAGCTCCCGGCCCCGGCCCACTTGAAAACCAGAACGTCTGCTTCAATTGCATGGTAAGAGAACACAGCAGGTGTGGCCAGTGTTTTCTGGATGCTTGCCTCTTTACAGCAGTGGGCCCACCTTTTGATGACAGACTGTGTTCAGGGCTCAGGCACTGGCTGCAGGCTGGACAGTGCCACTAGCTTCCCCCGCTGTGCTGCTCACCCCTGTATTGAAGTCTCGTGTTTCTGTCTGAAATAACAAAGGGAGTGTCGCAGCACAGGGCTGCCCCGTCATGGGACAGAGGCATATACTTAGAGCTCTGCCTGTGCCACCCTCAGTCACTGCACTCTGGGACCAGCAGCGGGGCATGGGTGCATGCGAAGACTGTGCCTGAACATCAGATTTGCCTGCAAGGATTAAAGATGATGTGTACAGAGTTCAAAATAGTATGGGGGAAGGTTCTGGAACACCCTGCTTCCTGCTAGTGACAGGTTAGGTTATTCAGATGATTCTTCTTCTTTAGGTGACTAAAAAAGGGGAGGATCAGATGCTAAGAACAAATAAGGGCATTTAATAATGGTGCTGACGAGTAAGAGGGATAAGACTCCAAAGCAGAGGCGTGTTTGCCTGATGATGTCTGCTGGTAACGCTGAGACATCAGAGCCCTATGATAAGCATCTGGAGGCAGGGTAGCCTTGATATCAAGCAGAATCAGGAAGGGACAGAGCCCCGCCCTTGAGGGAGGACAGCCATGGGCTAGCTCCTTGCCTGGACTCTGATCAGTCTCTGCACTACAGGAATGAGCCACTGCCACAGAGGTGGCGCTTTCTGAACATCTTCCCTAATACTGAAAAGGAAAAAGCAAACCTTCTCTGGAAGGGAACACTCGGCCCAGGCCTTGGGGAATTCACAAAAACACATTTTGAAAAAAAAAGGTTTTTTTGACAAGCAAGGTACAACATATAGTCTCTCTCTCTCCCTCTCCCTCTCTCTCTCTTTCTCTCTCTTTCTCTCATACACACACACACACACACACACACACACACACACACACACACCCTATAAAAAAATCTAATTACTCCACCAAAGAACCATGAGAAGTAGAAAAGCAATTCAGCGTAGCTGCAGACTACAGAGCAACACACTTGTGGAAAGGGACAGCCGCAGCAATTCTACAGCCCATAATGAATTTGCTACAGGAGAAATTGAGCGAGAAGTTCCCCGGCCAAGGGGCCTGTTACCCTGAGAGAAAGTGATCAGAGCCACACACATCAATTTGCCTTTGCCCAGGGTCAGAAGCCAGAGCTGTGCTGCCCACCAGGGGCATTTGGTGATGTTTAGTGATGCCTTAGAGGCCAGCGACAGTGTGCACAACAGCCCCCACCCCATATGAAGACTAACCTTCTCTAAAACGTCAGGAGTCCCGAGGTTGAGAGACTCCGGTTCACCCTTCAAGTCCAAGAGATCAAAAAAGCGGTGGGACTCAAGGGAGAAATCTAGGCAAGGAGCCGGGAATTCTGGCGATCACCAGTCAATGGTAGTGTTGACCACCTAGAGACTGGCTGAGCTCACCAGGCCGGGGACAGTGCAGATGGGGAGGGTGTGAGGGCCTGGGCACTCCATGACAAACGGCTTGGGAGAGAGAAGCCTCGCTACGAAGGCTGAGAGGAAAAGCCAAGGCTGAGGATGGAGAAGCAGTGTCGGAGGAAGGAGGAGCAGCGGAGGCGCCGTGTAGGAGAGAGAGGGTGCGAACGCACTTCACAGGCGGAAGGACTTGAAGTGAGACAATCCCTTAAGAGCATGACAACAGCTCCCAGGCAGGCGGTTAGGTTTAACCAAGGAGTGACTTGCCCAGAGCAAACAAGAGATGATGGCGGTGGATGGTGGTGGATGCGGGGGAAGGGCATCATGACTAACGACGAAATTTAAGTTTGCCACGAGGAGCACACACGAGAGGGACGAGAGCAGTACAAAAGTGTTAGAATGTCCTGTCCATTGGGTAGATCAGAGTAGGGGTTCGATGTTTACTACTTGTATTGTCTTTGGTTAGTGCAATAGTTTGAGCAGACCCCCCTGGGCCCCAATCCACCCATCACGGGTGGTCTTCTTGTAGGTTTCTAGGACCCTCTGGGTCATTCTATTTCCCCCAACTCCTATATTTCACTTACTTAGGGTCTCAGTAGGATGTCCTCACATCTATCCCTATGATGGCACTCAAAGAAAGAATAAGCAGCCTACCAAGATGAGACTTGATAGCCTATGACCACATAGTGGGGGAGGAGGTCCCCCGGGTTATAGACCTAAGGGAGAGGAATAGAGTGAAAGCGGGAGGGAGGGAGGAACGGGAGGATACAAGTGATGATGCGGTAACAATTTAGTTGTAGTCCAAATAAATTAATAAAATTAAAATTAAATTAAATAAACAAAAAGTGGAAAAACAGTGCAGTCAGGTTGGATGGGGGAGGGGAGGTGGCTAAGGAGGGCTGGAATTACAAGTCTTGAAAAAAAAAAATCACCGTGAGGTAGTGGCGCACGCCTTTGATCCCAGCACTCGGGAGGCAGAGGCAGGTGGATTGCTGGGAGTTCGAGGCCAGCCTGGTCTACAAAGTGAGTCCAGGACTGCTAGGGCTACACAGAGAAACCCTGTCTCAAAAAACCCGGAAAGAAAAAAAAAAGGAGTGGCTGAGATAGAGAAGAGATGAAGAAGCCAAGTAGGCAGGCCATTGGCAAGACATCTCTGAAGGCACTGAAGCCACTGTAGGGGTGGCAGGGAAGGGCACGGGGGAAAGGAAGCCAACTTCACTGTTATGTCTCAAAACATCAGAAACAAACAAAGAGCCGCCAGTCTGGATGAGCCAGACTGTCTTTAAATCGAGAATGCCATGAGATTTCACTAAATGTCATCGATGTATCCTATGCCTGCTTGGGGCTATTGAACATGTGCACAGGCGTGTAAACACACCAGGTTTCTCCCGTTCTCTTCCCTCTGGACATCAGCTCGGACACCTTCGCAAAGGAAAGCCCTCAACTCCCCGGGTTCTGGAGCTTAGTCCTCTGTGGGATGTGGGGAGGGGAGGAGAGGAGACAGGAAAGCAACGGGAGCAGGCTGTTTGCAGAAGAAGGCTTATCCAACCCTCTGGGAAAGCTAAACTCATGGGTCTCTTAATTAAAGTTTTACTTCTGCTTGACACTTAGGTGACCTTCTGTGTCAGATTTCCACAGTGGGCCTCCCGGCTGGCCTCCCGGGGATGGCTGCCGAGCCGAAGAGGAAGCAGATGGGAGGCAACGGCAGAGAAGGAGGTAGGAGCCTGGGTGACCAGAGTGAACTCATCTGTAGCCTGGTTACCTGACACCAAGCCGGAAAGCCAAGGATAACCCAGTGTTTGTGTTTGTCCAATGAAGCAAATGGGGGTGAGGCTTATCCAACGAGGTGTTACCAGTCGGTTCTGTCCACGGCTCAGGACTGCCAAGCACTAGCAAGTGGCTCCATGCAGCCCACGACTGCACGCCCTGCCCGGACGGTTACGTTCACACAGCAGTCACAACTCTCTCCCTTGTTAATTTTTGGTTTTGGAAGACAGGGGGTTTCGTTTGGTTGGTTTTGGTTTGGTTGCGACCCTCCTGCCTCAGCCTCGGTCTGGAGTGGTAGGCATGTGCCGCTGTACCCAGCTGCAACCTCCTGTTATCAACCAGGAGCCATGCCTTTTCAGGACTGAGGGTATGGCTAGCTGCTTTTTCATTAGGGAGAAGTGAAAAAGACTCAAGGTCCGAGTAGCAATTCAAGTCCCTTGAAGAGACCTATTCAGCACACATCCCTTCCACAAGGCCTTGGACATGCACCCTGTGGAATCCAGCTACCAAACCTGCCTTCCCTCTCTCACTGTGGGCACAGACCACAGGAGAAGGAAAAGATGGCTGCGTTTACGGCCAAAGCCCTCAGTTAAAAGTGCTGCCTTGAGAGCTGGGCATTGTGGCGCATGCCTTTAATCCCAGCACTTGGGAGACAGAGGCAGGTGGGTCTCTGTGAGTTTGAGGCCAGCCTGGGCTACACAGAGAAACCCTGTCTCAAAAAACAAACAAACAAACAAAAAAGAAAACAAAACAAAAAAAACCAACACACACACACACACACACACACACACACACACACACACACACACCAGTGCTGCCTTGCCTAGTTGCATTACACAGTGTCCTAGATGAGTTTACAGCAGTTTTCTTCCAGGTAAAACAGAGATAACATCTCTTAGCCTGCTTCTACATAGCTGGGCACTTTTTGTTTGTTTGGTTGGTTGTTTTGTTTTGTTGAGACAAGATTTCTCTATGTAGCCTTGGCTGTCTTGGACTCACTTTGTAGACCAGGCTAGCCTCGAACTCACAGTGCTCCACCTGCCTCTGCCTCCTGAGTGCTGGTAGTCCCGTGTGCCACCATGCCTGGCTAGCTGGGTGCTTTTCCATCCAGCCCACACTAATCTCTCCCCTGGTGCCCCCGCTGCAGTCTTTATCTTGGCACCTGCTGTGTTGTGTCTTGTACTGTTCCTGAGGTGTCCTGGGCCAGCAGCACATTCCCTTGGCCAAGCCTCGCACAGAGCTGTGAGCACAGCAGGGCTCTGTCGTCAGTGCCATGATTGAGCTGCTGGGAGCCAAGAGTGGGACTGGACCCGGCCATGGCTGCGGACTCATTTGTGTAAGAAAAAATACATACTGTTTTTTGTTCCCCTTGGGCCTAGGATCAAGCAGGCCCAGGGCTTTGGGAATACTCAGCCTGGGCC